>NC_059211.1:47096052-47410343 GCF_020615455.1 Coregonus clupeaformis | reverse complement strand
TGGAAACAGGATGCACCTAAGCTCAATTTCGAGTCTCATAGCAAAGGGTCAGTTTTGCTTTGTCATTAGGGGGTATTGTGTGTAGATTGATGAGGAAAAAAACAATTTATTCCATTTTAGAATTGTAACGTAACAAAATGTGGAAAAAGTCAAGAGGTCTGAATACTTTCTGAATACACTGTATATCATAAAAATCCAGCTATGGCTTGTCCAGGCTTAAAAAGTCCATACAGTATAACAGGTTGAGAGAGAGATCGCAGCAGTAAACTCCCAAGTAGACGAATGTTTGTACATTCTATGCATACATGGTTGAGAAACAGTGAAAGGTTAATCGGCAGTGCTGTTGTATGTACTTTTTGTTGAGTTATTTATTCTCAGTAAATATGCACAAAGTTCAATAAGAATTCTGTTAATGCACAAAATAGGCGAGGTTTGCATATAAAGCCATATAAAGTCAGGTTCTATGCTCCTTTTCTCCATCTTATAGCAAAATAAAGCAAACTAAACTGCCAGTGCGGTGTATCAGTGGTCCAGTGTGTGTGTGGTGTGTAGAGACTTACTGTAGACCAGAGCAGTATTTCTTCAGTAGGAAGTTGGACAGCTCTTGAAGGATGGGCTGGCTGTGCAGTGCCACAAACTGCTCCCGGCAAACCTGGCAACCCAAGACAGCACAACACACTCAGTCACTCTACTGTACTCCCAACACTCAAGCAATCACTCTATTCAACACTGGCATTTGACTGTACTGGGAGTTCTAGAGAGATCTGGCAATCTGAGAGAGCCCAATCAGTCACTCTGTCCTCATGATACAAGCAGAACCAACAACACTACTCAACTCTCCAGCTTCATTGACACAGGACTCTAAGTCACACTGCTGTAGGGTGAGTTATGATAATGATATGATCTCCATTGGGGTCGCTCAGTTTGTCCTCTCCAGTCCTGTCGGTCTCCATTGTGTGAATGGGGAGATCTAAACTAGGTTGATGAAACCGTCACAATCCCTCCGAGAGGAAGGAGAGGAGATCGGTCACAGACCCTGATACCACACAGACAACAGGGGAGGAGAGAAGGAGAAGAGGAGGTGGAGGTAGAAATGGAGGAGGAAAGGGATAGGAGACTAGCTAGAGTGATTGGGGCCATTCATTTATGCTGCCGGGTCGGTGCCAATTTAATGCATGCCTGAAGAATAGAAATATGGTAATATAAAATCCAGTGTCATATGTTGAGGCGCTGACCAAGTTATTTAGAGTGCGGCCCCTTGCCTTTGTGTTCAATTGGCTATGTAATGAGAGAAGAGCACTTTGAGATTTAAACATGACAAGAAATAACCATACTGTGAAATAACCCCTTCAATGCTAATCATTGGAGATTGGATGAAGAAATAACAGTTGGACGCTCTTTCCTTAACATAATTCACACAGAAATGCCATTATGGTAATTCGGCCATTTTGGATCTTAACAGAACCAGAGCGTCTCAATTTAGTGTTGTTGACACCTCGGAGTCACGCACGAAGGACAGGCCAACACAGCCATCTATACTCCGTAATGGCCCTCTGTAACAGGATGCAACTCTGGGACATATGGCGCTGCCTGCTGCCAATAGCTGTAAAGGCATGTATTAATGGCCAGGCAGCCAGTGGCGTAAAGTAATTGACTCCTGCCACCAGAGTATACTACTACACCTAGCCACAAGGAGATGTGTGCTAAGGTTAAAGGAGGAATTATGAAGGTGATAGAAGAAAATGAAGATGATGTACCTTGTTCATGGTGTCGACTGTGAGGGCGTGGGTCCAGAAGCAGTCGTGGACGGAGACGAATGTCAGGCCGGCGCTGGAGAAGCACACAGAGGAAGAAAGAGAGAGACATGAGATACATGGCTAGATGTGGTGGAAACTGGACCCTGTAACATGAGGTTACTCAGCCTGGGAGACATACTAAGACTTTAATCAATGTGACATACTATGACAACCGTTTATGGGATCAAACAGAGATGGTTATTCAGATAGCTATCCCATGCAGAGTTCAGAGGGGCCATGAGAGCTTTTACCGTAGCAGGCTAGAGCAGGGATGGGCAACTTTGATGGTGGTGGGGGCCACAAAAAATCTGAACTCATCATGAGGGGAAGTGGCTCGATGGTCTGCTTACCCACACATGCAGTCAGAGCCGGCCCCAGCCTTTTGGAGGCCCTAAGTGAAATTTTATTGGGCCCCAATTCTACACATTTTGCCATGGGGCGTAGAGAAAATGTTGCAGTTTTGAAGCAAGTTTGCTGCACTTCTACACATTTTGCCATCGAGCGGAGAGAAAGATGTGCAGTTTTACAGCTCATTTCCTGCAACTCTACTCATTTTGCCATAGGGTGCAGAGAAATGTTTGGAGTTTTGAATATGATATCTAAAATTAATGGGGGATTCGACCCCGATTACTAAAAGTTTAGATAACTAATTGAGTGACTGTCATAACATAACAAGAGAAAAACTGCTGATGCACAAACACATTTCGAAATTGGATAATCTACTTTTCTAACTCTCAACAGTAAGTTGAGACCTCCTTGGAAATTGATGCGGCCCGCCACCAGCTTCCTCATCCCCGCTATAGAGTGGTGTGGGTCAGAGGTTATAGGTCAGGCCTTAGTGTACCTGTAGCAGTAGAGAGCAGTCAGCATCATGTGTGTGGAGTCCAGAGAGTGGATAAAGTTAGGAGGGAAGGCATTCTTCTGTTTCACAGTGTCTGGTCTCCTGTGGACAGAAAACAGGACAGTTGTTCACAACAGGAAAAGACACACACAGTCACACACTCAGTGTGTTTCTCTTGGGTGTTGGCTAGAAAAGAAAAACATATTGCGGTATTAGTAGCTGCTTTGGCCACTGTCATCCAACTGAAAGGTTGGAGAAATGTGTATTGACCTCTGCTGAAAGTGAGCACTTTCCCAATCTATATATGCACACATTATCCTCATTAGCCTGTGTCCTGCCCTCCCAACCCACTGCTCCGGTGCACTTTTAATGAGGATGGAGTACAGGGGGATAATAGCTTGGGAAGCACCCAGCAGCACAGACTAGACATAGGCAAGCCAGCTATTCAGATGTCAACTCCACTCCCTTGTAACGCCGTTTGGCTGGGAACTGGCCAGAGTGATGGTGAAAATAGCCAAGCCTGTATCACTGCTTAGGGGTAACGTCTACCTACTCTGAAAACTATGCGGTTAACTTTGTCTCTATGGGGAATGGGATAGACTGAGTTTAGCTTAAAGCACTTCAGCAACAGTTAGTAACTCCAGGGCCGGTTATTGTATGAGAAAGATAGGCCACTACCACCAGCAAGTCTATTTTATTTTATTTATTTAACTAGGCAAGTCAGTTAAGAACAAATTCTTATTTACAATGACGGCCCACCAAAAGGCAAAAGGCCTCCTGCGGGGACGGGGGCTGGGATTTAAAAAAGTAATATATACACTACCAGTTAAAAGTTTGGACACACATCAAAACTATGAAATAACACATATGGAATCATGTAGTAACCAAGTGTTAAACAAATCTAAATATATTTTATATTTGAGATTCTTCAAATAGCCACCCTTTGCCTTGACACACTCTTGGCATTCTCTCAACCAGCTTCATGAGGTAGTCACCTGGAATGCATTTCAATTAACAGGTGTGCCTTCTTAAAAGTTAATTTGTGGAATTTATTTCCTTCTTAATGCGTTTGCGCCAATCAGTTGTGTTGTGACAAGGTAGGGGGGGTATACAGAAGATAGCCCTATTGGGTAAAAGACCAAGTCCATATTATGGTAAGAATGGCTCAAATAAGCAAAGAGAAACAACAGTCCATCATTACTTTAAGACATGAAGGTCAGTCAATACAGAACATTTCAAGAAATGTGAACGTTTCTTCAAGTGCAGTCGCAAAAACCATCAATCGCTATGATGAAACTGGCTCTCATGAGGACCACCACAGGAATGGAAGACCCAGCGTTACCTCTGCTGCAGAGGATAAGTTCATTAGAGTTAACAACCTCAGAAATTGCAGCCCAAATAAATGCCTCACAGAGTTCAAGTAACAGACACATCTCAACATCAACTGTTCAGGGGGGACTGTGTGAATCAGGCCTTCATGGTCGAATTGCTGCAAAGAAACCACTACTAAAGGACACCAATAAGAAGAAGAGACCTGCTTGGGCCAAGAAACACGAGCAATGGACATTAGACCGGTGGAAATTTGTCGTTTGGTCTGGAGTCCAAATTGGAGATGTTTGGTTCAAACCGCTGTGTCTTTGTGAGACGCGGTGTGGGTGAACGGATTATCTCTGCATGTGCAGTATGAAAATGTATGCGCTCACTAACTGTAAGTCGCTCTGGATAAGAGCGTCTGCTAAATGACTAAAATGTAAATGTAGTTCCCACCATAAAGCATGGAGGAGGTGGTGTTATGGTTTGGGGGTGCTTTGCTGGTGACACTGTGATTTATTTAGAATTCAAGGCACACTTAACCAGCATGGCTACCACAGCATTCTGCAGCGATACGCCATCCCATCTGGTTTGGGCTTAGTGGGACTATCATTTGTTTTTCAACAGGACAATGACCCAACACACCTCCAGGCTGTGTAAGGGCTATTTTACCAAGAAGGAGAGTGATGGAGTGCTGCATCAGATGACCTGGCCTCCACAATCACCCGACCTCAACCCAATTGAGATGGCTTGGGATGAGTCGAACGGCAGAATGAAGGAAAAGCAGCCAACAAGTGCTCAGCATATGTGGGAACTACTTCAAGATTGTTGGAAAAGCATTCCAGGTGAAGCTGGTTGAGAGAATGCCAAGCGGGTGCAAAGCTGTCATCAAAGCAAAGAGTGGGTACTTTGAAGAATCTCAAACATAAAATATATTTTGATTTGTTTAACACTTTTTTGGTTACTACATGATTCCATGTGTTATTTCATAGTTTTGATGTCTTCACTATTATTCTACAATGTAACATTTTTTACAAATAAAGAAAAACCCTTGAATGAGTAGGTGTGTCCAAACTTTTGACTGGTACTGTATAAATATAGGACCAAACACACATCACAAGAGAGACAACACAACACTACATAAAGAGAGACCTAAGACAACACCATAGGATGGCAGCAACACGCGACAACACAGCAAGGTAGCAACCCAACATGAAAACAACATGGCAGCAACAAGATATGGTATAAACATTATTGGGTACAGACAACAGCACAAAGGGCAAGAAGGTAGAGACAACAATACATCACGCAAAGCAGCCACAACTGTCAGTAAGAGTGTCCATGATTGTGTCTTTGATGAATGAAGAGATGGAGATAAAACTGTCCAGTTTGAGTGTTTTTTGCAGCTCGTTCCAGTCGCTAGCTGCAGCGAACTGAAAAGAGGAGCGACCCAGGGATGTGTGCTTTGGGGACCTTTAACAGAATGTGACTGGCAGAACGGGTGTTGTATGTGGAGGAAGAGGGCTGCAGTAGGTATCTCAGATAGGGGGGAGTGAGGCCTAAGAGGGTTTTGTAAATAAGCATCAACCAGTGGGTCTTGCGACAGGTATACAGAGATGACCAGTTTACAGAGGAGTATAGAGTGCAGTGATGTGTCCTATTAGGAGCATTGGTGGAAAATCTGATGGCCGAATGGTAAAGAACATCTAGCCACTCGAGAGCACCCTTACCTGCCAATCTATAAATTACGTCTCCGTAATCTAGCATGGGTAGAATGGTCATCTGAATCAGGGTTAGTTTGGCAGCTGGGGTGAAAGAGGAGCGATTACGATAGAGGAAACCAAGTTTAGATGTAACCTTAGCCTGCAGCTTTGATATGTGCTGAGAGAAGGACAGTGTACTGTCTAGCCAAACTCCCAAGTACTTGAATGAGGTGACTACCTCGAGCTCTAAACCCTCAGAGGTAGTAATCACACCGGTGGGGAGAGGGGCATTCTTCTTACCAAACCACATGACCTTTGTTTTGGAGGTTTTCAGAACAAGGTTAAGGGCAGAGAAAGCTTGTTGGACACTAAGAAAGCTTTGTTGTAGAGCGTTTAACACAAAATCCAGGGAGAGGCCAGCTGAGTATAAGACTATCATCTGCATATAAATGGATGAGAGAGCTTCCTACTGCCTGAGCTATATTGTTGATGTAAATTGGGAAGAGCGTGGGGCCTAGGATCGAGCCTTGGGGTACTCCCTTGGTGACAGGCAGTGGCTGAGATAGCAGATGTTCTGACTTTATACACTGCAATCTTTGAGAGAGGTAGTTAGCAAACCAGGCCAAAGACCCCTCAGAGACACCAATACTCCTTAGCCGGCCGACAAGGATGGAATGGTCTACCGTATCAAAAGATTTGGCCAAGTCAATAAAAATAGCAGCACAACATTGCTTAGAATCAAGGGCAATGGTGACATCATCTAGGACCTTTAAGGTTGCAGTGACACATCCATAACCTGAGCGGAAACCAGATTGCATACCAGAGAGAATATCCTAGCATGTGGCAAGTGCCTGAAATATGGTTAGAGGGCTGTAGCCACAGGAGAGCCACAGCCAACCACTCCACCTCATCACTTACTTACATTCCTTTTAAACTCAAATTACCACAATACTTTGTGTGTGAGAGAGAGAGAGAGAGAGAGAGAGAGAGAGAGAGAGAGAGAGAGAGAGAGAGAGAGAGAGAGAGAGAGAGAGAGAGAGAGAGAGAGAGAGAGAGAGAGAGAGAGAGAGAGAGAGAGAGAGAGAGAGAGAGAGAGAGAGAGTGTGTGTGTGTACAGTACATATTTTCCTACCTTATCAGAGGTAGTAATCACACCGGTGGGGAGAGCTGCAAAAAACACTTAAACTGGACAGTTTTATCTCCATCTCTTCATTCAAAGACTCAATCATGGACACTCTTACTGACAGTTGTGGCTGCTTCGCGTGATGTATTGTTGTCTCTACCTTCTTGCCCTTTGTGCTGTTGTCTGTGCCCAATAATGTTGTACCATGTCTTGTGCTGCTACCATGTTGTGCTGCTGCCATGTTGTGTTGCTACCATGTTGATTCATGTTGTGTTGCTACCTTGCTGTGTTGTTGCGTGTTGCTGCCATGCTATGTTGTTGTCTTAGGTCTCTCTTTATGTAGTGTTGTCTCTCTTGTTGTGATGTGTGTTTGGTCCTATATTTATATATATGTATTTTTTAATCCCAGAATGTCCTGACAAATCACCAGAACGTCCTGACAAAGTAAGAAAACAATAAACATTTTGTAAAGTCAGGACTTTATTCATGTCCTGAATTTGTTTAATATGTTATTTTAGGCTTAAGGGTCAGGTTTAGGGTTTGGGGTTAAGGTTAGGGATAAGGTTAGGGTTAAGGTTTAGGAGTTAGGGAAAATAGGATTTTGAATAGGAATACATTTTTGCTCCCCAAAAAGTCCAGAAGATTCACAAAAACAAAGCTGTGTGTGTGTAAAGGAGTGAAAGCTGGGGAAATCAGCAGAGAGGAGGGAATGCTGAGCTCTGCTGTAACTGGCAGACTGGCAGCCTGTGAAAGTTGAGGGGGCTAACTCTATAAGCAGCAGCATCCCTCTGCGCAAGCACGCACACACACACACTTTAGTTTGAGATAAAGAGGAAGCTTTTTGGTGTGTGCGGCCGTGCTCGTGTGTGACAGTGAATGTCAGGTCAGACAGAAGGCTGTCAATCTGTCTCCTCTCTCTCAGTCAGTGTGGTATTTATGGTCTCTCTCTATGTCAGCAGCAGACCTCACAGCAATGGGGAGACTGTCACAAGGCATAGGCCTCACCCCACTGAGGGATCAGACAGTAGGCTACAGACAGCAGCAATTAAAGGGGAGATCTGCCCTAGTCATGAGCTCGATGAAATAGTCACGAAACGTGTGTGGGTGTCAGTCAGCATGGACATTGTGAAGAACAGAGTATGAAATTAACTTTTTATTTTACAGTTAGAGATTACCCATATGCATTGTTCCAATCTTAGTGATACAGCTGTAGTTATAGTGTAGGCACTCACTCAAAGATTTACACTAACTACACCAACTAGGCCTAGTTTCCAATGTTGCACAGGAATATGTATAGGCTACTTTTTAAAGTTTGAAACCCAATAAATAACAACCACGGTGTATCAACCTCCATCTCTACCTCTGATACTAATCACACATTCAATGGCCCTTTTACAGAATCATGCAGCGGTGACATTTCAGCCCAAATGCCACTCTACCCAGGGCTATCAGTGGCCTGTCTGTCTGCCTGTCTGTCCATCTGGTCCATTGTTTTGAACATATCTTTCTTTTCAAAAAGTTCAAAATGTTCAAATATACATTATAAAACATGTCAAGGATCGTTCCCATCATGCTCTATGTTTTTGGAAGAGACAGAGAGAAAGAGAGCCATAAAGAGCCATAAAAAAAGTAATTTCTTACAAAATATCCCTAAAAGGACAAAAATACTGTAAGTAATAATACTAATAATTACAGGAGTTTACCTCAATGTCATTTAAAGAATTAACACACACACCACAGGTCCCTCTTTTTGTCAAACAGTTATTTGGCAAGATACAATATGATGGGAGTCCAAAAAAGTATCCATCTTTAGTTGCAACCTGGCTGTCATAATTTCCATTACATACACATTTTTCAGTCTCTGAGTCCTTTGACTTACAGTTGGCGGCTGTGGTTTGAGCCAATTGGCCGCAGCCATTTGGCCGCATCACTAACAGTACCCTTAACATGTACATTTGGTTTTTATCATCCAGGTTACACGGTATTACTCCCAATAAAATGAACAGTGGTTCCAGTGGTAACTCAATGTCTAGGACTGTCTTCACTTCTTTTGAATGTTTTTCCAGAACCCCTGTAACTTTGGACAGTCCCAGAAGGTGTGTGTGTGGTCTCCTATTGGTCCACAGCCCCTCCAGCATACCATTTCGATATCAAGAAAGTATCTCATCTTCACTTTCCAGTCAAACTCCCTCCACACTGGGCTACTAGTGCATTTGTGACTACTTTCACAAATTCATCTTCCACCACCACATTCATTTCTAGTTTTCCTTGAAGATCCTGCGTGTGTTCAGATGTGGTCATCTGTAACCTTTTATATAACTGAGACGCCTATTTTGGGCTGTTATTTGACCTTCCAATAGGTTTATGAAATATTGCTCTACACTGAATGGTGATATTTTTATGTCATTAGGTCGTTTCTTATCTAGAAGTCCTAAACATATCATTTGCAGGTAGACCAAATTTGGTTTGGAGCTGAGTAAAAGATTTGAGAACATTCACTTCAAAAAGCTGGTTAATTGACCCTTCGCTAAGCCCCACCCCCTTGGTTACTGTTGCAACCTCTGACAGCATTTTCCCAGGAAGCCCAATTCCCCATTCAATCACTGGCGAAATCCCCTCACAATGATCTCAAACTGTGTTTCTACTACACAATGAAATTAAACACAGACTACCCCTTGCTAGTCAATAAACTTTTGGGTATGTTGTGGTGGACTGTCATTACAACTGCTTCACGGGAATCTGGTAAAATTATGTTTGTAGTGTAGCTAGCCACTGAATGGCTCTGAATTCACTGTCAGCATGCAGTGAAAGCTATAAACACTTTTGGAGCAAACTAGCTAGCGCCCTCAAATCGTATCCTGATGTTGACAGAAGATGGGAGTTGTATTCATAACATTGCTAACTTAGCTAGCTAAAATACATTTTGAGAAAATAAATTATATTAAGTGGCTAGCTAGCTAGTTAGCATTAGCAACGTTTGGTGGTCAATGAGACAGAGCTAGCTAACCAGCTGAGTTAGAAAACAATGTAACAAAAGTTACATTTTGGATACGAAAAATACTTCAACAGGCTATGCATTTCAGGAATCACAAGGGCAAGTACTCCTGGTGCACTGTTCAATTATTTATCCATTTAAACATTTATATTTTGAAGAAAACTCAGTTGTTGCCATAGCCCTCATTGGCTTTCATGCGATATACAGTGAGGGAAAAAGGTATTTGATCCCCCGCTGATTTTGTACATTTGCCCACTGACAAAGACATGATCAGTCTATAATTTTAATGGTAGGTTTATTTGAACAGTGAGAGACAAAATAACAAAATAAATCCAGAAAAACGCATGTCAAAAATGTTATAAATTGATTTGCATTTTAATGAGGGAAATAAGTATTTGACCTCTCTGCAAAACATGACTTAGTACTTGGTGGCAAAACCCTTGTTGGCAATCACAGAGGTCAGACGTTTCTTGTAGTTGGCCACCAGGTTTGCACACCGCTCAGGAGGGATTTTGTCCCACTCCTCTTTGCAGATCTTCTCCAAGTCATTAAGGTTTCGAGGCTGACGTTTGGCAACTCGAACCTTCAGCTCCCTCCACAGATTTTCTATGGGATTAAGGTCTGGAGACTGGCTAGGCCACTCCAGGACCTTAATGTGCTTCTTCTTGAGCCACTCCTTTGTTGCCTTGGCCGTGTGTTTTGGGTCATTGTCATGCTGGAATACCCATCCACGACTAATTTTCAATGCCCTGGCTGAGGGAAAGAGGTTCTCACCCAAGATTTGACAGTACATGGCCCCGTCCATCGTCCCTTTGACGCGGTGAAGTTGTCCTGTCCCCTTAGCAGAAAAACACCCCCAAAGCATAATGTTTCCACCTCCATGTTTGATGGTGGGGATGGTGTTCTTGGGGTCATAGGCAGCATTCCTCCTCCTCCAAACACGGCGAGTTGAGTTGATGCCAAAGAGCTCGATTTTGGTCTCATCTGACCACAACACTTTCACCCAGTTCTCCTCTGAATCATTCAGATGTTCATTGGCAAACTTCAGACGGGCATGTACAGTGGGGGAAAAAAGTATTTAGTCAGCCACCAATTGTGCAAGTTCTCCCACTTAAAAAGATGAGAGAGGCCTGTAATTTTCATCATAGGTACAAGTCAACTATGACAGACAAAATGAGAAAAAAAAATCCAGAAAATCAGATTGTAGGATTTTTTATGAATTTATTTGCAAATTATGGTGGAAAATAAGTATTTGGTCAATAACAAAAGTTTCTCAATACTTTGTTATATACCCTTTGTTGGCAATGACACAGGTCAAACGTTTTCTGTAAGTCTTCACAAGGTTTTCACACACTGTTGCTGATATTTTGGCCCATTCCTCCATGCAGATCTCCTCTAGAGCAGTGATGTTTTGGGGCTGTCGCTGGGCAACACGGACTTTCAACTCCCTCCAAAGATTTTCTATGGGGTTGAGATCTGGAGACTGGCTAGGCCACTCCAGGACCTTGAAATGCTTCTTACGAAGCCACTCCTTTGTTGCCCGGGCGGTGTGTTTGGGATCATTGTCATGCTGAAAGACCCAGCCACGTTTCATCTTCAATGCCTTTGCTGATGGAAGGAGGTTTTCACTCAAAATCTCACGATACATGGCCCCATTCATTCTTTCCTTTACACGGATCAGTCGTCCTGGTCCCTTTGCAGAAAAACAGCCCCAAAGCATGATGTTTCCACCCCCATGCTTCACAGTAGGTATGGTGTTCTTTGGATGCAACTCAGCATTCTTTGTCCTCCAAACACGACGAGTTGAGTTTTTACCAAAAAGTTCTATTTTGGTTTCATCTGACCATATGACATTCTCCCAATCCTCTTCTGGATCATCCAAATGCACTCTAGCAAACTTCAGACGGGCCTGGACATGTACTGGCTTAAGCAGGGGGACACGTCTGGCACTGCAGGATTTGAGTCCCTGGCGGCGTAGTGTGTTACTGATGGTAGGCTTTGTTACTTTGGTCCCAGCTCTCTGCAGATCATTCACTAGGTCCCCCCGTGTGGTTCTGGGATTTTTGCTCACCGTTCTTGTGATCATTTTGACCCCACGGGGTGAGATCTTGCGTGGAGCCCCAGATCGAGGGAGATTATCAGTGGTCTTGTATGTCTTCCATTTCCTAATAATTGCTCCCACAGTTGATTTCTTCAAACCAAGCTGCTTACCTATTGCAGATTCAGTCTTCCCAGCCTGGTGCAGGTCTACAATTTTGTTTCTGGTGTCCTTTGACAGCTCTTTGGTCTTGGCCATAGTGGAGTTTGGAGTGTGACTGTTTGAGGTTGTGGACAGGTGTCTTTTATACTGATAAGAAGTTCAAACAGGTGCCATTAATACAGGTAACGAGTGGAGGACAGAGGAGCCTCTTAAAGAAGAAGTTACAGGTCTGTGAGAGCCAGAAATCTTGCTTGTTTGTAGGTGACCAAATACTTATTTTCCACCATAATTTGCAAAAAAATTCATAAAAAATCCTACAATGTGATTTTCTGGAGAAAAAAAATCTCATTTTGTCTGTCATAGTTGACGTTTACCTATGATGAAAATTACAGGCCTCTCTCATCTTTTTAAGTGGGAGAACTTGCACAATTGGTGGCTGACTAAATACTTTTTTTCCCCCACTGTAAATGTGCGCTTGTCCAAGGTGTTGGACTTGATGACCGTTGCTATCCAGTTGCTGCTGTTGGTTCCCCAAAAACCCTTCTTTTTTTCCCCATCATGAAAAGATGCGCTAAATACTTGATCTACACATTCTCTTTTTCATTATTTATGTAAATTCTCTGTGAAATATGTCTCTTGGACATGTTCTACTAAACATTTATATTATAATGAATACAATTAAACTAGTCGTTTAATCTGTTGTTTTGCATTGATACATAACTCCCTCTTCGACTTGTACTCTCCTACCTCTCATCATATAAATCAATTTTTAAAAAGTAATGTCTGTAAAGTGCAGAAACTCACTCCTAAATTCAATATGATGGTCAAGGATAAATGAACAAGGAACACTAGAAACATAACCAAAAAAACAAAATCCCCCCCCAAAAAAAACCTGCTTGTCTTAAATAAAAAGTAATGTTGCTGATCATCTCAAATTAAACACACTAGCCCCCGTTGACATATGGCCAGAGAGCTGTGCCTTTCCTGTCTCTCTGGAGTAAACACACTCAGTGTTGATGCAATGACCCAAAAGAGTAAAATCCCCATCCTAGGAAGTTGCTGCTCGAACCCGGTGTGTAATGCAGTAAGAAATCCCAGCACATGACCCGTTTAACTTAAATCAAAGTTTACTGTATGTATACTATCTGTCGACAAAGTAATCCAATTATTAAACCAAATAAAGTGGCCTACATCGAAAATCAATGTGATTATTATCTCAGTGTAAACACATATCAATACATTTCAAACGTCTTCCTGGATGAATGCCTTCAGATCCGCTTCTGACAGCGCCATTCTGTCCCTGCCTCCTGCACCTGCCATCGGTGTCTCTCTCTCTCTCTCTCTCTCCAGACGGTCTCTTTCTTCCACCTGTACCGTGATGCCCAGGTCCCTCAGGGTCGGGATTGCATCCATCAAAAGTGCTGAAGGTCTTCAGTTGTGCTGGGTATGGGCACTTCGCTTTGATGTTTTTCCCTCTCAGCTGTTCGATCACTTCTCGGACTCGCATCCTTTTCTTCTGTAGGTCTGGGGAATAATCATGGTCAAAGTAGATTGTTTTCTCTTGAAATGTAACTTGCCTTTGCTCCCAGGCCTGGTGTAGAATAGTTTATTTGACAGTAAAGTCCAGAAACCGCACTATAATGGATATTTCCGGTGCTTCTGCATCTCTCGGCTTCGTAACCAGTGACCTGTGCGTTCTCTTGATTTTGATGTGCATATCCGGTGGTAGCTGTAGAGTGGTCTTCAGTAAGTTAATCACAAAGCTCATCATATAATTTCTTTCAACGCCTTCTGCTACCTGGTAGATCAACATTTTGTTACACCTCAGCCTATTTTCCAAGTCGTCACACACCGTGGCTCTGTCCTCACCTATCTCCTCTGGAATGTTTTGAACTGTCGTTATTTGTTGTTGTATCTACTTGACAAAGTCATTATTTAACTTCTCCTGCCACTTTGTTCAATATTTACCACTCTTAATATATAGTACTAGTTAGCTAGTTTTCCATTTGGGTCGCAGCTGCGTCTTCAAGCTGTTTTCCCGTTTATGACGTCACCGGAAACTCCCTATAGTCCACTGTTAATACAGTCCCAAAATGTTTTGCATGTCAGCAGTCAAGTTTTTAAGATATAGGATTTTCAAGAAGCAAAGTGTTACTTGCCACATCATCATCATGATGTGTTTGCTGTTGCTGAACGGATCAGGATGTGGCCAATCAAAAGTGGTAAACATGTCTTGATACTGTTTTTATACAGGGTGTGTAAGTCAAAGTATCTTAAGCAAGATGGAGAGCCTGGGGTTAGTGGAGAGAAAAAAGTGAACCCTGAGAAGATATGGTGGATGACAGGGTTGGGGTTGATTCCATCTAAATTCTAGTCAAGTTAGGAATGTAACAACTTTCCCCTATGGAGAAATTCCATGTCCAATGCAACTGACAGGAATTTAAATGGAATTGATCCCAACTCTGGTAGTGTTAGAAGGGTCTGGAGGGAGAGGAACTTACTCTTTAGAGTCGTGGGTGATCTGGAGACTCAGGTACTGCATGGTGGCCTTCAGCTGCAGGAGACATGAGGGGAAAAGGGAGGAGGACATGAGTGAGTCAGGTAGGTTTGATGATGTCATTTCACTCAATGAAATGGTGGAGGTTGGGAGAGGGGACACTGGATTAGTATTAGACATTCTGTAAACAAACACACAAAGCAAACAGGGTAAACGTCAACCACCCAAAGCAGTCCTTCTGTTAGACATTTCTAACTCATTGATGGAAGATCAAATGAATGTGGAATCCATTCTTATTGAAAGCCTCTGATTGACCTACAAGTGCTACCCATTGATTCCCAGCCCACCTACCACACAGAGGTGACAGAAATGACAATAGAACACAAGACATTAATGACTGGTAAAACCTGACTTGAGCTAACATACAAGTGTACTGTGACATGTTAACAAACAGTAACTGTCTCCTATGACAGTAGTTTCCAACCTGTGAGCAAATAAATAAAATAATAAGAGAAAAAATATGAATTGTCTTCCAAAAATAATAACAGTTGGGACCATCTTGATGTTAGAAACTGTTAAACAAACATCCATCTGTAATAATAGGCATTTCATATGTTACATTCATTGATAGAATTGACTAAATCTGTATGTAAAAAATGGTGGTCTTCAAGAGCTTTTGACAGTTATTTGGTGGTCAGCGGAAAGGAAAAGGTTGGGAACCGTAGCCCTAGAAGTAATCCTGACTAGTGCTCAATAGCTCAACAACAGCTATTGACAGAGCAGACACACTTACTATAGGTTCTGCCACAGAAGAGAGTTTGACCAGGCTGAGGTGAATAAATCACTTTGGCCCTGTAAGAGCAGTAAGGGAAGCCATTTTGTCACGTATGTGAGTGACTGCTCTACACATTGGCACCATCACTGTCACGCCCCAATCACATTACTGCTCAGATTGGTTTCTTCCTGTCACTTCCAAAGCCGCCTCGTCGCCCGCCCCGCACGCACGCACGCACGCGCCTGCCCACATCCACACACAGAGAGAGAGAGAGAAAAGCAGTAGAGGAGAGCGGTTCCCTGCTCAAGGTGACAGTGCACTGAGCCGGGACAGAGAGAGAAGACAGATAAACATGAGAGAGACAGGCAGCACACAGCTGAGAGGGACACCTGAAGTGCTGAGGATAGCTTGAGAGATTGAGCTTGGTTGGACTGAGTGTGGAACGTGTGTGTGTGCTGACCATGTGGTAAATTGAGATGCAGTCCTGTGGGTGGTCATCAATCACTATGATTTATGAATCTATTAGACCCCATTAATAGAATAACCACTTAATGCAGGAGAGATGAGAGAAAGAAAGAGAGGAGAGAGAGAGCGGGGGGTCAGAAAAAGTGAGCGAGAATGACAGTGTGAGAGAATAAGGGTCACTCACTAGTTATTCTGCCCTGCCATTCCTCTACAGCAGTGTTTCTTAATCCTGCTCCTGAGGATCCAAAGGGGTGAACATTTTTGTTTTTACTCTAGCACTACACACCTGATTCAAATAATCAACTCATCAAGCCTTTGTACCTGGGTCTGAGTGGAATCAGGTGTGTATAATTGGGAAGAAAAAGAAAAGTGCCCTTCTTCGGGTCCCCAGGAGCAGGATTAAGAAACACTGCTCTACAGAGACAGTAGGAATAAAGAACAGAACAGCGTTTTATACTCAGGCTGAAGGTGAAGAGAAGTATTTGTATTTATTATGGATCCCCATTAGCTGCTGACATGTGTGTATAGTGCGTATGTTATCGTATGTTTGTATGCATGTGTCTATGTTTGTGTTGCTTCACAGTACCCGCTGTTCCATAAACTGTATTTTTATCTGTTTTTTAAATCTAATTTTACTGCTGGCATGAGTTACTTGATGTGGAATAGAGTTCCATGTAGTCATGGCTCTATGTAGTACTGTGCGCCTCCCATAGTCTGTTCTTGACTTGGGGACTGTGAAGAGACCTCTGGTGGCATGTCTTGTGGGGTATGCTTGGGTGTCCGAGCTGTGTGCCAGTAGTTCAAACAGTTAGCTCGGTGCATTCAACATGTCAATACCTCCCACAAATACAAGTAGTGATAAAGTCAATCTCTCCTCCACTTTGAGCCAGGAGAGATTGACATGCATATTATTAATGTTAGCTCTCTGTGTACATCCAAGGGCCAGCCGTGCTGCCCTGTTCTGAGCCAATTGCAATTTTCCTAAGTCCCTCTTTGTGGCACCTGACCACACGACTGAACAATAGTCCAGGTGCGACAAAACTAGGGCCTGTGGGACCTGCCTTGTTGATAGTGCTGTTAAGAATGCAGAGCAGCGCTTTATTATAGACAGACTTCTCCCCATCCTAGCTATTGTAGTATCAATATGTTTTGACCATGACAGTTTACAATCCAGGGTTACTCCAAGCAATTTAGTCTCCTCAACTTGCTCAATTTCCACATTATTCATTACAATATTTAGTTGAGGTTTAGGGTATAGTAAATGATTTGTCCTAAATATTTCAAAAACTAAAAGCATTGTATTTGGGACTAACTTATTCCTTGCCACCCATTCTGAAACTAACTGCAGCTCTTTGCTAAGTGTTGCTGTCATTTCAGTTGCTGTGGAAGTTGACGTGTAGTGTTGAGTCATCACATACATAGACACACTGGCTTTACTCAAAGCCAGTGGCATGTCGTTAGTAAAGATTGAAAAAAGTAAGGGGCCTAGACAGCTGCCCTGGGGATTTCCTGATTCTACCTGGATTTTGTTGGAGAGGCTTCCATTAAAGAACACCCTCTGTGTTCTGTTAGACAGAGAACTCTTTATCCACAATATAGCAGGGGGTGTAAAGCCATAACACATACGTTTTTTCCAGCAACAGACTATGATCGATAACATCAAAAGCTGCACTGAAGTCTAATAAAACAGCCCCCACAATCTTTTTATCATCAATTTCTCTCAGCCAATCATCAGTCATTTGTGTCTGTGCTGTGCTTGTTGAATGTCCTTTCCTATAAGCGTGCTGAAAGTCTGTTGTCAATTTGTTTACTGTAAAATAGCATTTTATCTGGTCATACACAACAGGCTGATTGGTAGGCTATTTGAGCCAGTTAAGGGGGCTTTACTATTCTTAGGTAGGGGAATAACTTTTGCTTCCCTCCAGGCCTGAGGGCACACACTTTCTAGTAGGCTTAAATTGAAGATATGGCAAATAAGAGTGGCAATATCGTCCGCTATTATCATTAGTAATTTTCCATCCAAGTTGTCAGACCCTGGTGGCTTGTCATTTTTTCACCTCTTCCACATTTACTTTACGGAACTCAAAATTACAATTTGTTTGTCTTTCATAATTTGGTCAGATATACTTGGATGTGTGGTGTCAGCGGTTGTTGCTGGCATGTCATGCCTAAATTTGCTAATCTTGCCAATGAAAAAATAATTCAAGTAGTTGGCAATATCAGTGGGTTTTGTGATGAATGAGTCATCTGATTCAATGAATGATGGAGCAGAGTTTGCATTTTTGCCAAAAATGTCCTTTAAGGTGCTCCAAAGATTTTTACTATCATTCTTTATGTCATTTATCTTAGTTTCATTGTGTAGTTTCTTCTTATTTTTATTCAGTTTCTCAATTTGCAGTACGTTTGCCAAATCGGTTGTACAGCCAGACCTATTTGTCATCTCTTTTGCCTCATCCCTCTCAACCATACCATTTTTCAATTCCTCATCAATCCACGGGGATTTAACAGTTTTTACAGTGATTTTCTTAATGGGTGCATGCTTTTAGTAACTGGGATAAGCAATTTCATAAAATGTGTGAAGTGCAGCGTCTGGTTGCTCGTCATTACACACTACAGACCAACAAATATTCTTCACATCAACAACACAGGAATCACTACAAAACGTATTGTATTATACACAATATTAGGCCCAGCCTTTGGAAATTTGGTTTTCCTAGATATTGTAATCACTACATCCGATGGATTTGGATACTGCTTTCAAACAAATTTCTGCCGCATTAGTAAAGAGATGATCAATACATGTTGATGATTTCATTCCTGTACTGTTTGTAACTACCCTGGTAGGTTGATTGATAACCTGAACCAGGTTGCAGGCACTAGTTACAGTTTGAAGCTTTCTCTTGAGTGGGCAGCCTGATGAAAGCCAGTCAATATTTAAAATCACCCAGAAAGTATACCTCTCTATTGATATCACATACATTATCAAGCATTTCACACATGTTATCCAGATACTGACTGTTAGCACTTGGTGGTCTATAGCAGCTTCCCACCAGAATGGGCTTTAGGTGAGGCAGGTGAACCTGTAGCCATATTACTTCAACAGTATTTAACATGAGATCCTCTCTAAGCTTTACAGTAATGTGATTCTGAAAATAGACCGCAACACCTCCCCCGTTGGCATTTCTGTATTTTTTGTAAATGTTATAACCTTGTATTGCTACCACTGTATCATCACATGTATGATCTAAGTGAGTTTCAGAGATTGTCAGAATATGAATGTCATCTGTTACTAGCAAATTATTGATTTCATGAACCTTATTTTTCTTGCTCTACTGGGAAGCTTTGCAGAGGTAGACATACTCGGGTTATTTTTATTAGTGCAGGGTGAGCTGCACACAGTGGACTTCCTACTAGGGCACACCACCTCAGTGCTAACAGTATTACTCTCGTTCATAGGCATATGAGTACTGCATACAATAGCTGTAGGATCAGCAGAGGCATTCCAGGCAGTAAGAGGGACATAAATTCAGTTATTTACATTGTGTCTTCCAACGCCCCTAGGATAATGTACATTTGCTGAATCATTATGACAACTCAGCTACACAATGGTAGGGATTAAGTGAGCTGGACTTGGTCATTGATAAGTAATTGTCTCAACACAGCCTTGTAATGCTGTGAAAGGATCCAGGAAACCAAATGATTTGGGTGGATCCCATCCTCCTTATAATATGAGCTTTGTTTCCAGAAGGTATCAAAATTGTCAATAAATATTACACCCACAGAGCTGCAATAGTCTCGCAGCCAGTTATGGAGGCCAAAAAGTCTGCTGAACCATTCAATGCCACGATTTAGGGAGGGCAGAGGGCCAGATATTATGGGGCATTTGTTGGTGTCAAGTAGAGACCTAATCAGTTTTTTAAAATCCATCTACAGCTGTTCTGAGCTGCCCTTCATAATGTCATTTGACCCCACAAGTGATAAGACTAGCAGTGAATGGGAACCTCTACCCATAGATAGAACAACAGGCTCTCTACGACAGTAGAGTACCCTGATATACTGACATAAATAGATGTAAATGGAAAGGATGAACGTAAATGGAAAGGATCAGGTCATGGATGGGGAACTCCAGTCCTCGGGGGCCGGATTGGTGACACACTTTTGCCCCAGCCCCAGCTTACACATCTGACTCCAATAAACAACTAATCATGATCATTCATTTAGATTGCAATTAGTTTAAATCAGCTGTGTTTGCTAGGGATGGGGAAAAAGTGTGACAGCACTCCGGCCTCCGAGGACTGGAGTTGCCCATCCCTGGATCAGGTCATCATCATTGTAGCAGTATATCTCCTTCATCTAAGAAAGACCTCAGTTATGGGTCAAAATGATGCCCATCGAAGAAAATAGCATTTTGGGAGCTCGGAATCGAATAGGATTCACTGTTTGCACTCCTACATCTAGCCATGCCAAAGCAGCCAGGGCAGTCCTCCAATTGATACAGCCTGCCACCCTGGCAGTAGGCCTGTGTGATGAAAACATCTATCAACAACCAGACAAGACTAGCTTCAGACAGCAGACACTACTGCACATCACAGCACACTGAACATGAACACTGCTGGTTCTGGGAAAGAATGAATGAATGTCTGTCTATCTGACTCTCTGTCCGCCCGCCACAAGTGAAGAGAACCATTCATTTGTCTGGAACTCCTGACTAACTGAAGGCTCTCCAAATGAAGTGCTTTCACCGACACTGGTTCACTTATAAATAAATCATCAAAAGCACTGAGAACACTTAAAGACATGCTCCGGAACTTTGGCGACTACTAAGTATTTTTTAAACCTCCCGCTTTGGGCTAGATGTGTCAATGTGTAGTTCATACAAACATAATCTATGAGCAGAATTACTATTTTACCTCAATTAGCCACAAAATCCCTAGTTTGAAAACTGGAAGATGTGCTGCGCCACTTTCCCTACATTTCCCCTAACATTGGGCAGCCCCCTAGCAATTAGAGTTCTAGCCAATAAGCTTCAGCCCCTTGCCATTTGAGTGACAGCTAGCAAGATGAACACACAGCAGAGCGAGAGACAGAGCAATGACGTGGTGCACATATCTGCACATATGTGACTTAGTATGCAATTTTTGGGGACCAATTTTGGCTCGTGAGCGCTACTTTCGGAACTACTGGATAAAAAGTATACAAAAGTACTGGAGAATCTCTTAAAACACTAAAATCCATCACCCGGACTGTACTGTCGCTAACTGAATATGGTTAATTCATGTTTCCAGTTTAGAACCAGGGGAGAAAAGTGTCTGCAACTGCTTTCATGAATGGAAATGTGTTGCAAAAGCCTGTGTCCTATTCATTAGTGGAAACCGTAGCAAAACGTTTTGCAACAGAAAATAAGCATTTGTTATTGGACAGGTTCAGATAGTGCCGCCCTGTTTCTACCCGTTTTCTTCCATTTTGTGCTTAATGAATGCAACCCTGGTCAGTTCTTTATGTTAAATCAGGAATTAGGACTTCTGGAGATAAATCCAATCCCACAGAGACAGGCCTTCATGCAGGGTAGCAGATCTCTTGATTTACCCAGCTAGCTGCCTCCTCTCCTGTCAATGCCTCCAGGGCACATTGATTTATTACAGAAACAACCAAACAGGTTGAAAATAGACACACATAGACACACATGGCAATACATTCCCATCAGCATATGCCATGTAGTGAGATCTCATCCATCAGCCCTCTAGGAGGAGTTGGAAGGAAAGATGTGTCCATCACTGTGGCAGAAAGTCCTTCCGATCTCCCCAACATGTCCTTAGGGTGTAATTTAGGGAGAAAGGAAGAGGTAATGATGGCAGGATCTGGGGTTAACTCAACACACTACTCTATTCGTAGTCTAGCAGTTAGAGAGTTGGGCTAGTAACCGAAAGGTTGCTGGTTCGAATCCCCAAGCCTACTAGGTGAAAAATCTGTCAATGTGCCCTTGAGCAAGGCACTTAAACCTAATTATTCCTGTAAATCGCTCTGGATCAGAGCGTCTGCTAAATTACTTAAATGTATCTTCCATATCCTTATTGGGTTTGCATAAAAAAGGAAATAAAGGTTGACTTAGCGAAATGACGCTGCCACGAACAGAACTGCAGATATTGAGATGCAAGACATCACTCACAAATAAAATAAAATTGTATTTGTCACATGCGCCGAATACAACTTTATCATGAAATTAAATGCTTGCTTACGAGCCCATCCCAATGATGCAGAGTTTAAAAATAATACAATACTGAGTGTGTATACAGTGCATTCGGAAAGTATTCAGACCCCTTGACTTTTCAACATTTTGTTACGTTACAGCCTTATTCTAAAATGGATTACATTATTTTTTCCCCTCATCAATCTACACACAATACCCCATAATGACAAAGTGAAAACAGGTTTGTAGAAATGTTTGCACATTTATAAAAAATAAAAACAGAAATACCTTTTCATAAGTATTCAGACCCTTTGCTATGAGACTTGAAATTAAGCTCAGGTGCATCCTGTTTCCATTAAGATATATAACTTGATTGGAGTCCATCTGTGGTCAATTAAATTGATTGTACATGATTTGGAAAGGCACACACCTATCTATATAAGGTCCCACATTTAACAGTGCATGTCAGAGCAAAAACCAAGCCATGAGGTCGAAGGAATTGTCTGTAGAGCTCCAAGACAGGATTGTGTCGAGGCACAGATCTGGGGAAGGGTACCAAAAATATTCTGCAGTATTGAAGGTCCCCAGGAACACAGTGGCCTCCATCATTCTTAAATGGAAGAAGTTTGGAACCACCAAGACTCTTCCTAGAGCTGGCCGCCCGGCCAAACTGAGCAATTGGGGGGAGAAGGGCCTTGTTCAGGGAGGTGACCAAGAACCCGATGGTCACTCTGACAGAGCTCCAGATTTTCTCCTTCCAGAAGGACAACCATCTCTGCACCAATCAGGCCTTTATGGTGGAGTGGCCAGACAGAAGCCACTCTTCAGTAAAAGACACATGACAGCCCGCTTGTTGTTTGCCAAAAGTCACCTAAAGGACTCTGACCATTAGAAACAAGATTCTCTGGTCTGATGAAACCAAGATTGAACTCCTTGGCCTGAATGCCAAGCGTCACGTCTGGAAGAAACCTGGCACCATCCCTATGGTAAAGCATGGTGGTGGCAGCATCATGCTGTGGGGATGTTTTTCGGCAGCAGGGACTGGGAGACTAGTCAGGATAAAAGGGAAAGATGAACGGAGCAAAGTACAGAGAGATCCTTGATGAAAACCTGCTCCAGAGTGCTCAGGACCTCAGACTGGGGCGAATGTTCACCTTCCAACAGGACAACGACCCCAAGCACACAGCCAAGACAACGCAGGAGTGGCTTCGGGGACAAGTCTCAATGTCCTTGAGCAGCCCAACCAGAGCCCGGATTTGAACCCGGTCGAACATCTCTGGAGAGACCTGAAAATAGCTGTGCAGCGACGCTCCCCATCCAACTTGTAGCGTCATATCTAAGAAGACTCAAGGCTGTAATCGCTGCCAAAAGTGCATCAACAAAGTATTGAGTAAAGGGTCTGAATACTTATGTAAATGTAATATTTCCGTTTTTTTATTTGTAATACATTTGCAAACATTTCTAAAAACCTTTTTTTGCTTTGTCATTATGGGGTATTGTGTGTAGATTGATGAGAGAAAAAAACAACAATTTAATCAATTTTAGAATAAGGCTGTAACGTCAAAACATTTGGAAAAAGTAAAGGGATCTGAATACTTTCCGAATGCACTGAATATATAGTCTAGTGCGTGTGCGTAGGGTCAGTGGAAGACAAAGTCAGTGCAGATAGTTTGGGTACCATTAACTGACTATTTAGCAGTCTTATGGCTTGTGGGAAGAAGCTGTCTTGGAGCCTGTTGTTACGAGAGACGATGTTCCGGTACGGTTTGCTCACATCGGCCACGGAGAGTGAGATCACACAGTCATCCGGAAAAACAGGGTCTTTCACGCAAGGCACAGTGTGATATTCCTCGAAGCGAGCATAATAGACATTTAGCTTGTTTGGGAGTTCTGAGTCGCTGGGCAACTCACGGCTGGGTTTCCCTTTGTAATCTGTGATCGTGTGCAAGCCCTGCCACATATAATATTGCAGCTTTTCAAGTCTCTCTGATAGGAGACTCTCGAACGAAGCTCATCCATCTTATTCTTGAGTGACTGAACATTTGCCAATAGAATGGAGAGGAGCACCGTTCAGTTTTCTCTTCGCCTCAATTTTACCAGGACTCCACCTCGTCTCCCACGTCTACGCCTGCAGCGTTTTGGTAGCTCATGGAACAAAGAAATAGGGTGAACAGTGGAACAGCTGAGTCGTGGAACAGTGGAACAGCTGAGTCGTGGAACAGTGGAACAGCTGAGTCGTGGAACAGCTGTCGATCTGATGTCCAGAAGTGCATGGTGGTCATACTTTCTGTACCAAAAAAGTAAGATAAACACGATAAAAGTCACTAAATAGCAAAGTTGGGTTGGAACTCGTAAGATGTCGCCCTTTTCTGTGCACGGGTTCGCTTCACGCTCTTACAGCATGGGAGCCACGGGACCAAAACAGCGGAGAAGTTGAGCCTCGTGCTTCAACACTGTTAGTTGTTGCGGAAATTGACCCACAATGCTGTTTACTTTCTGTATATATGTCATATCGCTGAGTCTACCTTTAAAATCTTGATCATTGTAATTTTCCCTAGGAATGGATCTACACTATCTTTGAAGAGAGAGATTTTAATTGATGTCTAGATTTGTACACTATACCCACATCATTATATCTGCACCAGTTTTGCCGGCCTAGCCCAATCCTTAGCTCATGATGAATTTGCCCTTGATACAGTGCAACATTCTCTCAATGGAGAATAGTCCCAACTCACCTGAGAGTTACTCTATCAGACAGCACTAGATAAAACAGTCATCAGTATCAATGAAGAACCAGCATTGTGCCAGAAGGGGGAGGATTCTAATTCATCACATTACGACTCTGTTGTGGCACTTCCTACCACAACCATCATCAGTCCATGTCTAGCCCTGTCTCCAGCCCAATGAGCCAACCACTCTACGTTAACCTGAGCCTTCCTGGCCCCTCTATCTCTCTTTAACTCTCTACCTCGCTCTCCCCAGCTGTCACTCACTCACCTTATTGATCACTGTGGTCAGACAGTCCACAGATGAGATACAACACAATTATTCACCTCCCCCCTGGAGAGACCTACCATATTCCCACTGACCTTTTCCTCTCCTCCCCTCCATCCCTCCCTTCTCCCTCTTTTTCTCCCTCCCTCCGTTATCTCCAGGGTGCCCTTGAAACGCCAGCAGCATTTATTAGTTCACCCCAAAACCACGGGGAGTTGCTCGCTTTGGTTCTCGGGGAGCAAGGGAGAGGAGAAGTGGAGAAGTCGACATTTGGAAAAGTGCGGTATGATGGAATTAGAATGAGGAATAACTTATTCTGATTCTGTGTATGGTACAGTGCATATTCCACTAGCATACTCATCTTGACTACAGCAAGGGGTTAGGATTGGAAAGCAAATCTTAAGTAGGCCTCCACACAGCAGGCAAAATAGTGTGTCGAGAGACTGGAGAGTTCTAAACTCCAACAAAGTGCTCTTAATAGTGGGACCCCCGATCCTTTGGGTTTCCACCAGCAAGGTCAGGTGTAGCTGGCTTCCCTCTAGGGAAAAGACTCAAGGTTAATGGAAGGGTTTCAACTCAACATAGATCCACTGTCTGTCTCTCTGGGTAACAAAAGCATGGAGTAACACCATAATCTCCCAATCCACCACTCCTCTTCCCGGTGCCATGACTTCTCCGATTTCACTTGATACGTAACTCAGCCAGCGAGGGAGGAAAGGAAAAAAATCTTCACCCAGGCAAAAGTGACCCCTAATCTGATTAGTTGCCCACAATCCCGTTAGGCAGCCATATTGATGCATGTCCACGCTGCTCGCAGCTTTCTGCTGTCATTTCCTCCAACCTATCATCAGCACTGGGCCACCCTCCCTCCGCCACTGACTGATTAAGGCACGCTTCTCTCTCTTCTCCTCCTGCTGCTTATTTGCGTACTGGTTGTTCCGGGTGCTTCATCTTCTCCCATATCGTCTACTCTAATTAATGCTCCACAGAGTCCATTTATGAAAGGAAAAAAATATTGAATCAAGTATGGTGGAATATTAGGGAGAAAGGGTGACCTTTGTGGAAGTGAGTGTTTAATTTCTGTTGGCCCCATGATGCAAGTAGATGGAGAGGGAAGACTGCATATAATCTCTAGGGAATAGATGTATGTAGGGTATATAACATGAAGCAAGTGTGGGAATAATAGTGTAAGGGTGAGTTCCATTCGCCTTGGTGGTGTGTGTGGGTGTATGTTTGAGGATGTTATTACTTAAAAAGCAGACTATGATACACACATTCGCATCGACAGCTAAACATATGATTCACACTATCGAAACAAATCACGTCTACAGAGTTAGAGAGAGAGAGAGAGCCCTCCAGAGGCCTGCCATCTGTCCCCTCCACTCCCCAGCACCTGCTGATGAGGTGCTGCTAGCCCAACGCATCACCGCTGATTGATGCCACACTACCAGAACAGGCCGCACGCTGGGCTACCTGACAGACCTGCTTAGGATGTCTGTCTGCGCTCCGTTAGTGCTGAATGCCAGACACGTAAGCAGCACAGCACACACGGCTTTACACACACAAACGGGTCCACACAACTACACACACACAATTTTTCTACAGTTCTACTAAGCTATATGGAATTTTGCTTTTTGATTTTGAATTTTAAGACCCCTTTTAAGTATCAAAAACATATGTAAAATAATTAATGAAACTTGTTTTATTCGGCCTTACTGCTATTAGCCCATACAAATGCATTGAATAAAATATTCATTACATGGAACAACAGATAGTCCCCCCAAACAAATCTAAAGGAAGTTTGTTCTGAAGTGTCTGTCCTATATCTGAGAGATATAAGAAGATCCGGAAACATTCGTTTTTTTGTATTTAACCCCTTATTTTTGGCACTAAACAGTCTCTATACAGTGGGGAGAACAAGTTTTTGATACACTGTCGATTTTGCAGGTTTTCCTACTTACAAAGCATGTAGAGGTCTGTAATTTTTATCATAGGTACACTTCAACTGTGAGAGACGGAATCTAAAACAAAAATCCAGAAAATCACATTTTATGATTTTTAAGTAATTCATTTGCATTTTATTGCATGACATAAGTATTTGATACATCAGAAAAGCAGAACTTCATATTTGGTACAGAAACCTTTGTTTGCAATTACAGAGATCATACGTTTACTGTAGGTCTTGACCAGGTTTGCACACACTGCAGCAGGGATTTTGGCCCACTCCTCCATACAGACATTCTCCAGATCCTTCAGGTTTCGGGGCTGTCGCTGGGCAATACGGACTTTCAGCTCCCTCCAAAGATGTTCTATTGGGTTCAGGTCTGGAGACTGGCTAGGCCACTCCAGGACCTTGAGATGCTTCTTACGGAGCCACTCCTTAGTTGCTCTGGCTGTGTGTTTCGGGTCGTTGTCATGCTGGAAGACCCAGCCACGACCCATCTTCAATGCTCTTACTGAGGGAAGGAGGTTGTTGGCCAAGATCTCGCGATACATGGCCCCATCCATCCCATCCATCCTCCCCTCAATACGGTGCAGTCGTCCTGTCCCCTTTGCAGAAAAGCATCCCCAAAGAATGATGTTTCCACCTCCATGCTTCACGGTTGGGATGGTGTTCTTGGGGTTGTACTCATCCTTCTTCTTCCTCCAAACACGGCGAGTGGAGTTTAGACCAAAAAGCTATATTTTTGTCTCATCAGACCACATGACCTTCTCCCATTCCTCCTCTGGATCATCCAGATGGTCATTGGCAAACTTCAGACGGGCCTGGACATGCGCTGCCTTGAGCAGGGGGACCTTGCCTGCGCTGCAGGATTTTAATCCATGACGGCGTAGTGTGTTACTAATGGTTTTCTTTGAGACTGTGGTCCCAGCTCTCTTCAGGTCATTGACCAGGTCCTGCCGTGTAGTTCTGGGCTGATCCCTCACCTTCCTCATGATCATTGATGCCCCACGAGGTGAGATCTTGCATGGAGCCCCAGACCGAGGGTGATTGGCCGTCATCTTGAACTTCTTCCATTTTCTAATAATTGCGCCAACAGTTGTTGCCTTCTCACCAAGCTGCTTGCCTATTGTCCTGCAGCCCATCCCAGCCTTGTGCGGGTCTACAATTCTATCCCTGATGTCCTTACACAGCTCTCTGGTCTTGGCCATTGTGGAGAGGTTGGAGTCTGTTTGATTGAGTGTGTGGACAGGTGTCTTTTATACAGGTAACAATTTCAAACAGGTGCAGTTAATACAGGTAATGAGTGGAGAACAGGAGGGCTTCTTAATGAAAACTAACAGGTCTGTGAGAGCCGGTATTCTTACTGGTTGGTAGGTGATCAAATACTTATGTCATGCAATAAAATGCAAATTAATTACTTAAAAATCATACAATGTGATTTTCTGGATTTTTATGATGAAAATTACAGGCCTCTCTCATCTTTTTAAGTGGGAGAACTTGCACAATTGGTGGCTGACTAAATACTTTTTTCCCCCACTGTATTCCATTGAAAAAAATCAGCCGTTTCCAGCTACAATAGTCATATACAACATTAACAATGTCTACACTGTATTTCTGATCAATTTGATGTTATTTTAATGGACCAAAAAATTGCTTTTCTTTCAAAAACAAGTACATATCTAAGTGACCCCAAACTTGGGAACGGTAGTGTATATTTCTTCATTTTAAATTGTTATGTTTAGCTCACATAATATAATTGAAAAGTATACATTAAATGTGTCTGTAATAGAATAAAAGTGGCAAAACGAATGTAGACATTAATAAATGCATTTCTAAAGCTTCCAAAATATTTTTTACAATGGTGGGGGAGTGCAAAGATGGAGGCCTGGTGGCTTCAACACAGCACCCCCTTTCAGTCATCTAGTGTATATACAAATCTTTGGGTAGAACATTCCATACAAATGCACACACACACACACACACACACACACACACAACACCACACACAGATTGTTGGGGAAGACCACCTTTAGCTGAACCCAGGTTGGGCAGAGATGGTTCACATCAATGCACTGTATTATTATAATGAAGCCATAGACTTACAATAAGTGCAATTGCAAGTCCTAGAAGCTTTTCCATTTCAGGTACTGCACCTAAAAGCTTTTCAATCCCAAACCTTCCATTCAATGCACACTCAATACACTGACTGCACTACAATATATCCAAGAAAGGACATTGCATCTACTTAAGACATGGCACATCAATTAGAATCTCTGGCAGTTCTGAACACCTAATGTGAACTCCAGAGCTACTGTCTGTAGCCTTATACTCCAGTAGCAGAGGCGCTGCAGTAAATGTGTGCTGTGGTGTCCTGGCTATAAGAGGACTGTGGTGGTGCGGCTCTGAGGCGTTGTTTTGTCTTTAAGATTATTAATGGAATCCAGGCTGCTTCTGCATGAATCTGGCCAGGCACCGTGACATTATCAACCAGGGAACTGGAACCCCTACTGAGCAAATCCAGAGAGAGAGAGAGGGAGGGGTGGGGGGAGGAGAAAGATAAGAGCGAGATATAAAGACAGAAGCGAGAGCGCAAGTGCTAAAGAGAGGGAGCAGCATCACTGCTCTCAGTATATAAATAGCCCATCAATGGTCGGTAAAGGTGAAAGAGCGTGACACTCTAAATACAGAACCGCCGATGGATACAAATACAGGCAATTTATAGCATGTAAACGTGACTGGGCGTAGTAGGCTGTGGGGGGTAGATGTGTTACACGGAATAGAGGAGTTATTGACTAGGGAGGACAATATTTAATTTAGCACTCCCAACCCCATGATGGCCAATAGGGCGCAATGACAAACAGCCAGCTCAAAGACAATCCAATTGTAAGGGCCGGAGCCTTCATACCCAGTTAGGTAAAGACAAAGAGGGTAGCGTTTAAACAACAGCATTTATTTGTAGTGGTCCAACAATGGTGTCAAGTATAGATGGTGTCAACAATGGTGTTAACAATGGTGTCAACTACCTCCTGAGTGGCGCAGTGGTCTAAGGCACTGCATGGCAGTGCTAACTGTGCCACTAGAGATCCTGGTTCGAATCCAGGCTCTGTCGCAGCCGGCCGCGACCGGGAGACTCATGGGCGGCGCACAATTGGCCCAGCGTCGTCCAGGGTAGGGGAGGGAATGGCCGGCAGGGATGTAGCTCAGTTGATAGAGCATAGCGTTTGCAACGCCAGGGTTGTGGGTTTGATTCCCACGGGGGGCCAGTATAAAAAAAAAAAATGTATTCACTAACTGTAAGTCGCTCTGGATAAAAACAGAAATACCTTATTTACAGAAGTATTCAGACCCGTTGCTATGAGACTAGAAATTGAGCTCAGGTACATCTTGTTTCCATTGATCATCCTTGAGATGTTTCTACAACTTGATTGGAGTCCACTTGTGGTAAATTCAACTGATTGGACATGATTTGGAAAGGCAGACACCTGTCTATATAAGGTCCCACAGTTGACAGTGCATGTCGGAGCAAAAACCAAGCCATGAGGTCAAAGGAATTATCCGTAGAGCTCCGAGATAGGATTGTGTCGAGGCACATATCTGGGGAAGGGTACCATGGTGAAGCATGGTGGTGGCAGCATCATGCTGTGGGGATGTTTTTCAGCGGCAGGGACTGGGAGACTAGTCAGGATCGAGGGAAAGATGAACGGAGCAAAGTACAGAGAGATCTTTGATGAAAACCTGCTCCAGAGCGCTCAGGACCTCAGACTGGGGACGAAGGTTCACAATCCAACAGGACAACGACCCTAAGCACACAGCCAAGACAACGCAAGAGTGGCTTCGGGACAAGTCTCTGAATGTCCCTGAGTGGCCCAGCCAGAGCCCAGATTTGAACCCGATCTAACATCTCTAGAGAGACCTAGAAATAGCTTTGCAGCCAAGCTCCCCATCCAACCTGACAGAACTTGAGAGGATCTGCAGAGAAGAATGGGAGAAACTCCCCAAATACAGGTGTACCAAGCTTGTAGCGTCATACCCAAGAAGACTCAAGGCTGTAATCGCTGCAAAGGTGCTTCAACAAAGTACTGAGTAAAGGGTCTGAATACTTATGTAAATGTGATATCAGTTTTTTTATTTTTAATAAATTTGCTAAAATTTCTAAAAGCCTGTTTTTGCTTTGTCATTATGGGGTACTGAGTGTAGATTGATGAGGGGGGAAAAAACAATTGAATCCATTTTAGAATAAGGCTGTAACGTAACCAAATGTGGAAAAAGTAAAGGTGTCTGAATACTTTCCGAATTCCACTGTACTGTATTTCCACTAATATTTCTTTATGCAATTAATCCTTTACAATTGTTCATGCACTGGTGCTTTTGTTTAGGAATACAGCAAATAATTTCACGCATCCCATTACTACAAGACAAAACAGCTCAAACAAGCCTGATGGTCTTGTAAGTATAAAAGCAAGGCTTGTTTTCATTTAATTAAAAAAAAAACTTGAAAAGGTAGCGTAATGGTATAATGTCTTACTGTGGTGTGTGAAGAATCCAATACTTTACCTTGTATGCAATACAAATCACATTATTGTGGAAGCATCTCCTCTAAGAGTATGAATTAGGCTGTTTGAGAAGGTTTGAATCCTAAGCAACCTGCCTACAAATAGTGCAATACCAACATAGCTATTGTAGTAGCTCATGCTGTGTGCTGGAAAACTTTGGTAGAGCATGGGTGGAATAGGCATTGTTGTGCTTATGTCAATTTCCTTTCGTTTTCACTTCAGACCAATGCCTATTCTCACTTAAAACATAGTTTTTTGTTTTTAATAGCTCTATATCTTGGTATTTAGTTACAATGAGAGTGCAGCAGTTCAGTGTATAGTGTGTAGTAGTCCAGTGATTCAAAAGAGCAGTAACTGCACATTTGGTAAGAAATTAGTTATTTCGATTTTTTATACATTAAATACATGCTTTATCATGTGTACAAATATCCTGCCTCCATTGTGTTGTGTTATGGAGAAAATGGGTGGTCATGTTTGCAGTAACTGAAAATAATTACAGTGAAACCAAGGAAAAAGGCAATAACTGACATCACTCAAGTCAGTTTCTGCTTTTTACCTTGGTTTCACTGACCTTTGGGCTGCAGTGTCTACGGTTTACCTTGGTATTATTTATTGCTCTTTGCTGATAGAAGTATCAAACTATATGTCATTGACAGCCACATACAAATAAATATATTAACACAAGTTTGTGTAAAAGAATACAAAAAATTGTAATGGAAACGTATTCCAGTGGGTGTACCAAGCAAGAAGGCAGTAACTGCGGTCTAGGGTCAAAGGACATGTCCGAGGTCAGGGTTAATATGAATAAAAAGTAACCTCATAGTAAGACAACATAACCACATCTCCAATGATCTGCCTACAATTTATTTGGCTGGACAATAAAAACAACTTTGAAGTAATTTTTCTCAATTTCACTCTATGAGCAGTTACTGCTCTTTTGCTTGGTAGGGCAGAGCAGCTCAGTGTATAGTGTAGTAGTCTAGTGATTCTTCATCCATTGAGATTGTGTGTTTTCTGCAGCGCCAGGTAACATGTGAGATGGCATGGCAGCACGGTTGGGTGTGTGATTAAAAACGATTAAGTGGAGAAGAAATGCTGTAAAAGTCCAATAAAATGTAATGACCTAAAATCACACAGCGGAATGATGATATCCAGCTCCGGAGTCCAGACTGCCTGAGGAAATGCCAGGTAGAAGACTTATAGGGAGAATATGAATCCAATCGGAACATAACAACAGTATATTGCCATATACGGCAAATAGGCCACCTTGGAGCTGAGATCCAACAACCTCAACCCCCACACACCCTCACTGTGAACCCTCCTAAATTCATCCTAACTCCCTGCTATTAACACTGGAAAATTAAGTCCAAAATTAGGGCAATGTTATTAGAGTAACTCTCTCAGAAGAGATTGGAGAGGGAGAGTCACAGAAGCAGCAGTAGCAGCACCTCTGTCCCGGTGGGCAGCAGAACACCAGCCGTCAGCTTAACTCAGACTATTAGGGTGCCATCTGACATCACTGCCGTCTGACTGACTGACAGCACAGGCCTGAAGGACAGACAGGGGCCAGGTGGTGGTGGAGCACTGTATTCTGGAGGACGGGAGGAGAGAGTAGAGGACAAGAAAGGGTAGAGAAGCCACAGCCCTCTTTGCATTACAGTGATGATGAGCAGAGCTGTGCCACAGTAGAGTCAGTGTGCCCTCTGCCCATTACCTGGTTCATGTGTTTGGTACAGGGAGCCCTGCCCCACCCTCCTGTTCAACCACAAGGCGGTGTCAGGCACAAAGACAAAATGGCGGTCACACATTTCCTTGGATTTGAATGACATTTGAAATGTAAAACATGTGGCAAATGAACAGAGACACACATACATACACAGCCAACATTAAGCATCTCTCAATTGCAGGTGCCCTAATGCCACACCCTTCACCAGAGGCTTGGGTTGATGGAGCCAGTGTTGACTACAGGATGTATATTGGCCACCTCAGTGCCAATAGGTGCTACAGAGACCTCGGTGCCTGTGAGACAGATGTGCAGCCAGATGCTCTCAGCAGAAGTCAGACGAAGCAGCTCTGCTCAAACTCCCACAAACACAACCCCCTCTGGGCTCGGGCTCTGGCTCTTAATACTGCCTGGCAGGCAGAGAGGCAGATGAGAAAGAGGGGGAAGGAGAGGGAGTGGAGGAGGAGGAAGAGAGGGAGAATGCAAAGCCACTGCTGCAGCTGGCTTATTGTTTCACAAGACCACGAGGCAGCACAAGACCTTTCAGAGGCCGCCGCCCCCTGTCTGTCAGTGAGGTCAGCAGAGGTCAGGTGAGGTGAAGAGAGCCCTGTAATTGGCAACTGCTTTCAGGCCCTTCTACCAGCTCACAACAAACCCCTATAGCCAAAACAACAAGCTCACAGAGAGACGCTGTCTACCGGGTGGCTCAATTAGAGGGAAAAAGGGACCTTACGAGGGACCCTAGTCTGCTTGTTATTTTCATGACCTCTCCAGTGAACATGTGACTGGCATTAATGGTGACCACAGCCAGATTGGTTAGGCTACAGAACACATAGACTGAGTGCACAAAACATGAAGAACACCTGCTCTTTCCATGACATAGACTGACCAGGTGAAAGCTATGATCCCTTATTATTGTCACTTGATAAATCCACTTCAATCAGCGTAGATGAAGTGGAGGAGACAAGCTAAAGAAGGATTTTTAAGCCGGGAGACAATTGAGACATGAATTGTGTATTCAGAGGGTGAATGGGCAAGCCAACAATTGAAGTGCCTTTGAACAGGGTATGGTAGTAGGTACCAGGCGCACCGGTTTGTGTCAAGAACCGCAACGCTACTGGGTTTTTCACGCTCAACAGTTTCCTGTGTGTATCAAGAATGGTCCACCACCCAAAGGATATCCAGCCAGTATTGGAGTCAACATGAGCCAGCATCCCTGTGGAACGCTTTCGACGAATTGAGGCTGAGGGGAGGGGTGCAACTCAATATTAGGAAGATGTTCTTAATGTTTTGTATGCATATATTGTATAAATATGCATATATTTTCTTTGAAAAGGGCAAAGTTGACATGTATGAGCTTGTATAACAGTGCAGCGGCACAGGGTGCCTTTACTGTAAACACAAGGCTAGCAGGACACAAAGGAAGGATCACTGCTTGGGTGTAAGATGTTCAATGTATACTTACTTCTTCATGCTTCTCTGAGCTCCAACTAAGCAACATCTTAAGTATCTAGAGTAAGTGACATTTAGTCTTACCATCTGTGTCCGGGTGCGGTGGTAGGGCTGGATGATGGGAAGGCCCAGGGGCGTCACCCACTCTACCGTGCTGCCCGACTTGGCGATGAGCCTGGCGCTCTCCGTCAGCCAGTCCTGAAACAGAGGGCCCGCCATGGGTTAGCTAATCAGAGGAGAGGTGGTCACTCAGTGAAACTTAAGTAGGACACTTAAAACACCACTCACAGGTCACAGCATGCAACTTCTCTGCTGCCAGCTACTGTAGATACACATCAGAGCTAGGGGATTCAATTCACTTCTGTCATCTACTGTTGACTGGTGAGTACATATCCAATTTATTATGTTGTGCTCAAATGTGGATGTTTGTGAAATTGAGGAACCTTTTAGAAAATAGACACATTACATTCACTCAGCAGCTTGAAAGTATGATCAGTTTAAACTTAGATGCAGTTTCTTCCGTGATTAGTTATATCCAGTGCAAACAGATGGAGCATTTTCGTAGAAACCGGTGGACAGTTGTTGCTTGCAGACAGTAGAACACTACACTAGACACATTACAGTACTGGGCTGGCAGTTGCTGAGTCTGTTCACTCTCTCTCACACAGATTCACTCTCTAGGAATGGAAGCCATATTAGGATTACAGAGGTCCTCATCCACTGCCCATTCATCAGACTGTCTGCGTTCCTTGTGGCCCTCCTACCTCCCTCGCTCCACTTTCCCCTCCCTCACCCAGGCAGAGAGGAGAGGAGGGGGAGAGAGGGATTGATCATGTACCTAACCACTGCTGCTCTCTCCTTGAGCCACTGCTGTGTAGACCCAGCAGGACCTGACCCATTTAGAGATGAACCGGGAGCAGGGGCAAGGCGAGGGGGGGATAGTTCATATGAGCCCACACCCCCTGGGGAGCTCATAGAAACAGTGGGTGGTGGGTCCTTAAGCTACCCTGATCATTCTTTCTCCTATGGTTTTAATGTATGAGACTGTACCAGGTGCTGGTGAATGTCGTCCTAAATGTGTGTGAACTATAAATCATATGCATTCGCATATGATGAACGAGCACGGCTATTGTGCTAATAGTAAAGTAAACTAGTCTTTAATAATAAGTTCACACACTATTTTTGCATGCTGGGTGAACTGTGGAGACTGCATATGCAGCAGGTAAATGGATATATTAGTAATGTGTGTCATGTACCTGGATCTCTCTGGTGCCGGTGAACATCTCCTTCAGACTGCTGAACACCTGGTGGACCAGGTAATGAGAGGCATCCCATATATACTCCTGCAATCACAACATACACATCTCAATGGCAGGACAATACATATTTCCAAATCAAGCGCATCTATTTATTCATTTATTTGCACATATTCGAAAAGCGTAAAAGGACCAAGTACACAACACTGAGGAACTCCACAAGGTAAATGATGGTCTGTTCCATCAAATTAATGGGTTGATACATGTATTAGGGCTGGGCGATATGGCCAAAATATAATATCACAGTGTTTAAAAAACAAATGACGGTATGACGGTATTTAACAGTATTTTATGTTTTGAATAATAAAAGTTCTACATTTGCTTTATGAGTAGTGCGTGACCCTAGGGTGGCAACACATACATTCTTTCTCCATTCTGATTGTTTTATACTGTTCAATTCAACCCAAAATAATTTTTAGCATTTTCATACATTTCTGCATTTCCTGCACTCATTTTAGATAATTTCTACACTGCTACGTAGGGCTGCATGATATGGGCAAACAATCTAGGCGTTATTTTTAACCAAATGTTGCAATTGAGATTTGACTTGCGATTTAGAGCAAAACACTTGGATGAACTGCTGGAATCATGGAAATAGAATGATTATTCTAATTCTATAGTTAGAATATAATAGCGGGCACTTTGAATATAGTGTTGTTTGTCATGACAACTAATGAAAATGCCAGGGAGGAGTTATTGTGACAGGGTAGGAACCAAAGTGTTGATAAGTTTTTCCTAGGGGACCCTATAATCTTTGGCTACATTGAATGTTTTCTCTTAGCTACTTCATGTAGCTAACATATTCTTGTTTCGCATATTCCTTTTTGATTTAGAAGATACTGTTACACAAACAATATGCTGATTTAGGTCTACACCATCACTGGTATTATTAGGCTGTATAGCTAATTATGTTTGCTCTATTAGCATTAGCGGCTAACACGATTTAGGCCCAACTTGCTCAGAAAATAAACTAGCGGTTTGCAGTTGTAAGAAACACAAACGAATAGTGTAATTATAAAACGCAAGTGAGTTTATATTAAGAAGCAATGTGAAAACAGCATCATTGTCATCAACATTGTTGCATGTGCTTCATTGACCACGCAGACTGAACGAAAGCGTCTTGTTGACGAAGAACAACAAATGCGCTCCTTGAGTGACAGGGGGCGGGGCCAGGTCTGTGTGGAAAGTGGCATGGAGAGAGAGAGATGACTCAAGTAGCGGGAGTAAACTATAAAAATGGGGTATCACATTCAACAAACCAAACATTCAAATACAGTTATAGAAGGTAAAGTAGAAACCCAAGAAGGTCTGTGCATCAATACCGGTATATGATAAACCCGCTCAGCCCTAGTTGATATGGATGTATTGGCTGTGGAGTTTGGATCAGGCTAACATTTGGGAAACCGCTACAGCAGAGCCTTTTGGGGCCGTGTACTAGTGAAGCGCTGGTTGACTCATAATCCGCAGTCCACGCATATAGGGGCGGATGGGTTTAGGGTAATTAAATATTGTGTATTAAATATTGTGTGGCCGAAGGGCGGGTTGAATAAAGAGAAACAATACCTTTAATTGGTCATTTAGCAGACGCTCTTATCCAGAGCGACTTACAGGAGCAATTAGGGTTAAGTGCCTTGCTCAAGGGCACATCGACAGGTTTTTCACCTAGTCGGCTCGGGGATTAGAACCAGCGACCTTTCGGTTACTGGCACAACGCTCTTAACCACTAAGCTACCTGCCGCCTTTAAAAAACAATACATGTATAATTATTGTGCAATTTATATAGGCTACATTGAGTTTTTTCTTTCATTATTTTAGGCTATCTGGTATTAGTGCATAAACCTAAATTTTTGGCCTTAACTGTACGCGCGCCAAATAGCCTACACAGCCAATCGCCAAATAATGCTTTTGGGAACGCCCAGAAAAAGTTAACGTCAATCCACGGCGGCAAAAAGGACATTGTCGAAGTTTAATAAAATAAGACAAAAGCTGCATACGGAGAGTTGAAAATAAAGATAAGGGGGCCAGAAAAGTAAAGTGCTAAGAGGATGATAGCAGTGCCAGCTGTTATGTGTATTGATTGTGAGGTGCTATACAAATTCGACAGTCCCAAGACGGGACTTCAAATGGGCCTATCGCATGTCAAGGGAACTGTAGCCTACTGTTTAGGTGGGTTAAATGCAAACTGAAATCTGGACATTGACTAACCAGAATACCTACAGTTTTTTGACTCCAGTCGTCTGATAATACTAGTCCCGGGCTTATCGACATCCCTGTGTTTTGAGAGAAATGTCCGAGTTTGACAGGTATTGCTTGTGGTTTGAGCAAGAAAACAATAACCCAGGGGTGTCAAACTCATTTTAGCTCAGGGGCCACATGGAGGAAAATCTATTCCCAAGTGGGCCGGACCGGAAAAATCATGGTATATATAACTTAAAAACAACAACTTCAGATTGTTTTCTTTGTTTTAATACGATCAACATACAACATAGCTTAGTGGCAGGTAGCTTAGTGGTTAAGAGCGTTGTGCCAGTAACCGAAAGGCCGCTGGTTCTAATCCCCGAGCCGACTAGGTGAAAAATCTGTCGATGTGCCCTTGAGCAAGGCACTTAACCCTAATTGCTCCTGTAAGTCGCTCTGGATAAGAGCGTCTGCTAAATAATGTAAATGTAAATGTAAACATAAAGCTGGAGCCTGAGGACAGTGTGTCCAAAATAGTACAAGCACAACATCACTATTAATCATAAAACACGTCAAGTTTATTTGAAAATTCTAAAGAAAAAGAACACAAACACACAATGCCTCAGTGATTAACAGAACTGTTTCACAGATCACAGAACTATATCAGGGTGTCATTTCTCAGGCAGAAATGTAGATAAAAATAATGAAATCCTGTTCCCCAAACAAGTGCAAGAACCACAGAGTCAAGAATAGGTTAAATATACAAATACAATAAAATCAATTAAAAACAATAGCACATCAACATAAAAACATGTAAACATAAAGCTGGAGCCTGAGGACAGTGTCCAAAAGCACAACATCACTATTAATCATAAAACACCTCAAGCTATTTGAAAGTTCTGAGGACAAAGAACACACAAACACACAATGCCTCAGTGATTCACAGAAGTATATCACAGATCACAGAACTATATCAGGGTGTCATTTCTCAGGCAGAAATGTAGATAAAAATAATGAAATCCTGTTCCCCAAACAAGTGCAAGAACCACAGAGTCAAGAATAGGTTAAATATACAAATAAAATAAAATAAATTAAAAACAATAGCACATCAACATAAAAACATATAAACATATCTGAAAGCGTTGCTCAAACTCCCGTAACAGTCCCGTTATTTTATCTTTGAACCGCTTCATGTCTGCCACATGTTGGGTCGCGCACACATTTTTCAGACAGGGGAAGTGAGCTGCATCACCACCGGCAAGTTGCGTCTCCCACAATGACAGCTTCAACTTGAAAGAACGTATGCTGTCATAATACTGCGTGACAACTTTGTTGCGCCCTTGCAGCTGTTTGTTCAAGTTATTCAGGTGCTCTGTAACATCCACCATAAATGCAAGGTCCTGCATCCATTCTGCGGAATGAAATTCTAACACTGGGTTTCCCTTTTCTTCCATGAACTGTTCAATTTCTTCTCGTAAATCAAAGAAACGCCTCAGCACAGCACCTCGGCTTAACCATATTACCTCAGTGTGGTAAGGAGGTAAGCTTCTCATATGGTGTTGAGTAAAGCTTAACCATGTATTAGATCGTAGGTAGGTAGTTAGCTGTAGTTAGGTATTGTATTTATTATAGGTTAGTATTGTTGTTATTGTAGGTTTCCGTAGGTAATTGTAGGTTAGTATCGAAGCACGAGGCTAGCTAGCTAGCGGGTAGCTACTGGTATCGATTAGCAACGCTGGAGAGCTGTTTCCAATGTTAATGTAGTCCTAGCCAACGTTTAATTTTTGCTGCGTTATGCGTTATGAAAGGAACTAGACACGGACTTGAATTATCTGTTTAGTGTGCTAACACACTCTTGGCAGTTTGTTGTAACCAAGTATTGATGCTAAATTGTGTGTTAATGGATGCTAGCTTGCAGGTTAGCTACGGCGTCATAGCTAGGCATCGTGGGTTGTTGTGGGTAGTTACTGTGTCTTGGCAGTGCCGGCTGTAGCACGAAGCGAGCTACCTAGCCGTTTTTTCGAACAGAGTCAGAGTCAACACAATAGCCATTGTGTGCCGGGTGTAGCACGAAGCTAGCTAGCTAGCCGTTCTTCAAACAAAGTCAACACAGTGGCCATTGCTAGCTACCCAACACGACCAGCTAACTGTACGGTAGTAGCTAAATACAATATACTTGTCCTAGCTAGCCAACGTCTAATCATTGCTGCGTCATGAAAGGAACTTGACACAGACACGAATGATCTGTTTAGTGTGTTATCACACTATTGGTGGTTTGTTGTGACCAAGTGTTGGTGCTATACGGTGTGTTATTGTTATTGGATGCTAGCTTGCTAGTTAGCTATGGTGTCATAGTTGAATAAAGTGGGTTGAGTCTATTCCTTTAAACATTGAACCGCTGTGGTTCACAACAATTCTGATTTCTAAAGGTGGAAGTTGGGAGAGTTTTTGTTCGGGTGGTTCAGTGAAACAATTTTAGTTTCTGAGGTAGAAGTTTTTGGTGAGGGAGGCCCTGCTCTCTCCGCTCCCAGATGCTTAGCTCATTTCATTCCGATCTCCTCTGCATTTTTGTAGCCATTTGCTACAGCCTGTCAACTATGCCTCTGCCTATCCCTGTTCTCTCCTCTCTGCACAGGCTACACAAACGCACCACACCGCGTGGCTGCTGCCTCTCTAACCTGGTGGTCCCTGCACGCACCACCCACGTGGAGTTCCAGGTCGCAGGCAGCCTCTGGAACTGCCGTTCTGCTGCCAACAAAGCTGACTTCATCCCAGCCTATGCCAACCTCCAGTCCCTCGACTTCCTGGCGCTGACGGAAACATGGATCACCACTGAAAACACTGCTACTCCTACTGCTCTCTCCTCGTCTGACCATGTGTTCTCGCATACCCCGAGAGCATCTGGTCAGAGGGGTGGTGGTACAGGAATCCTCATCTCTCCCAAGTGGACATTCTCAATTTTTCCCCTAACCCATCTGTCTATCTCCTCATTTGAATTCCATGCTGTCACAGTCACTAGCCCATTTAAGCTTAATATCCTTGTCATCTATCGCCCTCCAGGTTCCCTTGGAGAGTTCATCAATGAGCTTGACGCCTTGATAAGTTCCTTCCCTGAGGATGGCTCACCCCTCACAGTTTTGGGGGATTTCAACCTCCCTATGTCCACATTTGACTCATTTCTCTCTGCCTCCTTCTTTCCACTCCTCTCCTCTTTTGACCTCACCCTCTCACCGTCCCCCCTACTCACAAGGCAGGCAATACGCTTGACCTCATCTTCACTAGATGCTGCTCCTCTACTAATCTCACTGCAACTCCCCTCCATGTCTCCGACCACTACTTTGTTTCCTTTTCTCTCTCGCTCTCCTCCCACACTACTCACTCTGCCCCTACACAGATGGTAATGCGCCGCCGCAACCTTCGCTCTCTCTCTCCCACTACTCTCTCCTCTTCCATCCTATCATCTCTTCCCTCTGCTCAATCCTTCTCCCTCCAATCTCCTGATTCTGCCTCCTCAACCCTCCTCTCCTCCCTTTCTGCATCCTTTGACTCTCTGTGTCCCCTATCCTCCCGGCCGGCTCGGTCCTCCCCCTCCAGCTCCGTGGCTTGATGACTCATTGCGAGCTCACAGAACAGAGCTCCGGGCAGCGGAGCGGAAATGGAAGAAAACTAAACTCCCTGCCGACCTGGCATCTTTTCACTCCCTCCTCTCTACATTTTCTTCATCTGTTTCTGCTGCTAAGGCCACCTTCTACCACTCTAAATTCCAAGCATCTGCCTCTAACCCTAGGGAAGCTCTTTGCCACATTTTCCTCCCTCCTGAATCCTCCCCCCCCTCCTCTCTCTCTGTGGATGACTTCGTCAACCACTTTGAAAAGAAGTTTGACGACATCCAATCCTCGTTTGTTAAGTCTAATGACACTGCTGGTCCTGCTCACACTGCCCTACCCTATGCTTTGACTTCTTTCTCCCCTCTCTCTCCAGATAAAATCCTGCGACTTGTGACTGCAGGCCGCCCAACAACCTGCCCGCTTGACCCCATCCCCTCCTCCCTTCTCCAGACCATCTCCGGTGACCTTCTCCCCTACCTCACCTCGCTGATCAACTCATCCTTGACCGCTGGCCATGTCCCTTCCGTCTTCAAGAGAGCGAGAGTTGCTCCCCTTCTCAAAAAACCAACACTCGACCCCACTGATGTCAACAACTACAGACCAGTATCCCTTCTTTCTTTTCTTTCCAAAACTATTGAGCGTGCCGTCTTTAGCCAACTCTCTTGCTATCTCTCTCAGAATGACCTTCTTGATCCAAACCAATCAGGTTTCAGGACTGGTCATTCAACTGAGACTGCTCTTCTCTGTGTCACGGAGACTCTCCGCACTGCTAAAGCTAACTCTCTCTCCTCTGCTCTTGTCCTTCTAGACCTGTCTGCTGCCTTTGATACTGTGAACCATCAGATCCTCCTCTCCACCCTCTCCGAGCTGGGCATCTCCGGCGCGGCTCACTCCTGGATTGCGTCCTACCTGACCGGTCGCTCCTACCAAGTGGCGTGGCGAGAAGCTGTCTCCGCACCACATGCTCTCACCACTGGTGTCCCCCAGGGCTCAGTTCTAGGCCCTCTCCTTTTCTCCCTATACACCAAGTCACTTGGCTCTGTCATATCCTCACATGGCCTTTCATATCATTGCTACGCTGACGATACACAACTAATCTTCTCCTTTCCCCCTTCTGATAACCAGGTGGCGAATCGCATCTCTGCATGTCTGGCAGACATATCAGTATGGATGACGGATCACCACCTCAAGCTGAACCCCTGGCAAGACGGAGCTGCTCTTCCTCCCGGGAAGGACTGCCCGTTCCATGATCTCGCCATCACGGTTGACAACTCCGCTGTGTCCTCCTCCCAGAGTGCGAAGAGCCTAGGCGTGACCCTGGACAACACCCTGTCGTTCTCCGCCAACATCAAGGTGGTGACCCGCTCCTGCAGGTTCATGCTCTACAACATTCGGAGAGTACGACCCTGCCTTACACAGGAAGCGGCACAGGTCCTAATCCAGGCACTTGTCATCTCCCGTCTGGACTACTGCAACTCGCTGTTGGCTGGCCTCCCTGCCTGTGCCATTAAACCCCTACAACTCATCCAGAATGCCGCAGCCCGTCTGGTGTTCAACCTTCCCAAGTTCTCTCACGTCACCCCCCTCCTCCGCACACTCCACTGGCTTCCAGTTGAAGCTCGCATCCGCTACAAGACCATGGTGCTTGCCTATGGAGCAGTGAGGGGAACGGCACCTCTGTACCTTCAGGCTCTGATCAGTCCCTACACCCAAACGAGGGCATTGCGTTCATCCACCTCTGGCCTGCTGGCTCCCTTCCTCTGCGGAAGCATAGCTCCCGCCCAGCCCAGTCAAAACTGTTCGCTGCTCTGGCACCCCAATGGTGGAACAAGCTCCCTCACGACGCCAGGACAGCGGAGTCACTCACCACCTTCCGGAGACATTTGAAACCCCACCTCTTTAAGGAATACCTGGGATAGGATAAAGTAATCCTTCTACCCCCCCCCCCCCAAATTGTAAAGTGGTTATCCCACTGGCTATAGGGTGAACGCACCAATTTGTGAGTCGCTCTGGCTAAGAGCGTCTGCTAAATGACGTTAAATGTGCCCTTGAGCAAGGCACTTAACCCTAATTGCTCCTGTAAGTCGCTCTGGATAAGAGCGTCTGCTAAATGACTAAAATGTAAATGTAAATGTATGGCAGGCCATAGATGTGGTCTTTCTCTCTGAGAAGGCTGTCAAACTGACGGTGATTCAGGCTTCTGGATCGGATGAAATTAACAGTTTGGATGACCACCTTCATGACGTTATCCATCTTTAATGACTTGCAACACAAAGCCTCCTGGTGCAAAATACAGTGAAAAGTCAAAAAATCACGTCCTCCATTTGCAGATTGCACTTTCTCTCTGAACTTTGTCACAACGCCTGCTTTTTTCCCGATCATTGAGGGCGCACCATCTGTAGCCAGGCTGACAGCGCGGGACCAGTCCACTCCGACCCTGTCCAGCGCGCCCGACGAGTGCGGTAAAAATATCAGCTGCTGTCGTTGTATCTGTCATCGGCACCAACTCCACGAACTCCTCGGTGACGGTCAATGTGTCATCAACTCCGCGGATGAAAATGGCCAGTTGTGCAACATCTGTAATGTCCGTGCTTTCATCAATTGCAACCCAAAACGCAATAAATGACTCTACTTTTTGCTTCAACTGGCTGTCCAAATCCACTGAAAGATCGGAAATCCTGTCTGCAACTGTGTTTCTTGTCAGGCTGATATTTGCAAAAGCCTGCCGCTTTTCAGGGCACACAATCTCCGCTGCCTTCATCATGCATGTTTTTACAAATTCACCCTCACTAAATGGTTTTGAAGCCACTGCGATTTCATTAGCAATGAGGTAGCTAGCTTTCACTGCAGCGTCACTGATGTCTTGGCTGTGAGTAAACACAGACTGCTGTTTCTTCAGACCCGCCAACAGTTCATTCACCTTCTCTCATCTCAGCTGTCCTTGAAAGTTGTCATATTTGTCGGCATGAAGACTCACATAGTGGCGACGGAAGGTTATATTCTTTCAGCACTGCAACATGCTCTGAACACACCAAACATACAGCTTTCCCATTCAATTCAGTGAATAAATAGGATGACAATTTTTCTTGGAACACTCTGCGTCCACTTTTCTCTTTTTTGACAGAGACATATTGGGGCAATGAGGGTGCCAAAGCACATAATGTTAAAAGTAGAAGCCGTAATAAATATCGCGGGCAAAACAAAGTAGCTCATTGGCTGCACGTGCTTGACCTACTTGCTCTGCCCCGGTATAAACAGTTTGCTTGCTTAACACAATTGCTATTGCGCCATCCAGTGGACGCAATTGGAACAGCAGTTTATTTTATTGAAAAATTGCAGCGCATTTTTATACTTTACAAAATTATTATTATTATTATTATTATTATTATTATTTTTTTTTTTTATCATCTCGCGGGCCGGATTAAACCCGTTTGCGGGCCTGATCCGGCCCGCGGGCCGGACGTTTGACACCCCTGCAATAACCGATTCGATAAATTGAACGAAGTGCTGCGCATAGCCTATATATGAAGGGCCTACATGTATCAACTTTCACAGTGAATGTTTTTGTTTATACGTTTTGTGCGAATGAATTGAACATCGCCAAATGCATCATAAAAAAAATTGCGCCTATTTTTTTATTTCACCTTTATTTAACCCGGTAAGCCAGTTGAACAAGTTCTCATTTACAACTGCGACCTGGCCAAGATAAAACAACAACATAGAGTTGCATATGGGGTAAAACAAAACAAAGTCATTTATTGCAACCCTTGCTGTTAATAGATAGAAAAGTAGCATACAACAGAGCTAAACGTTTGGAACAAGTTCACTTTCTAATCCATAGCCTAAAAATGCATATCAAGTGCAAGTTAGCTGTTTAGTGCAAGTTAGCTGTTTAGCTCATATCTGAATGCTGGGGGGCATTTAGGACGTCTTCTACTGCAGATCGCAAAAATATCCTAATGATTATCATCACACTTTCTTATTTAAAATATTATGGCGACTCTATACCAACGATGGTTTGGTAAGGTTTAGAAACTTGGGAACCAAGCTCAAGTTATCAGTGTAGCCTGTTATCCCCTGGACTTGTTGAAATACACTGCTCAAAAAAATAAAGGGAACACTAAAATAACACATCCTAGATCTGAATGAATTAAATAATCTAATTAAATACTTTTTTCTTTACATAGTTGAATGTGCTGACAACAAAATCACAAAAATTATCAATGGAAATCAAATGTATCAACCCATGGAGGTCTGGATTTGGAGTCACCCTCAAAATTAAAGTGGAAAACCACACTACAGGCTGATCCAACTTTGATGTAATGTCCTTAAAACAAGTCAAAATGAGGCTCAGTAGTGTGTGTGGCCTCCACGTGCATGTATGACCTCCCTACAACGCCTGGGCATGCTCCTGATGACGTGGCGGATGGTCTCCTGAGGGATCTCCTCCCAGACCTGGACTAAAGCATCCGCCAACTCCTGTACAGTCTGTGGTGCAACGTGGCGTTGGTGGATGGAGCGAGACATGATGTCCCAGATGTGCTCAATTGGATTCAGGTCTGGGGAACGGACGGTCCATAGCATCAATGCCTTCCTCTTGCAGGAACTGCTGACACACTCCAGCCACATGAGGTCTAGCATTGTCTTGCATTAGGAGGAACCCAGGGCCAACCGCACCAGCATATGGTCTCACAAGGGGTCTGAGGATCTCATCTCGGTACCTAATGGCAGTCAGGCTACCTCTGGCGAGCACATGGAGGGCTGTGCGGCCCCCCAAAGAAATGCCACCCCACCACACCATGACTGACCCACCGCCAACCGGTCATGCTGGAGGATGTTGCAGGCAGCAGAACGTTCTCCACGACGTCTCCAGACTCTGTCACGTCTGTCACGTGCTCAGTGTGAACCTGCTTTCATCTGTGAAGAGCACAGGGCGCCAGTGGCGAATTTGCCAATCTTGGTGTTCTCTGGCAAATGCCAAACGTCCTGCACGGTGTTGGGCTGTAAGCACAACCCCCACCTGTGGACGTCGGGCCCTCATACCACCCTCATGGAGTCTGTTTCTGACCATTTGAGCAGACACATGCACATTTGTGGCCTGCTGGAGGTCATTTTGCAGGGCTCTGGCAGTGCTCCTCCTGCTCCTCCTTGCACAAAGGCGGAGGTAGCAGTCCTGCTGCTGGGTTGTTATATAATAATAATATAATATGCCATTTAGCAGCCGCTTTTATCCAAAGCGACTTACAGTCATGCGTGCATACATTATTATTATTTTTTTTGTGTATGGGTGGTCCCGGGGATCGAACCCACTACCTTGGCGTTACAAGCGCCGTGCTCTACAAACTGAGCTACAGAGGACCTCCTACGGCCTCCTCCACGTCTCCTGATGTACTGGCCTGTCTCCTGGTAGCGCCTCCATGCTCTGGACACTACGCTGACAGACACAGCAAACCTTCTTGCCACAGCTCGCATTGATGTGCCATCCTGGATGAGCTGCACTACCTGAGACACTTGTGTGGGTTGTAGACTCCGTCTCATGCTACCACTAGAGTGAAAGCACCGCCAGCATTCAAAAGTGACCAAAACATCAGCCAGGAAGCATAGGAACTGAGAAGTGGTCTGTGGTCACCACCTGCAAAACCAGTCCTTTATTGGGGGTGTCTTGCTAATTGCCTATTTTTACCTGTTGTCTATTCCATTTGCGCAACAGCATGTGAAATGTATTGTCAATCAGTGTTGCTTCCTAAGTGGACAGTTTGATTTCACAGAAGTGTGATTGACTTGGAGTTACATTGTGTTGTTTAAGTGTTCCCTTTATTTTTTTGAGCAGTGTATATTCACGCCTAGAAAAACTCCAGCCTTCTGTCATTACTGTCAAATTATAGAAAAAAAGAGGAAGAATGTTCTCTAGTAATACTAGTCAGTGCGAATAGGGCTGTCGCCTTAATAATAACTCCTGCAGAGTTATTTCTTCTAGTAAAATGATACACCAAATGTCGTCAAAATTTGAACTTGGGAACAGGAGTGGAGAAATTTGACTTCTTTATTTCTGCATCTTGAGAGAATGCAATGCTCAGTTAGATACCATCTGTAGAGGTGCTGCCTTTATCATAAAAGCGGATAGTATTTCAACCTCATAAAATATGCATCGAAGCCGAACTGAAATCTTATCGGAAACAAGTTGGGTTGTTTTCACAGCTTTCTTTTCCCTTACAACCGGTTAAACTGATGTAAGTTGGACATTTTGCACATAAAATTGTTCGTTTTTTTTGTTGCATTATTGTATTTTCTTCCCAGTCCCTAAACGTCTTTGCTCCGCGAAAGACAACAGAGAAAACTTTACCGATGTCAAGAGTTTATTTAGTCTTCTAGAGTGACATAATGACAAACGAGAAGCCACATGCATCTAATTATAGACAAGTTGACTAACACATAGCCTACCAAAATGTCGGAAATTATAAGCAGATACATATCTAAATGAGGCAACAACAAAAAATCCTGCACCCCCCTGTCAAAGAATCGTTCTGCAGTCTTTGACTGTAGCCTATAGCGCATTTTCTATATTTGATATTTGCGGGTTAGGGTTGGGTGCGGGCCTCAGATTTTCACTTTATCACATGTAGTCGGGCGGTTGCGGATGGGTTATTAGCAATTGCGGGCGGGAGCTGGTGAACAAACAGCTGACTCGCGTACTACTACCGTGTACGTGCTCTGGGGATATACTGTGTACCCTGTGTACCTGGGGTATCCAAACTCTCCACCTCTCTGAGGAGAGGATATCAGTGTGTGGTGCCACTAGCTCCCAGCTGCTGCCTGTCTATCCCAACTCCTCCCCTGTTCTGCAGTTGGAGTTGCACAGATGTTTTACTGTACCATACCACAGCAGCGCCCCTTAGACCGGCTGGGAGGCCATGGCACTGCCATCAGCACTCATTACCCCTGACACCACTGTACCTAATGACATCCCAACCACCACATCTACATACTCAAATGTACTAAATAAATACTAAATGGTTATGAGAAGTATGATGGTCACATTACAGTGGTATATAAATCTCAGTGTGATAAGGCGGTTTCCCCAACTGTTCCACTGTAATAATAATTTCCCATTACACTGTTCCCAGATTCCCTGTTGAACTAATTAGAAGTGTTAACACATCTCTCTGGCTCTGAGAAAATTATGTCCCCCCCCACTAGGAGAAATAAGATTAGGTTAGTACTGTACAGGGGCGCAACTTTGGTTTTAGAAGTAGGGGATACATCATTTTTTATGTTTTTTTAATCCAGTCTGATAAACACTCCAAACAGCCTACCTGACGCTTGGAGGCATTCACATGGTCCTAAAGCACACCATTGCCTCGTTTTGTATCGCATGGTCCTAAAGCACACCATTGCCTCGTTTTGTATCACATTCCAATGATAAAACTGGGGGGGGACAAAAATGGAATTTCAGAATGTGCTCCGTCCCCAGTGAAAGTTGCGCCCCTGCTACTGTATTATAATAGGCCTATGTGCTTGTGTGAAGTAGCAAAAGATCAATAAAATCAATGGGTATCATAGACGGATATACAGTGAATGACATCACAACCATCAGTATGACACACATGGGAATGTATCACTGTGTATGCCATTTCCCGTAACACTGTCATATGATATAGGAGATCGTTATTTAAGACTGTAAGTATTCATATAGAAAGGTCATAGTGACATCATAAAACCAACAACAGCTCTCTTGAGGGATTTGAAAAGTGGTCAAATGGTGCACAAATAACAAAACAGCTACAATAACAGCTAATATGTGACAGTTACTGTATAGCAGTATAATGTAGTGTTGTCACGATGCCAAAATGTTACTAACTATACGATACCAGGCCAAGTATCACGATATCGAGTAGTATCGAGATACCACGGGGGAAAAATCTGAGTGGCCTAACGTCCTGTTTGCCCCGTCCCCCGGACGCTTGTTCCAGTTTTCTAAACGTTCTGTGCATGTGCTACGCAAAAACCTGTCACTTAAATTCAAATTTCTACTCAATACATCACATTGAATTTAACTTCACACTGTATAATAGAATACTGCATAGAATGCCTGATTTGCTCATACACATACTGCTTCCAACTTTTAAAACGTTTAACGCCAAACAGAATTTAAGGAGCACCTAGAAATATATTTTTTAAATAGTTCAGGCTTACATTAGGCCATATAAATCCTACCTTTGAAGCACATCTCATGCGTAGCAGACCCTTTTTTTTTCTTCCTGTGCCAATCAAATTTGCGTAGACCTACTGTCAAGTTACCACGTTGTTAGCTAGCTAAGTAACATGACTGAACAACGTTGTTTGTTATCAAACCAATAATTAGCGACCCATGATTAGTTTAAAACAGCCGGTGACATGGTTTGTGAAATGATGTAAAATGCTCACGAAGCACGATAGAAAGAATAAAAGGTATCTCCGGTATTATGGGTCGTATTTTTTTTTTTACAGTTTAGACTAGAGACAAGCCATTTATTTGGTGTAAAGCTGCAAGCATGCCTGTCCATTTCCCCTCTCTGGCACTCAGAGGCTGCGTGACAGTGAACTTGCAGTCAACTCAGACTGGCCTGTGCTCTTGGTTATAACAGTCGATGAAATGATGTCAACTTTGCTCACTCTGCACGCTGCTCGAATGCAACAAATGTAACAACAGAAGACTCATCAGGGTCTGCATCCACGCTCGCCACCACAGCTAAATTATATTTTAAAAACTGATTGAGGAATAGATGTGCAGGAAGAGTGGATGGAGATAAGCAGGTGAGTGAGGGTGGTAAGGGATGTGGCTGGCTGATTACAGTTGCCACACGTGATATGCGCATGAAAGTGAAGTGGATATTATTGGACCGGCACATGTCAGAGACTAGTGGCTGTTGCTTAAATTCAACTGAATTTATGAACAAAACTGGCTGTATAAACATTTTATAACAGGCTCCAGCAGGTTTTTTTGATCGGTAGGGCCGAAAATATGGTAGTATCATATGAAACGGTACTACGGTATTCTAAAATATTGGTATCATAAGTATCATGACGTTTTGGTACCGTGATATTACCGTGGTACCGGTATACCGTGCAACACTAGTATAATGGTATAGCTTAGCCAATGCCTGAGGATGGATAAATGGAACCAATCAGATCAATTGACTTTATTGTCCTCACTGGGGTACTGAAGCCTACTGCTAGGCCTTACCTTGGGGAAGTCATCAATCTCATTGAGCCTCTTCTCTATCTGGAGGCGTCCTCCGTAGCGTGTCACCCCGTACACCACCGTCATCACCGTCTGCTTCACCACCTTCCTGCTGATGAAGCCCTCCAGCACCTGGGCGATCTTCAGACCCTTCTCCGCATCCCGCGCACGGAACTCCTCCACCTATAAAACCCACAGAGAGCACCAAACACATTGTTATCTTGTCCAAAGGGAATCGCACTGACTCAAAAGAGATTGACTCTGACAGGCGCAGAGCATAATATGGGAGCATAAGAGCACCACATTGACAGTACAATGATTTAGACTGTCAGTGACTGTGACACAATTACCGCACTGACTCACTAGAGCAGTTGCTTTAGCAGAAGTTTGCTGTATAGCCTGTACAGAACCTGCTGTACTAGTTATAAGTATACAGTCTGAATCAATGAACTGCAATCACTTTAAAGATACACTGGGTTTATCCTTCCTGTAAACATTGCAACCTGGATGATTGGGGCCCTGTGTGTACAGGAGGTGTTTCTCCTCCCTAGGACTCAGAGCGGAGCTGATTTCATCAGCTGCTTTCTAATCAGAGCTCCCAGGGGTTAGTGGACAATGAGGTAGGAGGGAGCAGAGAGCACTGATACAGCACGATTCTGACGGGCAGCCCAGCTCATTGAGAACTCCTCAATGTACTCTGCTGCTCCAGCTAAATGAGGCTTGATGTTTTTGGCATGGCCACACTGTGCTTTTTTATCAAAACATAAACTCTCCGCTCCCACCGGTGCTAAAATCAATAGGCTCACTATTAGCCTCAAATTGTTTCCCCTCTAAAATTTGCAGCTTGGTCAGAGCAGAATCCTTGGACTGTGCCTTCTGTGCTGCAGGGACTGGGGCAAAGAGGAGCTCTGGGGCAAAGAGGCAAAGTAAGCCTGATATAAGGCTGAGGAGAGCAGGTGCTGTTATTGTATACTGTGCTAAGTGCTAAGGAAAAGGTAGACTTGCATTCCCTAGAAGTCCAACCACCAGGTAAATGAATAAAGAAGCAAGCTCGATAATGTGAGACACTCTTCAAGGACCTAAGAAGTTAAATAGAACATGAATTTTGGCATTCCAGCCAAGCTGTTTTGACCGTTGGTGTAAATGCTACAGTATAGGTGGTCAGATAAGGGTGTTTCAACCAGCTCAGCATTAGCTAGAACCCCTGCCCACTGCGCCCTCTGGTGCCCAGGCTGACTGACCTGCTGTGCCACCCCGCTGTAGACATCCTGGGGCACCTCGCAGGGCATGAGGTTCACAGAGGTGGCACCGATCACGTCTCGACCCAGGGCTGCATAGTGCTGAAGGCCGTTACACGAGCCATCCTGAGGAGGAGGAAAGAGAGAGAGAGAGAGAGAGAGAGAGAGAGAGAGAGAGAGAGAGAGAGAGAGAGAGAGAGAGAGAGAGAGAGAGAGAGAGAGAGAGAGAGAGAGAGAGAGAGAGAGAGAGAGAGAGAGACATGCATCCCTATAACAGATCACAAAACTGGTGGATGGAGACGAGTAGACGGTGTAATACTGCTGGCAGCATTTGTTTCATTCAACAATGACATAGCCCACAGATTGTAATTTTCCAGAGGCTCTCGAGTATCACTTAATTTGCACATAAACGCTAACAGACCATTAAGTACCACTCAAATTACTATGCTCATTCCAAAAGACATCTGGACCTTGACAGCTCACAGACAGACAGACAGACAGACAGAGAGAGAAGGATAGAAAGGAAAAGAGAAAGCAAATAAGCAACTTTTATTGGTGGCAAATAAAAGCTTAATGAGGCCATGGATGGAGTCCTGAAGCAGAAAGACAAGGTAAATGGGCTGCTCAGCTCTTTGTGAGGTTTTAACTGGGCATGGATTGTGCTTACCCCTGCAGATTGCTGTACCACCGGCTCTATTACACAGCCAGATCCCAGCCAACAGACAGAAGCTAACTGATGTCTGAACACACCATTTTGGCTGGATCAGCCAGGGCAGCCACTGAGCACAAAGTCAAGTGACATAAAAACAACAATTGATTACCTTGTTAACTTTGACGTGGCTTTTAAAATAACAGTATGATGCATGAGTGAGACATTTCCCGTTAAGAGGTTGTAAATGGGAGCAGCTATAGAAGGGTGTTGAAATAAAAATGGACCCCTAGACCCTAGGAGTAAGCAGTAAGGCAAAAGTTCCACCTACCCTATCAGAGGGTAGTATGGCGATATGACCATATTGCTTACACCTACCTATATAATCCTTTCAGATCTACATGGAGGGTCAAGTGGTAGGGGTTAGAGGTCAACGTCATTACCTGATGTACAGGAAAGTGGGAGATGAAGTGTGTGGGGTCAGGTGATCTGACGGCATTGGCTATCTCCATACAGCAGGCCAGTGCTTGCCAGGGTTCATCTGCATTCTGCCACCACTTCTTACCCTGCCATGGAAACACACACAACCACATAGACAATGCAGTATTAGATACACAACATCATTTTACTCAATGGTTAGATTATCTCCCAGTGCGTAGAATAATAATCACAATCTACGAGCTCCAACAGTATGATAAGAAACAGAAAACATTGTTAGCAGACTGACGTTGAGGGGGTTGTCTGCAGAGTCCAGGATGTCGTCCATGATGGTGTTGGCATACTCCAGCCTGCCAGCCAGCGAGCTGCGTTTCTTCAGGCCCGTCAGGTTGACCAGGTGGATCTTCAGCCAGTCCAGCCCGCCCGGCCCTAGGGGCTTCCCCTCCGCAAACACCAGGACGGCCCTGGTCACATCGCTGCCCAGGTGGTTGAAGTAGGGCGGGCACGGGTAGGTGCGCCCGCGGAAGTCCATGTTGTGGGGGAACCAGAAGACCTCGTCCCTCATGTGGTTGGCGATGGAGAGTTTATAGAGGGCGTCCATCCTGATGCTGTGCATCTCACTGCACTTCTTCTTGGCCTTGCCCACCTCCCTCTTCAGGTGGGCCTTCTCAGCTGAGGTGAAGGTGGCTGAGTCCTGCTGGTTGTAGCGGGGGATCTTGGGGGCCTCGGAGTTGGGCGGCGGGACGTCCAGCTTCTCGCTGCCCTTGTCGTTGAAGATGGAGATGATGATGTCCAGCAGGGGCTGGTTGATCCTCCAGGCTGCATTGCCCAGCTGGTTGAGAGAGTCCAGCACGGGATGGAGGTCCGCGTCCTGGCACTTCTCCAGCAGGATCTCATGCTGGTTGGCGCCTTCCACTGCGCGCATCATCTTGGTGGGGGTGAGGAGGTAAGCGCCAAATTTAGCCGAGATCCAGGGCACGGGCGGGCACAGCATGGGCATCACGTAGGAGTCAAAGGTCAGCGTGGTGTCCATGGCATCCTGCTGCATCTGCGTCAGGATGGGGTGCGGCTTGATGAAGCCGACCTGGAGCCAATCACAACACGAGAGATCCAATTAAATACATTAAATATAAACACACAGCTACAGTACCAGTCCAATCAAATATTTGCTCAAAACAGAGCTGAACGTTTCAATTAAGCTTCAGTAAAACAGGCAGACTTATTTGCTGTGACAACACACATTAATCATGGCTTCAGCTAAGGCGTCTGGTTCATAGCAGTTTTAAATCACGTGACAGCCGGAGATGAACTAGCTACTCTCTGAAAGCCTTCACCATCCAAACCCAGACAGACAGACACAACATTGTAGAGCACTACAGTATAAACCAACAGTGTAGAGAGAGAGAGCTAAAGAGAGAAAGAGAGATATTATAACAGATTCAGTCCATCAACCAGGCAGAGCCTAACTGTGCATGTTGTAAAATCATTAGGCTGCACCCCTGCTGGCCTACCCTCTATCCCCCTCAGCCAGCACAGCAGCGGGAGGGGTGGCCAGAGACGAGCTTTGAAACCCACAGCGGACTCCACTGTCAAAGCACATCAAGTCCACCAGGTTGAGACGGCAGCAGGCGCTTTTTTCCCCACCAGGAACGAGGCTCGGAGGACAAAATAGAAAGTGTCTTAATTTCCTTGTCAGTTATCCCAGGGCAGTCAATCAGCCAGCCAATTAAGGGGACAGTAAAAAAAGGATTTGTTTGGAAGCCATTCGTCTTACTCAACTGACCCGCCGTCCACTCTTGCAGGGAAAGCGGTTTTATTATTCATATGCCTATGAGCCCAGACCGTGCAGGCAGAGAGAGTAATATGAGGGAGCTGAGCTGTGAGAGAGGAGAGCTGAAGACAGATGGAGAAGCTATGACAGACAGCCCTGTCCAAAACCAAGGTCGCCTGTTATGTTCTGGCTGCTTTTCACTGCTGCACTACCAATCGATTTCGCTCATAAATGGCGACATGAAGAATAAGGCATGACACGAAAATTAGTTGAGGAACCAACCCTAAGCCTGGGAAATTGGGTGAATAAATTGGGAGAAAATAACTGCCATAAATCACTTCAACTAACACTTCCACTCTAGTATATGTTTTACCTGTTTGTTACTGCGGAAGGTATACATGTGGTAGAGCACAGGGATGAGCTTTCGGTCGTAGGCAGAGTTGAGGATGTCGCTGTTCACCTTCATGTGCTTGACCATGAGGTCCACCAGGTAGGTACCCAGCTCCACCACCACCGCATGAGGCCAGTGGGTCTCGTCCCCCAGCAGGGAGGGACCAGAGCTATGCTCTGCCTCCAGCTTCCACCATCGCTCCCTAGGCAATACATCAAACTCCTGCAAGGTACAGTAAGGAGGTTTTCTTTAAGTCAAACAGTAGGTAAATTATTTTATATGTCTTCTAATTGCATGCAGATAAAGACCAGATGTGGAAGAGTGTCATACCTTAGATTCATTGGCCAGTAGCTCAGTATATTCATTGTAGATATGGCTAAGCTTGTCCACCATCTGGTTGTGTACCTTCATGCGGATGCAGAACTTGTTGTGGACCCTGTTGCCCAGCTCCTTGGCCAGGACGTGGAGAGACTCCCCACTGGGAGGCAGGTTGGACAGACTCTGACCACAGACAAAGAGCAACATAATTAGGATCATCTGTATTTTATAGAATGACATTTTATGTAATGCTACAAAGTTGCTAAATAAACCTCAACCCTGAACTCTAAATACAACAGAGGTCTATAGGACCCAAGGTCATAGATACTGCTGGGATTCAGTGGGTTTTACCTGAGGGATCCAAGCACAGAACCTTGCGGAAAGCCAAATTCAACTTTGGAACATTCAGATTATTACCTTTCAAAAAGGTACGACTTAAAACAACAGATGTGTATATGACCCAAGGTCCAATATACTGATAGTATTCAGGGGGTTATATACTTGGACCATGATGTCCACATAGTCATTTTCATCCAGCAGACAGAGGTAGGGGTAGAGGCTGAGTCTGACGGCCTTCTGGGTGCTGCTGGCCAGGATCATCTTGCTCTCCCTCAGGGCCCCAACCAGGGCTTTGTGCCACACTAACCGCTGCTCCGTCAGAAGGTGCCGCTGAAACAGACACGTACAACACCATCAACATGGTCTCACTCTAATACTGCATGGTCCTGTGTTTTTCTGGTGGATGAAAACATGTTCTGCCTTATATCCACTCTGGACATGAGTTCAAAATTGACTTAAGGTTAAACAACAAAACACATTAGATCTGTCGTTCTGTGGTATTCAGCACATACAGTTGCCAAATACACTGAGTGTAGAAAACATTAGGAACACCTGCTCTTCCGATGACAGACTGACCAGGTGAAAGCTATGACCCCTTATTGATATCACTTGTTAAACCCACTTCAATCAGTGTAGATGAAGGGGAGGAGACAGGTTAAATAAGGATTTTCAAGCCTTGAGACATGGATTGTGTATGTGTGCCATTCAGAGGGTGAATGGGCAAGACAAAAGATTGAAGTGCCTTTGAACGGGGGCTGGTAGTAGCAGGGTTTCCATTAGCCTGTAATAGCCAGCTTTTGTCCGATAAAATAATTGTGCCGGCCAATTGTCCGGGAGAAGAAGAAGAAATCCCATTGCGAAATAATGTTTTTAGCCTCTTCATTGATGAAAATACCAGTCGATGTAAATACTGGTCATGCTTTTCGGTCTATATTGTAATTTGCATAATTTAGTGGAATTAAATTGGCGTGTGTACAGTATATTCGTTATGTGTCTTATTTATCACACAGGTACAGCATACAGATACGGAGCCTTTGAGTGGAAAATATGTCAGACAGCGCAAGAGCTTCTGCTGCAGCATCTTGTGGTGCTTTCAAGACAACTGGGAAGTTTCCTGGGTAGTGGCGCCGCATTTTCCTAACGGAAACCCTGGGTAGTAGGTGCCAGGCGCACCGGTTTGAGTGTGTCAAGAACTGCAACGCTGCTGGGTTTTTCAAGCTCAACAGTTTCCCGTGTGTATCAAGAATGGTCCAACACCCAAAGGACATCCAGACAACTTGACACAACTCTGGGAAGCATTGGAGTCAACATGGGCCAGCATCCCTGTGGAACGCTTTCGACACATTGTAGAGTCCATGCCCCGACGAATTGAGGCTGTTCTGATGGCAAAATGGGGTGCAACTCAATATTTGGAAGGTATTCCTAATGTTTTGTACAATGTTTGGCACCCTTGCACTTTATTTGTGTAATTTATACCCTCTTTTTCCCCTAATTTCGTGATTACGATCTTGTCTCATTGCTCCGAAACATGACCCGCCAAACCGCGATTCTTAACATCCGCTTGCTTAACCCGGAAGCCAGCTGCACCAAAGTGTCGGAGGAAACACCGTTCAACTGACAACCGAAGTCAGCCTGCAGGCGCCCGGCCAGCCACAAGGAGTCGCTAGAGCGCGATGAGCCAAGTAAAGCCCCACCGGCCAAACCGTCCCCTAACCCGCACGACGCTGGGCCAATTGTGCGCCGCCCTATGGGACTCCCGGTCTGGGATCGAACCCCAGGCTGTAGTGACGCCGCAACACTGTGATGCAGTGCCTTAGACCGCTGCGCCGCTCGGGAGGCCCACTCTTGCACTCTTTCAATGGAGGTCAATGAAGCAGAATATTATGTTTTCTCTTTGAAAAACGGATTGAATGGCTATTTTTACCCTGTAGGCACCTCCAACTTACCACAGATGAGATAAATTACATTTTTGGGGTTCTGTGCAGTTGTAAATCAAACAAATACACGTGTGAACACAAGGTTTTTCAATTTCAACTTATTTGAGAAATAAATAGTGAATAATGCAAACGTGCCAATATATTTGGTGAATCTGTATGTGTTCAGATTCAGAGATGGTGAGAGAACAGAACAGAAGTCTCCAGTCAGGTTGTAAAACCAGGTCAGCCCTCCATCCAGGGGACTGTCATATTCCCCATCCATGCCAGGAGGAGAGAGCCCAGCTGACACCGAGCAGATAGGCTGGCCTGGCCTGTAAAGGTGATTCAGCTCCCTCCCCAGGAGAGCCCCATTACAATATATTATCATTCTGCTTTGCCTGCTGTAAATGTTGCAGGACCACCAGGGACCCTCGTCCTCCCGCTCCCAGTCTGAAACATTGCCTGGAAATGCAGGGAGAGTTTAAACTGTAAATGCCAATGCCTGGCCCCAGACCACTGAGATATGGGGAGAGGGACACATCGCAGGAATAATATAACTGATGTCTGGTGGCCTCAATGTATAATGTTCAAAGTTTTCACTAAAGTCTGGACATAAACTTTTCTCACAGTTGACACTGACTGAACATAAAAAAATCTACATCATGAAAATATATGATTTTGTCATTGGTAGTGCTGAGCGATTAGGGTTTTTTGAGGTTGGTTTGGTTTCGAAAAAAAGAAAAGAAGGGTTTATAAAAAAATAAATACATGAATGCTGTAACACAGAATAAAACAATTAATAAAAGTCCCATAATGGTAGTGACTGTCCATTACTGCTTATCACTTACTAAGCATAATTTATTCACATTACTTTAATAAAATATTTCAGTTGTTGTGTATATTTATTATTTCATTCCAAGTCATCATCTCATCTCTATAGAGCTGCTGCCTATTCTGTCTGACAAAATCACTATTTTGTAGTTCTTCAAAGTAAATAAGGCATACTTTTATGACTGCTGAATACCAACTATCAATCACTTAGATCATGTATTTTAGGGTAGATACCTCGCGAAGCTACAGCTGCTCTCTATAATCACCTCACGATCGTGCATTCTTCTCTCTTCTGTAGCAGGAAGCGTAAAAGAAACACAGACTGGACAAGTAGATGCAAAATGGATTATGGCGATTGTAGTTAATTACCGCGTTTTATGCGCAAAACTATTTTTAGAATATTGGCCTGTTGGAAACTACAACTCCCTACTACATCGCACAGTTCAGGACCTGATTTATCTCTATAGAATCTGTGCGATGTGTGCATTGAGCTCACAGAAAAATAACAGACATTCGGTTAATTGCTCAGTACTAGTCATTGGCAATGGATTAAATACAATGTCCCCCAAACAATGTAAAGTGATTTGAGATCCTATATTAAATAAGAAATAAACCATGGTTGTGTTTCAGTGCATCACTACGGTGTATTACTATAGTGTATTTCAGTGTGTTACTATTCCATACTGTATTACTATAGTGTATTTCAGTGTGTTACTATTCCATACTGTATTACTATAGTGTATTTCAGTGTGTTACTATTCCATATTGTATTACTATAGTGTATTTCAGTGTGTTACTATTCCATACTGTATTACTATAGTGTATTTCAGTGTGTTACTATTCCATACTGTATTACTATAGTGTATTTCAGTGTGTTACTATTCCATACTGTATTACTATAGTGTATTTCAGTGTGTTACTATTCCATACTGTATTACTATAGTGTATTTCAGTGTGTTACTATTCCATACTGTATTACTATAGTGTATTTCAGTGTGTTACTATTCCATACTGTATTACTATAGTGTATTTCAGTGTGTTACTATTCCATATTGTATTACTATAGTGTATTTCAGTGTGTTACTATTCCATACTGTATTACTATAGTGTATTTCAGTGTGTTACTATTCCATACTGTATTACTATAGTGTATTTCAGTGTGTTACTATTCCATACTGTATTACTATAGTGTATTTCAGTGTGTTACTATTCCATACTGTATTACTATAGTGTATTTCAGTGTTACTATTCCATACTGTATTACTATAGTAGCATATTTCAGTGTAACTCCAGCTGTAGGTGGTCAGTTTGTTTACCATCTTGGCCATGTGTGGGGTGACAGGCTTCATGGCCTCCACAGAATGAATGGTGATGGTGCTGGCCTGCTCCATGCTCAGCTGACGGCTGAACCTCTCCCGCAGCTCGTCCAGGCTGAAGGCCATCTTGGGGTATTTAGCATCCACCCTCTGAAACACACACAGACAGAAAAGAGGGTCATAAACAGACTGGGATCTCTAGGGAGAGACTACTACCTTGCATCACAGGAGACACACACTGGAAGGGAGCCTACATTAAACCTAATGTCTATTATTAGACTCAATAGTAGATACATTCTGGTAAATCAATGTTTCCTCGTGGAGAATACACACATAGCTTTGATACATTTTGGAATGTGTGCGTGGGAGTGTGTCCACGCTGTGTGTGTGTGTACAATCCTGGCCAAAGACAGGGTGTGTGTGCTGAATAATGAGGGAGTGTGGTGATGGGGAGGGTTCTGTCAGGTCAGGGTGCTGAGCTGATAGAGGGAGAAGCAGACAGAGCTCAGTCTGCTTCCAACACACAGAGCCTTACCCAGCCTTAATCACTAGACGCTCAGCACCACAAGACTATAAAGCAAAACAAATGGCTTATTATGCTCAGTGTTAAAAGGTATAGTCATGTCCTGTGTGCTCCATCAAATTGTATTACTGTGGGCTGGTACCTTGACCGATTGGCAATTCATTTCAGAGAAATCGAATGATATGTCTTTACATAGGAGTATGGATATTCACATGTTTACATCTAGAATTGGATGGTAACATTTAAAGTCAGTGTAGTTCTCTGTGTGTGTAGTGTGTGCTTATATTTGTCCTTCTTCACACATGTACAAGTGGCTATTAATACACGTGTGTGAATTGGAAATGTGTTTTTTGCATATCCCACTCTCCCTGAGACACCCTCAGAGAGCGGGGTCACAGCCAGGGTCTGCCATTCAACGGTGACCCTGGAGCAATTATGATGAAGTGCCTTGCTCAATGGCACAAACAGATTTTTCACCTTGTCGGCTCTGGGATTCCAACCAGCAACCTTTTGCTTACTGGCTCAACAGGGCGGGTGTGTGTAGTGCTTGGAGTGAAGGCACTGCAGTCACCTGACAGAGACAAATAAGGATGAAACGAGGGCACAAACTAATGCAAACCAAACTCACAAAGCCTTAATTAACGGCCAGTAGATATGCAAATTAACTTTCATCCTATCACCCTCCCTGTGGCTAATTAAAAAATAAATATGCTTATATCATTATGTGCTGCTGCTTTAAGCTTAACCAGCACCAAAAAGGTCTGGCAGCCACCCAATTAAAAACCCATAGAAAGGGACAGCGCATATACACTGACTATATAAATACAGAGCTGGCCAAGTGGTCCAGCAGGAAGGGTACGGAGTAGGCCTACATACTGAGAGGTGTGCTTTTACATGTTGTCATTTATTATTGAAAGAGGGCGTCAGTAGCCTGTGCAAGGACACCTGGGTATTATCAGTAAACACATTCAATAGGTGTTGATGTGGTACAGTGTGGTGCATTATTAACCCAGGAGACAAACACTAAATCTGTCCTCAAAAGGAGAGGAGACTGCACGCTATTGGACAGCAGCCAAAACAAAGGTTACCTGGGAGATACATCACTTGGGTATTGGCTCTACTGCACTACAGCATGGCATAATACTACCTTCTCTATGGAGTGGATGGGCTCTTAATCTTTTTTTTAAGACCAAGCTTTGCTGCTGAGAAACGACAGTATATACACTGACGTATTTGGACGCATCTCTGTGTAGGTCTCAGACATTGTGTTTCAGTGTGTCTACGGCAGTTCATGCTGGGCCATGAGAGGGGACTGAATAATAAGCATTTGTTCATGTGCATCGTTGTTTGCGTGTGGAGAAGTGAGTCAGATGCTTGTTGCTGCCCAGGGGCTTTGAGATTGTCCAGAGAGGGAGCAGTGCCATGCGATGCCCGGCTATCAGCATGGGCCAGAATGGGACAACTACCACGCCTCTCTCCCTTTCCTTCTTCTTCTCCTCACGCTCTCTGTTTTCTAGGGCCCCTGGCAAAGACATAACTGTCAGCTAAGCCATAGCCCAGGGCGGGAGAGGGCTCCAAAATGAATGACCACTCAAAGATGGCTGTGTGCTTTATAAGTATAGAAACACATTGCATACATATAAATCCCGACTGATCTAATCAAAAGGGGGTGAGGGCAATTAAGAAAAAAATAACAAAATCTCCAATGACAATGTCTAAATAGTAGATCAAACTGCATTTCCTACAACTTCATACATTTTCCAAATAGTACATTACGCAAATTATATTTTAATGAGCTTTTGCCGACAGTAATTGAGACTTCTCATGAGACGGTGTTATGAAACCTTGGCACTGAGTAAACAACAACAACTCTCTCATCCAGTCCTCAATTATGAAAGCAGTAGCAGATTGTAAATGTTGCAGATCTCGGGTGGGTTTGCAATGGCACCGCAGCTTATTCCCTATATAGTGCACTACTTTTGACCAGAGCCCCAAGGCCCTGGTCAAAAGTAGTGCACTATAAAGTTAATAGGGTGCCATTTGGTACGTATCGCCTATGTCGTTTGGCCTGTTTTACATGTAGTCAGCTGCACAGTGTTCTGTTGACCTTTCCAAGATATGATAGATCATATGCTCTCCTGGTACACCCCACCCAGCCCCCTTAGTTACACAGGAAGTAGGGCTGTGACAGTAATTGAATACCCATGTAACTGACAGTTATGGATGAAGACCATCATGAAAATAAATTAATTTTGGGAAAAACATTTTTATTTTTGTATAACATCAGTCTTCTTTTAAAAAAGGATGGATGTGTCTGACTATTCATTAATTATTCAACAGCAGTATACAAGATTGTTCTGGCTCTGAGGCCTATAATGCACTACTGTTGTGTCAAATGGACAATGGGCCAGTCCTCTCCAACCTGGCATGGTATAATTTGATACAGAATATTTTCTTAATTTATAGACCAATCAACGCTGATAAATAGGCTATGGAAATCTTACGTGCATTTGTTTCTATTTTAATGATTGTCAATTTCATACTATCGCATCGCTGTCTCTCTCCCCTTTAGACTTCCCTTGTCAATTCATTATCTTATAGCCTACTTTAGGAAAGCCTAAGGTAGGCCTAGCTTTTTAAATACGTTTTAAGGAAAGGATAAATATTTGCTTGTGTCTGACATACGCTGGTTGCTTTGATTGACGGGTCCTTTTATGGGGGGTGTGTGTGTGTGCGTTTGCTGATTCTGTCTATAGGCCTATATGTCCATTCAGAAAGTTTTCTAAAGTAGCCTGTCTGGACGCCATCTCTTTAGTAAGAATCAAACATTCCTGTCATGATTTAATCTTGTAAAATGCCAATTTTCAGTCACTTAGGCTACATTATTTCTCATTACGGCGTCCTCTCTTTAAAGAACATATGCCAATGCCACTGCCATTGAATGACCACAGCAGCAGGGTTTGTGACGTTATGTGTATATTTCAGGAAATTTTGAAGAAACCATCGGACTTCATGTGAATGGATTTGTGCGTCAAAATAGGATCCGTATAATTTGTAATTTTTTGCATTAAAGCCAACAGACAAGGACAAGATAGGCATATCTTTATTTTGACTCCGTCATGCGCGAATGTTGTGTCAATACGAAAAATGTGATAGCTCCTCTCCAACCTGGCATTTCTTAATAAATAGATTAATATTTATAAGTAATAACCTGAATAATAATTAAATGCCATGATAATAACGTGTAATGGTTTGTTTCAAATACAGTGGGGAAAAAAAGTATTTAGTCAGCCACCAATTGTGCAAGTTCTCCCACTTAAAAAGATGAGAGAGGCCTGTAATTTTCATCATAGGTACACGTCAACTATGACAGACAAAATGAGAAGAAAAAAAATCCAGAAAATCACATTGTAGGATTTTTAATGAATTTATTTGCAAATTATGGTGGAAAATAAGTATTTGGTCAATAACAAAAGTTTCTCAATACTTTGTTATACAGTAATCCCTCGTTTATCGCGGGGGTTACGTTCCGAAAATGACCCGCGATAAGTGAAATCCGCGAAATAGAAAACTTTTTTTTTTTTACAATTAGCAACTATTACATGTATACAAATACAGTGACTCACGTGTAGGCCGTTTCACTGCTCTTCAGACTGGGCCGCTGCATCCTGACTGCGCTCTGCAGTGTTCTCTTCTTCTGCAGCCCGCGGTGCAGGTGTGTTTGTTCGGGAGAAGAACATAGTGATAGGCAGCTGTTGTCGCTCCTTTTTCTTCTTTGCAAAAAGATCCTTGTACACCGACATGCCACCATCGATTACGTTGGAGAACTGTAACGAACGGCTCATCAAAGGGTCCCATTTCATTAGGAGATGTTCGAAATTACAAGATAATTTGGCCAACTTAATGTAAATTTGCCAAGCTGTTTTATGCACGTACACATAACTGCACGAGACGACAAAATGATAGCACAATTCGTAGCATGTTTTGATACAAGGAAGGAAGGGAGTAGTTTTTAGCGAATCAGAATGCAGAGCACAATGCACCAAAAAAAAAAATGCATTATGAAAAGAATCGCGACATCCGCAATCGCGATAAGTGAACCGCGAAGTGGCGACGGATCACTGTATACCCTTTGTTGGCAATGACACAGGTCAAACATTTTCTGTAAGTCTTCACAAGGTTTTCACACACTGTTGCTGGTATTTTGGCCCATTCCTCCATGCAGATCTCCTCTAGAGCAGTGATGTTTTGGGGCTGTCGCTGGGCAACACGGACTTTCAACTCCCTCCAAAGATTTTCTATGGGGTTGAGATCTGGAGACTGGCTAGGCCACTCCAGGACCTTGAAATGCTTCTTACGAAGCCACTCCTCGTTGCCCGGGCGGTGTGTTTGGGATCATTGTCATGCTGAAAGACCCAGCCACGTTTCATCTTCAATGCCCTTGCTGATGGAAGGAGGTTTTCACTCAAAATCTCACGATACATGGCCCCATTCATTCTTTCCTTTACACGGATCAGTCGTCCTGGTCCCTTTGCAGAAAAACAACCCCAAAGGCATGATGTTTCCACCCCCATGCTTCACAGTAGGTATGGTATTCTTTGGATGCAACTCAGCATTCTTTGTCCTCCAAACACGACGAGTTGAGTTTTTACCAAAAAGTTCTATTTTGGTTTATCTGACCATATGACATTCTCCCAATCCTCTTCTGGATCATCCAAATGAACTCTAGCAAACTTCAGACGGGCCTGGACATGTACTGGCTTAAGCAGGGGGACACGTCTGGCAACTGCAGGATTTGAGTCCCTGGCGGCGTAGTGTGTTACTGATGGTAGGCTTTGTTACTTTGGTCCCAGCTCTCTGCAGGTCATTCACTAGGTCCCCCCCGTGTGGTTCTGGGATTTTTGCTCACCGTTCTTGTGATCATTTTGACCCCACGGGGTGAGATCTTGCGTGGAGCCCCAGATCGAGGGAGATTATCAGTGGTCTTGTATGTCTTCCATTTCCTAATAATTGCTCCCACAGTTGATTTCTTCAAACCAAGCTGCTTACCTATTGCAGATTCAGTCTTCTACAATTTTATTTCTGGTGTCCTTTGACAGCTCTTTGGTCTTGGCCATAGTGGAGTTTGGAGTGTGACTGTTTGAGGTTGTGGACAGGTGTCTTTTATACTGATAACAAGTTCAAACAGGTGCCATTAATACAGGTAACAAGTGGAGGACAGAGGAGCCTCTTAAAGAAGAAGTTACAGGTCTGTGAGAGCCAGAAATCTTGCTTGTTTGTAGGTGACCAAATACTTATTTTCCACCATAATTTGCAAATAAATTCATTAAAAATCCTACAATGTGATTTTCTGGATTATTTTTTCTCAATTTGTCTGTCATAGTTGACGTGTACCTATGATGAAAATTGCAGGCCTCTCTCATCTTTTTAAGTGGGAGAACTTGCACAATTGGTGGCTGACTAAATACTTTTTTTCCCCACTGTAGGTTCTATTAAGAAGCATATCCATGTAAACAAGTGTACAAAGAATTGTCAAGTCCCCTTTTTACATAGGGCCTTATAGGCCTGAGACAAATTGTAACATACATTTAAACAAATTGGACACATACGAAAAATAAAGGAAAAAGGAAAGAAATGGAAAAACCAGAAAGTGTAATTCAATAGTGAAATTCCACGTTTCTTTTGAGTCTGATAGCCTATGCTTTACATTGTGTCAATACGAAAATGTTACAATCCTCTCCAATTCTTAATCTGTATACTAGACTAATATTTAGAGGTAATAACTTGAATAATAATAATGAAATGCTCCTGATAATAACTAAGTGTAATGGTAATAGTGAAGTTGCAGAGAAAATCCACAGTTATGTTGGTGACCATGTGCATTGGCCTGGCAAATTACCTAACCTCAAATTCCAAGACAGTCACAGACCTAACAGGAAGAGAGCCAGGCATATCATTACTGGCATGGCACCCTGCAAAATGTCAGCCTGACAAATAAGTCGGGTTGGGAATTGCCAGGGACCTCACGATACGATATTATCTCGATACTCTGGTGCCGATAGGATATGTATTGCGATTCGATACTGTGATTTTATTGCGATTCAATGTTCCAAAAAAGAGGGAGCCAAGATAAAACGTTTTGATCAGTCATGGAAATAGAAGTACTGAAAGCAAATTGGCTGCCTACTAAAAAAGATAATGGAGAACAAGCTATGAAGGAAAATACTGGAGTTTTGGTGCAGGTACAGCCAACTAGTGCAAAAATAATATTGCGATATTGTCAAAACGATACGATAGATCATCAAAAATAATATCCCGATATGTAACTATACCAATTTTTCTCCCAACACTAAAAATAAGAGAATGAACGTAGTGCAAGCACTGCTAAAAATACAACCCTGTACTGTAAAAAGGCTGGAAATGAATCACATGAGGAAGCAGAGCAAAGCAGCACCTCCAGATAGAGAGCAGCGTTTTGCCACCACGTCTAAAAATGGATACCATGACACCTGTCTGAAAGGAGGAGTGACAATCATATCATTCATAGTCATGCTGCTAGTGCTAGGGTCTCCTGGCAGGCACATTCCTCATTCACACTCCTGCTCCAACTCTACACAGTCAGCCCAACTAAGCACTTATTTAACACCCACTTCATCACTACTCCTTGAACCCTACTTTGTCAGTTGTTGTTTTTCTATGATGATGTCATCATCAATAAATTCATCAAGCTTTCTCTGTTCCCGAATATTGTTTTCCTTTGCTCTACCAACAGACTGTATGTAGGACAACAACATGAGGTCTAAAAAGAAGTGTACTCTGTATGTTCAAAAATACATGCAGCTAATGCACCATGATTTCATAGAGCTTGTTATAGGACATAAAAACATGACGTAGTCCAACCACTGCTTTCAGAGAGCCCTCCAGGCATGGACTGAGAAGACGCAAGGAAGGAGGCCAAAGAGACATTTCTGTCTCCAACAATGGAAGTAGTGTTCTATTCTATGTCATATCTACTTACTATAGATGTGATAATTATTCTATTTGACTCTATTCTAGTCGACTCTACTCGTGGGATGAGGTGTCTACTCTACTCATGGGTTGAGGTGTCTACTCTACTCATGGGTTGAGGTGTCTACTCTACTCATGGGTTGAGGTGTCTACTCTACTCATGGGTTGAGGTGTCTACTCCACTCATGGGTTGAGGTGTCTACTCTACTCATGGGTTGAGGTGTCTACTCTACTCATGGGTTGAGGTGTCTACTCTACTCATGGGTTGAGGTGTCTACTCTACTCTACTCATGGGTTGAGGTGTCTACTCTACTCTACTCATGGGTTGACTTGTGTCCTACCTCTGTGTAGAAGTCTTTGACTAGTGGTGAGGAGCAGGTTTGCAGGATAGTGTTGATGCTGGGCTGGAAGTCTGGTTGCACGGTGTGGATGGCCCTGAGCACCATGTCCCTCTCATCCTGCCTGAACACACAGTGACTGAACAGCTCGTCCACAGGCAGGCCATCCTCCTCCATCTGACGCAGGACCCTGAGGACAGGCCAGGAAACACAATGTCAGAGACAAGTTAGAAAATAAACTGTAAATGTAGCATTTTGCCATATTTATTTCAAATATCCAGTAGGCCTACTTCCAGACGACAAGTGCCTTGGGGGTAAAGGCAACGGATCGATTACAAGTGTTGATAACCATCTTTAGGTAATATATCTGATTTGCTTCAAAGTTCCAAGTTAGGAATGCACTTTTATCAGTATAAAAACATAGAAGTCAACCTTTTGACCTTAGTCTTCATAAGGTGGGGCCAAGTGTCTCATATACACAGTGTACAAAACATTAAGAACACTTTCCTAATATTGAGTTGCACCCCCTTTTGCCCTCAGAACAGCCTCAATTCGTCGGGGCATGGACTACAAGGTGTCGAAAGCGTTCCACAGGAATGCTGACCCATGTTGACTCCAATGCTTCCAACAGTTGTGTCAAGTTGACTGGATGTCCCTTGGGTGGTGGACCATTCTTGATACACACGTGTTGAGCGTGAAAAACAAAGCAGCGTTGCAGTTCTTGACACAAACCGGTGCCCCTGGCACCTACTACCATACCCTGTTCAAAGGCAGTTAAATATTTTGTCTTGCCCATTCACCCTCTGAATGGCACACATACACAATCCATGTCTCAACGCTTAAGAATCCTTCTTTAACCTGTCTCCTCCCCTTCATCTACACTGAATTAAGTGGATTTAACAAGTGAAATCAATAAGGGATCATAACTTTCTCCTGGATTCACCTGGTCAGTCTGTCATGGAAAGAGCAGGTGTTCTTAATGTTTTGTACACTCAGTGTAGTTCACAGTGGCCCCATGGTGACTTAATGGTCCTTAATGGTCCTCTGTAGCTCAATTGGTAGAGCATGGCGCTTGTAACGCCAGGGTAGTGGGTTCAATCCCCGGGACCACCCATACGTAAAAATGTATGCACACATGACTGTAAGTCGTTTTGGATAAAAGTGTCTACTAATTGGCATATTATTATTATTATTAATCAAATTGAAAGCACCTCTGATATCATTATGCATGGCTTTATTAAAGCTGATTGACAATGGCAGCATAACAAACAGAATATTTGCATTGGCACTTGGTGCTTTCAGACGCATTGGAAATATCAGGCAGTCCACAGACAGATGGTCACAGAGCACATCGGTGTCATGTTTATTCAAATGATATCATCCAGAGACTCCACACCTGCCATGAATGAACTGCTCAATTCAGGAGACAGCAATGTGCAAACAGCCAGTGGAAAACAGATGGTAGTGTATGGAGCAACAACTGAAGCTGAAAAGGGAGGGAGGAAACTAAGGCCTGACTCATTTAAAGCAGACCCTTGGATAACCGATGGAGCCTTTGTGAACAAAACAAGAGATTGAAGTGTACTACTAAGCTAAGTCAACCTACATGTCTGGTTTTAAACTGTTGCTATATGTGACTGCTTCAGAGCACTGTATGGATGCTTAACATATCTGCTGTCTGTCAATAGGAAGTAAGAGTTATCCTTGGCTGTGGCATGTGATGTGTAACACCTTGATGTAACCCAGAGACAGAGGGCCCTGGTGGGCTTATGTGTTACCACTGCCCTCTAGTGGAGTAAGACAGAACACTGTGACAAAGGGATGGAAGGGTGTAAGATTTGTCATCAGCCTCTGACAATGAGAGAGCCTTCCTTTACCCTCCACACCTTTCTGCAAGACCGTGATTAAATAACAGGACCTTAATTACCTTCTACTGGAAATCCTGCTTAAATACCCAGCAGCCCCTTGTCAGGCTAACACAATTAGCAGCTGCCACACTGCCACCACTCCAGTTCAATTCTCTAGGCATTCACAGAACCAAATGGAATCCTCCCTTTATATTACATTTTAGTCACTTAGTAGACGTTCTTATCCAGAGCGACTTACAGGAGCAATTAGGGTTAAGTGCCTCGCTCAAGGGCACAGACAGATTTTTCACCTAGTTGGCTCGGGGATTCGAACCAGCGACCTTTCGGTTAACGTGCTTAACGCAAAGTGAGTGTCTCTTGAACAAAGAGGGGATTAGGCCTTGTTCTCTCAGTGCAAAGAATTAGAGTTGGAAAAACTTAGATACATTTGATTTTTTCCACAATTACTTATAAAGGGATTCTACCCTTTACATCAAAACCTTCACTCCAAATCAAAATTCCAAATCTAAAACCTTTATTTTGGACAAAATTACCTGGAAGGATTATTACTACCAAGGACTATCCAGAAAAAACTTCTGGCAAACCAAAACCTGCAGAAGAAACACAGCAGAAACCTGGAAATACCATCCAACCCAAAACGGAGTGAGTAATGTTGTCTGAAGCCAAAAAGTAAAATAATCATCTCTAGGTACTTGTGTTATATAAATACACAACGCTAACCGGAATGTAGGTAGCAGCCATCTTAAAATGAGGTAATCGGCTCGGCATGCCCTTATAAATTCGTATGCCCATATATGGTAGTAAGTCACACCAAAGATTTGAAGGCACCGATCAATAGCCAAGATACTCAGCTTTCCGCAGACACCCTGCTTTTGCAGATAGGGGCTACCATTCTCATACCAGACTGAATTGAATAAAAAATAATCTAATATGGGGCCTTTACATTTAATAGGTTTTTAAGTCAATAAGGCTACTAAGCTACCAAGCTACCAAGCTTCTTAGGACAGGATAGATGTCCCAGCTGAAACTTCAATTAGCACCGAGGTGCGACGTGAGAGGTGTGAAAGCCCGTGAACCCAACAATGGCAGCCCCAGGGTGGAAACTCAGAACACTAGACATTGAGGACCATGAAACTGAAAAAATCTCTGTCAACGTGTACAAGTCTGGAACAGTGGTGGTACAGGGCAACCTCGAACAGTTTCAGCAGGACTTTTACAGTATCAAAGAGAGAGCACAGCAGGATGCTCTCTTTTGGTGACGACTCCCCCATCCTGAGTCTGATCACACCTACTCCTCAAACTGCCCTGCAGACGAGCAGCCCCAAGAGGAATGTCACCCCCCAGCACTGAGCAGACCCAGGTCCCACAACTGCGCTGTTCCTCCATTGTTGAGGATACATTCACAGAGCTGGAGAGAGAGATGGTGGAGCACAGACCAAACAAAACAGACCAGCACAACACTCCCCCCCAACAAGACCCAGAGGGCTGAAGGGGGAGATAGACGGCTGTCTCAGAGAGCTGGCTGCACGCCATACTGAGGTGAGAGAATTCAAGCAAGAGAGAGGAACACATGGTACAGCTAACAGCACTGAAGATGGAGGGAGAGGAACACACAGAGGTGAGAACGCTGAGACGCGACAGAGAGCAAGACACTCCCCCAAAGAAGCCAGCAGAACAGCCCACTTCAGACCCGGACCACAACCACATTTGTACATTTACATTTTAGTCATTTAGCAGACGCTCTTATCGAGAGCGACTTACAGTTAGTGAGTGCATACATTATTTTATTTTATTTTTTCATACTGACACCCCGTGGGAATCGAACCCACAACCCTGGCGTTGCAAACACCATGCTCTACCAACTGAGCTACATCCCTGCCGGCCATTCCCTCCCCTACCCTGGACGACGCTGGGTCAATTGTGCGCCGTCCCATGGGTCTCCCGGTCGCGGCCGGCTACGACAGAGCCTGGATTCGAACCAGGATCTCTAGTGGCACAGCTAGCACTGCGATGCAGTGCCTTAGACCACTGCGCCACTCGGGAGGTCACCACCCCCTCTTAACAGCCCCCATGTCAACTACCCTGATTGCCCTCCTAAAACCCCCCCGTGCTCCTTATTGACTCAAATGGGAAATACATTCAAGAGAATAAACTTCTTCCCAAACACAAAGTGGCTAAACTCTGGTGCCCAAACACTAGGCGTGCCCTGGAACTGCTGTCAGAGGTCAGACTAGGGTCCCCCAGCCACATCATAATTCAAACGGGCACAAACAATCTGAGGGACCAGCAGGACAGGGTGAACACAGCACTCAAGAGAATGATCGAAAAAGCTTCTTCCACTTACCCTAATACACGAGTGGTCACCTCCACCCTGCTACCATGAAAATACCCTTTACTCAGCGCATTGTTGAAGCACCTTTGGCAGCGATTACAGCCTCAAGTCTTCTTGGGTATGACGCTACAAGCTTGGCACACCTGTATTTGGGGGGTTTCTCCCATTATTTTCTGCAGATCCTCTCAAGCTCTGTCAGGTGGGATGGGGAGCGTCGCTGCACAACTATTTTTAGGTCTCTCCAGAGATGTTAGATCGGGTTCAAGTCCGGGCTCTGGCTGGGCCACTCAAGGACATTCAGAGACTTGTCCCGAAGCCACTCCTGCGTAGTCTTGGCTGTGTGCTTAGGGTCATTGTCCTGTTGGAAGGTGAACCTTCACCCCAGTCTGAGGTCCTGAGTGCTCTGGAGCAGGTTTTCATCAAGGATCTCTCTGTACTTTTCTCCGCACATCTTTCCCTCGATCCTGACTAGTCTCCCAGTCCCTGCAGCTGAAAAACATCCCCTTAGCATGATGCTGCCACCACCATGCTTCACCGTAGGGATGGTGCAGGTTTCCTCCAGATGTGACACTTGGCATTTAGGCCAAAGAGTTCAATCTTGGTTTCATCAGACCAGAGAATCTTGTTTCTCATGGTCAGAGTCCTTTAGGTGCCTTTTGGCAAACTCCAAGCGGGCTGTCATAAACATTTTACTGAGGAGTGGCTTCCATCTAGCCACTCTACCATAAAGGCCTGATTTGTAGAGTGCTGCAGAGATGTTTGTCCTTCTGGAAGGTTCTTCCATCTCCACAGAGGAACTCTGGAGCTCTGTCAGAGTGACCATCTGGTTCTTGGTTATATCCCTGACCAAGGCCCTTCTCCCCCGATTGCTCAGTTTGGCCGTGCGGCCAGCTCTAGGAAGAGTCTTGGTGGTTCCAAACCTCTTCCATTTAAGAATGATGGAGGCCATTGTGTTCTTGGGGACCTTCAATGCTGCAGATTTTTTGGTACCCTTCCCCAGATCTGTGCCTCGACACAATCCTGTCTCGGAGCTCTACGTACAATTCGTGGACATGCGCTGTCAACAGTGCGACCTTATATAGACAGGTGTGTGCCTTTCCAAATCATGTCCAATCAATTGAATTTACCACAGGTGGACTCCAATCAAGTTGTAGAAACATCTCAAGGATGATCAATGGAAACAGGATGCACCTGAGCTAAAATTCGAGTCTCATAGCAAAGGGTCTGAATACTTACAGTTGAAGTCGGAAGTTTATATACACCTTAGCCAAATACATTTAAACTGTTTTTCACAATTCCTGACATTTAATCCTAGTAAAAATTCCCTGTCTTAGGTCAGTTAGGATCACCACTTTATTTTAAGAATGTGAAATGTCAGAATAATAGTAGAGAGAATGATTTATTTCAGCTTTCACTTATTTCATCACATTCCCAGTGGGTCAGAAGTTTACATACACTCAATTAGTATTTGGTATCATTGCCTTTAAATTGTTTAACTTGGGTCAAATGTTTCGGGTAGCCTGACCCCAGCATTCTTCCAAAGTTGTGGCAAAATGGCTTAAGGACAACAAAGTCAAGGTACTGGGGTGGCCATTACAAAGCCCTGACCTCAATCCTATAGAAAATGTGTGGGCAGAATTGAAAAAGCATGTGCAAGGAGGCCTACAAACCTGACTCAGTTACACCAGCTCTGTCAGGAGGAATGGGCCAAAATTCACCCAACTTATTGTGGGAAGCTTGTGGAAGGCTACCCGAAACTTTTGACCCAAGTCTAACAATTGAAAGGCAATGCTACCAAATACTAATTGAGTGTATATAAACTTCTGACCCACTGGGAATGTGATGAAAGAAATAAAAGCTGAAATAAATCATTCTCTCTACTGCAAATATCACGGTACAGCTACAGTGGGGAGAACAAGTATTTGATACACTGCCGATTTTGCAGGTTTTCCTACTTACAAAGCATGTAGAGGTCTGTAATTTGTATCATAGGTACACTTCAACTGTGAGAGACGGAATCTAAAACAAAAATCCAGAAAATCACATTGTATGATTTTTAAGTAAGTAATTTGCATTTTATTGCATGACATAAGTATTTGATCACCTACCTTTCTTTAAGAAGCCCTCCTGTTCTCCACTCATTAACTGTATTAACTGCACCTGTTTGAACTCGTTACCTGTATAAAATACACCTGTCCACCTGAACCCAATAGAACATCTTTGGAGGGAGCTGAAAGTCCGTATTGCTCAGCGACAGCACCGAAACCTGAAGGATCTGGAGAAGGTCTGTATGGAGGAGTGGGCCAAAATCCCTGCTGCAGTGTGTGCAAACCTGGTCAAGACCTACAGGAAACGTATGATCTCTGTAATTGCAAACAAAGGTTTCTGTACCAAACATTAAGTTCTGCTTTTCTGATGTATCAAATACTTATGTCATGCAATAAAATGCAAATTAATTACTTAAAAATCATACAATGTGATTTTCTGGATTTTTGTTTTAGATTTCGCCTCTCACAGTTGAAGTGTACCTATGATAAAAATTACAGACCTCTACATGCTTTGTAAGTAGGAAAACCTGCAAAATCGGCAGTGTATCAAATACTTGTTCTCCCCACTGTATATGGACACTCAATCATTACAGTATTTTTTATTGGTAAATTTACAAGCATATAATGATAAATAGACTTGAAACTTGTATCTCATTATGGTGTATGGTGAAATAAGTATAGCCAGTTATAATTGTAATGGCTTAGCTGATAATAACAAAAGAAGAACAATATTTACATTGCTCAAAGAGAAGGAATATAATATCTATTGTTTACAGGAAACTCATTCAACAATTCTAGATGAAGTTGCGTGGAAAAAGGAATGGGGGGGACGAAATATGGGCAAAGAAATTCAAAAGGGGTGATGATATAAATTAATAGTAATTTCGATCCGAATGTGCAAATTATCCAAATAGATACGCAAGGTAGATGGATTATTTTAAATATGTTATTGGACCATAAACAGATATGGCTCATTAACCTTTACGGACCAAATAATGATGATCCACACTTCTTTGACAATATATATAATAAATGATCAACCCTGCAAGCAATTCAAGACAATATTATTATGGTGGGGGATTATAATACTGTTTTAAATAGCTCAATGGACCGTAAAGGAAATCACACCACAAACAATCACCCACATGCTCTTAAGGAAATCATGAATGTCATGGATACATTACAACTAGTAGATATATGGAGGCTTAAATATCCTGATCTAGTGAGATATACATGGCGGAGACTCAATTAAGCTAGTCGTCTTGACTTCTTTCTTATCTCATTCTCGTTGGCACCAAAAGTAAAAAAAAAAGTGTTGATAGGGGACAGAATGCGGTCGGACCATCATATAATTGGCATATACATTACTCTTACTGAATTTCCACGTGGGCGAGGATATTGGAAATTTTATGAAAGCCTATTGGATGATAAAAATAAATTAACTAGGACAAAGGAATTTATAACTGACTTTTTCCGACATAACATAGGTACAGCAAATCCCCTTATTGTATGGGACACCTTTAAATGTGCCTTTAGAGGACATGCAATTCAGTACTCATCTCGAAAACAAAATCAATTTAGGTCAAGAGTTTATAGTAACAAAGGAAATAGAAAGTCTAACAGAACAGATAGATGGCAATAAAAACTGTAACATAGCGGCTCAGAATAAATTAGAGGAAAAACAAAAAGAAAGATCAAGTGTAATATATTATAAAAATAAAGCAAACCGGATGGAATATGGGGAAAAATGCACCAAATTCTTTTTTAATCTTCAACATAGGAACGCTACCAAAAATAATTTAATGAAACTGGTTACAATTGATGGAGTCACCCATGATTCACCAAATTACATTTTGAAGGAGGAAACAAAGTACTTTAAGCATATGTTTTCTTTTCAGTCGCCTCCATCTCCTCTAACTGAAGCTAATTGTAGAGAATTATTTTCTATTGATAATGTAAAATTAACAGCCATACAGAAAGACTCATGTGAAGGTGAAATTACAGAGGAGGAACTTCTGGATGCAATTAAAGACTTTGGTCTGAGAAAACTCCAGGGTTGGATGGCATACCAGTCGAGGTATACCAAACCTTTTTTGATATACTAAGAGGACCGTTATTTGCATGTTTTAACAACTCCTATGTAGATTATCTGACACTCAAGAAGAAGGTCCGATCTCATTATTACTGAAACAGGATACAAGTGGAAAATATAAAGATCCAGTCCATTTAAAAAATTGGAGGCCCCTTACACTTCAGTGTTGTGATGCAAAAATTCAAGCAAAATGTATAGTGCATAGAATTAAAAAGGTATTGTCGGATATTATTCATTCTAATCAGACAGTTTTTTTTACATGGAAGATACATTGGAGATAATATAAGGCAAGTATTGGAAACAATAGAACACTATGGAAAATCTGGGAAACCATGCCTGCTATTCATAGCAGACTTCGAAAAGGCATTTGATAAAGTACGACTGGGGTTTATATATAAATGCCTGGAGCATTTCAATTTTGGAGAATCTCTTATAAAATGGGTCAAAATCATGTATAGTAACCCTAGGTGTAAAATAGTAAATAATGGCTATTTCCCAGAAAGTTTTAAACTGTCAAGAGGAGTGAAACAAGGTTGTCCACTATCGGCATATCTATTTATAGTGTCCATCGAGATGTTAGCTATTAAAATCAGATCCAATAATAATATATAAGCTGTGATCAACCTTTATGGAAAACCCCTTTCTGATGATTGCGTAAGGGTATTGTCTAAAGGACTGTCCTTTGCCCCCACATACTCAACTAATGAATTTAATACAAAGATTGACCTATTTCGTTTCTACAGGAATCTACATCTGAAGGCCTGGTACAAGCAAAACATCTCTCCAACTACAGACACCAGTATCTCAGGTCAGGCAGTTTCTGTTCTCTCAAAAACACCTTTTAAGCCCAAGTCCACCTTTTGTCCCATCGTCCAGAATGCCACACTAAATACATTTGCCAAGAAGGTGAATTTTGATGTGGAGAATCTGTTTAAGGGTAAAATTGACTCCAACCAAACACGACGTAACCTTTCTAAGACAGAGAGGGATGCAGTTGAATCATTGTCCAAAAATGAACGGATAGTGGTTAAAAAAGCAGACAAAGGTGGCGCTACAGTAGTGTGGGGTAAAGACAAATATGTGACAGAAGCCTACCGTCAATTAGACAATGAAGAATTCTACCAATCTCTTACCTTCAACCCTACAGAGGACCTAAAACTGAATTGAAAGGGATCCTCACAGAAGCTAAGGAGAATGGCTACATTTCAGACAATGAGTTCGAATTTCTTTTCAATGGCAGTCCGCATATGGCTTCTTTTTACCTTCTTCCAAAAGTACACAAAAATCTTGAAAATCCCCCAGGCAGGCCAGTCATTAGTGGTAATGAAAGTCTGACAGAACCCATCTCTAAGTACATTGATTACTTATTAGGCCTTTTCTGACGTCACTCCCAGCCTATCTTCAAGATACCACAGATGTGTTATGAAGAGTGCCTTGGTCCTCCTTTCTTTTTAATAATATCAGGGGATTAGAAATCCAGGGCTTAAAAACAAAGGTGTCATTGTACGCTGATGATTCATGTTTTCTTTTAAATCAACAACTAGAATCCCTCCACAGTCTCATAGAGGATCTAGATACATGTTCTAACCTCTCTGGATTACAACCAAATTATGACAAATGTACTATATTACGTATTGGATCACTAAAAAATACAATTTTTACATTACCATGTAGTTTACCAATAAAATGGTCTGATGGTTATGTGGATATACTCTGAACACATATCCCAAAGGAAATAAATGATCTCACTTCAATACATTTTAATAGAAAGTTAGCAAAAATAGATAAGATCTTGCTACCATGGAAAGGTAAATACCTGTCAATTTGTGGAAAAATCACCCTGATTAACTCTTTAGTATTATCCCAGTTTACCTATTTGCTTATGGTCTTGCCTACGCCTAGCGAACTGTTTTTTAAATTATATGAGAAAAAAATATTCCATTTTATTTGGAACGGCAAGCCAGACAAAATTAAAACGGGCCTATTTATATAATGAATATGAATTCGGAGGACAGAAATTATTAAATATTAAAGCATTAGACCGATCACTAAAAGCTTCAGTCATTCAAAAGTTATACTTAAATCCGAACTGGTTCTCTAGCAAATTAGTAAGACTGTCTCAACCAATGTTCAAGAACGGCCTTTTTCCCTTTATTCAGATTACAACAACTCACTTTCAGTTATTTGAAAAGGAAATCATCTCCCAAATATCACTATTTCTAAAACAAGCCATAGAAAGTTGGTTGCAATTTCAATTTAATCCTCCAGAAACGACAGAACAAATTATGCAACAAATATTGTGGTTAAACTCAAATATACTAATTGACAAAAAACCTTAAAAAAGGTATAATCTTCGTAAATTATATAATCAGTAGGACTGGTGGAGTTGTCGCAAATGCAGCTAACAAAAACATATGGAAAAGTCTGCTCTACCCAAAATTACAACCAAATAATTGCAGCCTTACCGCAAAAATGGATGGTATGTATGTACAGTGGGGGAAAAAAAGTATTTAGTCAGCCACCAATTGTGCAAGTTCTCCCACTTGAAAAGATGAGAGACGCCTGTAATTTTCATCATAGGTACACGTCAACTATGACAGACAAATTGAGAAGAAAAAAAATCCAGATAATCACATTGTAGGATTTTTATGAATTTATTTGCAAATTATGGTGGAAAATAAGTATTTGGTCACCTACAAACAAGCAAGATTTCTGGCTCTCACAGACCTGTAACTTCGTCTTTAAGAGGCTCCTCTGTCCTCCACTCGTTACCTGTATTAATGGCACCTGTTTGAACTTGTTATCAGTATAAAAGACACCTGTCCACAACCTCAAACAGTCACACTCCAAACTCCACTATGGCCAAGACCAAAGAGCTGTCAAAGGACACCAGAAACAAAATTGTAGACCTGCACCAGGCTGGGAAGACTGAATCTGCAATAGGTAAGCAGCTTGGTTTGAAGAAATCAACTGTGGGAGCAATTATTAGGAAATGGAAGACATACAAGACCACTGATAATCTCCCTCGATCTGGGGCTCCACGCAAGATCTCACCCCGTGGGGTCAAAATGATCACAAGAACGGTGAGCAAAAATCCCAGAACCACACGGGGGGACCTAGTGAATGACCTGCAGAGAGCTGGGACCAAAGTAACAAAGCCTACCATCAGTAACACACTACGCCGCCAGGGACTCAAATCCTGCAGTGCAAGACGTGTCCCCTTGCTTAAGCCAGTACATGTCCAGGCCCGTCTGAAATTTGCTAGAGTGCATTTGGATGATCCAGAAGAGGATTGGGAGAATGTCATATGGTCAGATGAAACCAAAATATAACTTTTTGGTAAAAACTCAACTCGTCGTGTTTGGAGGACAAAGAATGCTGAGTTGCATCCAAAGAACACCATACCTACTGTGACGCATGGGGGTGGAAACATCATGCTTTGGGGCTGTTTTTCTGTAAAGGGACCAGGACGACTGATCCGTGTAAAGGAAAGAATGAATGGGGCCATGTATCATGAGATTTTGAGTGAAAACCTCCTTCCATCAGCAAGGGCATTGAAGATGAAACGTGGCTGGGTCTTTCAGCATGACATAGATCCCAAACACACCGCCCGGGCAACGAAGGAGTGGCTTCGTAAGAAGCATTTCAAGATCCTGGAGTGGCCTAGCCAGTCTCCAGATCTCAACCCCATAGAACATCTTTGGAGGGAGTTGAAAGTCTGTGTTGCCCAGCTACAGCCCCAAAACACCACTGCTCTAGAGGAGATATGCATGGAGGAATGGGCCAAAATACCAGTGTGTGAAAACCTTGTGAAGTCTTACAGAAAACATTTGACCTGTGTCATTGCCAACAAAGGGTATATAACAAAGTATTGAGAAACTTTTGTTATTGACCAAATACTTATTTTCCACCATAATTTGCAAATAAATTCATTAAAAATCCTACAATGTGATTTTCTGGATTTTATTTTCTAATTTTGTCTGTCATAGTTGACGTGTACCTATGATGAAAATTACAGGCCTCTCTCATCTTTTTAAGTGGGAGAACTTGCGCAATTGGTGGCTGACTAAATACTTTTTTTCCCCCCACTGTGTGTGTGTGTGTGTGTATATATATATATATATATATATATATATATATATATGAATAAATAAAACAAGGGGGATTGGAAGTGATGCAGACAATTACATTGTAACTTCCATCAATCTATCTGCAATATTAAGCTGATCTACCAAAAAATTAATTAAAAAAAGACACAAAAAAAAGAAAAAAACTTCTGAAATAAATAATTATCTTTACTATTATTCTGACATTTCACGTTCTTAAAATAAAGTGGTGATCCTAACTGACCTAAGACAGGGAATTTTTACTAGGATTAAGTGTCAGGAATTGTGAAAAACTGAGTTTAAATGTACTTGGTTAAGGTGTATGTAAACTTCCGACTTCAACTGTCCTTTGCTGTTGTTCTGGGATTGATTTGCACTTTTTGCACCAAAGTACGTTCATCTCTAGGAGACAGAACACGTCTCCATCCTGAGCGGTATGACGGCTGCGTGGTCCCATGGTGTTTATACTTGCGTACTATTGTTTGTACAGATTAACGTGGTACCTTCAGGCGTTTGGAAATTGCTCCCAAGGATGAACCAGACTTGTGGAGGTCTACAATTTTTTTTCTGAGGTCTTAGTTGATTTCTTTTGATTTTCCCATGATGTCAAGCAAAGAGGCACTGAGTTTGAAGGTAGGCCTTGAAATACATCCACAGGTACACCTCCAATTGACTCAAATTATGTCAATTTGCCTATCAGAAGCTTCTAAAGCCATGACATCATTTTCTGGAATTTTCCAAGCTGTTTAAAGGCACAGTCAACTTAGTTTAAATAAACTTCTGACCCACTGGAATTGTGATACAGTGAATTATAAGTGAAATAATCTGTCTGTAAACAATTGTTGGAAAAATTACTTGTGTCATGCACAAAGTAGATGTCCTAACCAACTTGCGAAAACCATAGTTTGTCAACAAGAAATTTGTTGAGTGGTTGAAAAACGTGTTTTAATGACTCCAACCTAAGTGTCTGTAAACTTCCGACTTCAACTGTATGTAAATAAGGTATTTGTTTTTAATTTTTAATACATTTGCAAAAATTTCTACAAACCTGTATTCACTTTGTCATTATGGGGTATTGTGTGTAGATTGATGAAGGAAGATTTTTATTGAATCCATTTTATAACAAGGCTATAACTAAACAAAATGTGGAAAAGGGGAAGGGGTCTGAATACTGTATATCCCCCCAACAGAATCCCCATACTTTAACAATGACAGATTCTCCATCCTAGAGGGGGAGATCAACCACTTCCAGGCTCAGCGACATGTACTAGTCTGTGGTTACCTAAACGCCAGAACGGGACAAGAACCTAACACTCTTAGCACACAGGGGGACAAACACCTACCTGGAGGTGACAACATTCCCTCCCCAACATGACCCCCTAGACAAAACTACGACAAAACAACAAACAAAAACTGGTCACCACTCCTGCAGCTCTGTCGCACATTGGGTATGTTCATAGTCAATGGTAGGCTTCAAGGGGACTACTATGGTAGGTACACCTATAGCTCATCTCTTGGCAGTAGTACTCTAGACTACTTTATCACTGACCTCAACCCAGAGTCTCTCAGTGCGTTCACAGTCAGCCCACTGACACCCCTATCAGATCACAGCAAGATCACGGTCTACTTGAACAGAGCAATACTCAATTATGAGGCATCAAAGCCAAAGAAACTGCATAATATTGAGAAATGCTATAGATGGAACGAAAGTAGTGTAGAAACCTACCAAAAAACTATTGGGCAACAACAAATTCAATCCCTTTTAGAGAACTTCCGGGACAAAACATTTCACTGCAATAGTGGAGGTGTAAACTTGACAGTAGAAAGCCTAAACAGTATATTTGACCTTTCAGCAAATTTAAGTAGACAACCTAAGAAAATTAACAACAATAACAAATGGTTTACCAACAAAATACGTAGAGTCCTGCACAGACATTGGCGCATCCTGCAACTACATGACAATTTTACTGCTAAACCTTGTCAGAAGGAACACCAATCTCAGAGACAAACTGGTGCATTATATACAGAAAACTGACGCACCCACTCAAAACACTATCGATGTCCTCCCACTCCCTATAGGTGTGCGCACACTGTTCCTGTAGCACATTATCACAAAAACTTAAACAATTTCCCCATCCTAAAACCAACAAACCCATCACCCTGAAGAGCCAGACTACTTCCGATTCCAAAGGAATCATCTACGCTATCCAGTGCCCGTGCTCCAAATTATAAATTGGGAAGAAAACATGCACACGGAGAACACGGATCATAGAACACAAACGCTCTATTAGACGCTAGGACGAGAACTAGCCTCTAGCAGTCCACTTTATCCAGCACCAACACACAGTCAATAAACTAAAGTTCTGGGCTATTGAGAAAATGCAGAGGAATGAGAGAGGGGGTGTGTTATGTGGGCAGCTTGTCTCTCCCTTTTCTGTTTCCCTTCCTCCTTGTTTTGTCCCCTCTTTTTCTGTTGTATCTGTATGTGTGTTTGTCCCCTTTATGTGGGTGTGTCTGGAGTGGATCAGGGGGCGTGCTCAGGATCTGCCTCTCCTGTGCAGCTGCGGGTTGTTTCCAGTGATTCCTGCCTACGCAGCTGCATCCTATTCTCTCATCAACCTGCACTACTTATTCCTGGGCATGGCTCTCCACCGGCGCCAGATCGTTGTTCTTACCAGAGCGGTAACTTGGCTCACCAGTAAAGTTATTTTGTCTTTGTCTTCAGCCTGGCTCTCCACTCTCCTTAACCTGTCGTTTGTTTTGTCTTTAGTTTCGGACATATCTCCCAACCTGCCTGCCTTCCTGCCTGTCGGTCTGCCTGCCTGCCTGCCTGCCTGCCTGCCTGCCTCAGCCTCTCCTTCCTCCGGAGCCGACTAGCTCACTCTGTTCCTTTACTTCAGTTGTTTTTGGACTAAGACAATTTTAACTTTGATTAAATATTTTTGTTTCTTCCACTCCCTTTGTCGTGTTGTTTCTCTGAGTGCTGGGTTGAACCATAGCCTAACAGAACGATCTGGCCATGGACCCAACAGAGAAACAGCACGGGGCAAACAAAGACAGCTTCCAACAAGCTATCCAGGCTCAAGGAACGTTGCTAGGACAGCATGACCAGTTGATTCGGACTCTTGTGGAAGATAATCATCAACTGCTGAACCAGGTGACTCAGTTAACTACACACGTCTCTAAATTGTCTGTTATCAGTTCTCCATCTCTCTCTGACCCCCAGTTTGATGCACCCCAAGTTGTTTCCTCGGACACTAGGCAGGCTTCGTTCCGTCGGGAACCCCCTGTCACGTCGCCTGAACCGTTCAATGGAGAATTGGACAAGTGCCGGGGATTTTTGCTTCAGTGTGACTTGATTTTTCGGCAGAGACCACTGTCGTTTTCTACTGATTCATCTAAGGTACATTATGTTCTGGGGCTGTTAAGAGGGAAAGCTCTGGTTTGGGCTGAGGCTGTGTGCTCAGATCAAACTTTGACTGGATGGACTTTTGCTGATTTCTCTGCTAAATTGAAGACTGTTTTTGACCATCCTGACCATGTGGGTAATTCCTCCAAGATACTTTTTAATTTGAGGCAGGGTTCTAACAGTGTGGCAGAGTACTCTATTGAGTTCTGGACGTTGGCAGCGGACTCCAAGTGGAACAATGTGGCACTTCAAGGAGCATTTCTAAACGGTTTGAATGAAGCCATTAAGGATGAACTGGCTGCTCGTGATGAGCCACATGATTTACATTCTCTCGTTTCCCTGTCCATCAAGCTAGACAATCGGTTGCGGGAGAGGCGTCGGGAGAGAGGCGATCGGCCACATCTAGGAGGACGAGTTCCCCAGCCTTCAACCACTCGAGTCTCGCCTCTCCGGAGTCGGCAGCTTCTTGTTCCTGATTCCATCCCGAGCACAGAGGAGGAACCTATGCAAGTGGGTCGAGCTCGACTACCTCCAGCAGAGCGGCAACGGCGCCTCCAGGCGGGTGAGTGCCTGTACTGTGGAGACGCCACACACATTCTGGCTACATGCCCTAAGCGGCCAAAAGACAAGGCTCGCTCGTAACGGTGGGTCTACTTGCGAGCCCAGAGTTAGATCCTGAACCCATCATTCCCCGATTACAAGTACCTGTAACCTTACGTTTCCAGAGTCATTCCCTGCCACTCTCAGCTCTCATAGACTCAGGTGCAGAAGATAACTTTATTAGCCACCAGTTCGTTACACAAGCTCGTATCCCCATGGAGCCACTACCTACCCCCATTCGGGTCACAGCCCTTGATGGGCGCCTCCTCGCGGAGATAACTCATCAAACCACCCCCCGTTTCCCTAGTGATTTCTGGCAATCATTGTGAAAGCATTCAGCTAAGAGTTATGTCTGGCTCAGCTACCTCCCTAATCCTTGGCTTCCCCTGGTTGGCTCTTCACAACCCACAAATTGATTGGACACGTCACACCATTCTCAGTTGGAGCACTAACTGCCATTCCGAGTGCCTGAGGTCAGCGGTTCCCCCACTAAGTGTAACCCAACTCCTCCCTCAGCTCCTCTTGATCTGTCATCTGTCCCCAAAGAATACCATGACTTAGCGGAGGTTTTCAGTAAGGACAAGGCTCTGTCTCTACCACCACATAGGCCTTATGATTGCCCTATTGAACTGCTTCCTGGTGCTCCCTTGCCCTCTAGTCGGTTATACAATCTGTCCCGACCGAAAAGAGAGGCAATGGAGCAGTACATTGGTGATTCTCTGGTCTCGGGCATAATCCGTCCCTCGTCGTCTCCTTTGGGTGCAGGTTTCTTTTTCGTGGAAAAGAAGGACAAGTCGTTACGCCCCTGTATCGATTTCAGGGGTTTAAACAACATAACTGTTAAAAACAAGTATCCCCTTCCACTCATCAACTCAGCTTTTGAACCTCTGCATGGCGCCACAGTGTTTTCCAAGCTCGACCTCAGGAATGCTTATCACCTTGTCCGAATCCGAAAGGGAGATGAGTGGAAAACCGCTTTCAACACTCCACTGGGACATTTTGAGTATTTGGTCATGCCCTTTGGGCTTTCAAATGCCCCTGCGGTTTTCCAAGCCATGGTGAACGATGTTCTTAGGGATTTTTTGAACCGTTTTGTCTTTGTATACCTGGATGATATTCTTGTTTTTTCCAAGTCACCCGAGGAGCATGAGTCACACGTCCGTCAAGTCCTTCAACGGCTCTTGGAGAACAAGCTGTACGTCAAAGCAGAGAAGTGTGAGTTCCACAAACAGTCTACATCGTTCCTTGGATTCATAATTGAGAGCGGGCAGGTGAAGGCGGACCCCGAGAAGATCCGGGCAGTGACGGAATGGCCCACACCCACCACCCGTAAGCAACTTCAACGATTTTTGGGCTTTGCTAACTTCTACCGTAGATTCATTAAGGGTTTTAGTAGAGTGGTGGCACCCCTTACAAGACTCACATCTCCTAAAGTCCCTTTTCGGTGGTCCCCTGAGGCGGAGCAGGCGGTAGGGGTTTTGAAGGAACTGTTTTCCACCTCCCCGTGTTGATACACCCCAATACCTCTCTGCAGTTTGTTGTGGAGGTGGACGCGTCGGACTCAGGTGTGGGAGCAGTCCTCTCCCAGCGCTCCCCCACTGACCAAAAGCTTCACCCCTGTGCTTTTTTCTCCAAGAAATTGTCACCCACAGAACGGAATTACGACGTTGGAAACCGGGAACTGCTGGCGGTCAAGCTTGCACTGGAAGAATGGCGGCACTGGCTGGATGGAGCTGAACTGCCGTTTGTGGTCTGGACTGACCACAAAAACTTGGCTTACATCCAAGCCACTAAGAGACTCAACTCACGCCAAGCCAGATGGGCCCTGTTTTTTAGTAGGTTTAACTTTATTCTTACATACAGACCGGGGTCAAGAAATGTTAAACCAGATGCTTTGTCCCGCCAGTTTGCTGACCCTTCGGAGACCAGCGAGCCTGAGGCAGTCCTGCCTTCCTCATGCGTCGTGGCGGCTGTTCAGTGGGAGATCGAGTCTCTTGTGAAGACTGCACTTGCCACGGACCCGGGACCGGGTGATGGACCTCCCAACCTACTCTTTGTTCCCGAGACGGTCCGGTCTCAGGTGTTGCAGTGGATTCACACCTCCCGTTTTGCTGGTCACCCTGGGATGAGACGCACGTTGACGCTGCTTAGGAGACATTTTTGGTGGCCTTCAATGGAAACTGACGTTCGGGCTTTTGTGGCAGCCTGTTCAACCTGTGCTCGGGGCAAAGCCTCCCATCAGTCCCCGTCGGGGCTGCTGCTACCCCTCCCAGTTCCCAGCCGTCCCTGGTCCCACATTGCCATGGATTTTGTCACCGGCCTACCCAAGTCTGAAGGTAATGATACTATACTTACCATTGTGGACAGATTCTCTAAATCTGTCCACTATATAGCATTACCAAAATTACCGTCTGCCAGTGAGACAGCGGACCTCCTAGTCCAACATGTATTCCGTCCCCATGGAATACCTGTGGACATCGTATCTGATAGAGGCCCACAGTTTACTTCCCGTGTTTGGAAGGTTTTCTGTTCTGCTTTGGGTGCTTCCGTTAGTCTGTCCTCAGGGTTTCATCCCCAGACCAACGGTCAAACAGAAAGAGCCAACCAAAACCTCGAAGCAACCCTTCGTTGTGTGGCTGCTCAACATCCATCATCCTGGGCCAAACATCTGCCCTGGATAGAGTACGCCCACAACTCCCTCACCGCCTCTGCCACCGGTCTTTCACCCTTCGAGGTTACCATGGGTTATCAACCCCCTCTGTTTCCTGCTCAGGAGAAGGAATTGGCTGTTCCTTCGGTTCAGGAGAACCTCCGCCGCTGCCAGAGAGTGTGGAGCGACGCTCGGGAAGCATTGCTTCGGACCACCGACAGGAACAAGACAACAGCGGATAGGAGCAGGACTCCCGCACCTGTGTTTCATCCTGGTCAAGAGGTTTGGCTGTCATCTAAGAACGTACCTCTTCGTACCAAATCACGCAAGCTGTCTCCTCGGTACCTGGGTCCGTTTGTGGTGGAGTCCATCATTAACCCCGCTGCGGTTCGTTTGAAGTTGCCTTCAGCCATGAAGATACACCCTACTTTCCACGTCTCCCAACTGAAACCTGTGTCCTCCAGCCTTTTGTGTCCGCCGGCTGATCCACCTCCACCTGTTCGCCTCATTGACGACCATCCGGCCTACACCGTCAGTAGGCTCCTGGACTCTCGGAGGCGGGGTAGGGGTCTCCAATACCTAGTCGATTGGGAAGGTTATGGACCAGAGGAGAGGTCTTGGGTCCCTAAGCGTTTTGTGTTGGATCCTCAGCTGATCACGGACTTCCATCACGACAACCCTGACAGGCCTGGTGGGTCGCCAGGTGGCGACCATTGAGGGGGGTACTGTTATGTGGGCAGCTTGTCTCTCCCTTTTCTGTTTCCCTTCCTCCTTGTTTTGTCCCCTCTTTTTCTGTTGTATCTGTATGTGTGTTTGTCCCCTTTATGTGGGTGTGTCTGGAGTGGATCAGGGGCGTGCTCAGGATCTGCCTCTCCTGTGCAGCTGCGGGTTGTTTCCAGTGATTCCTGCCTACGCAGCTGCATCCTATTCTCTCATCAACCTGCACTACTTATTCCTGGGCATGGCTCTCCACCGGCGCCAGATCGTTGTTCTTACCAGAGCGGTAACTTGGCTCACCAGTAAAGTTATTTTGTCTTTGTCTTCAGCCTGGCTCTCCACTCTCCTTAACCTGTCGTTTGTTTTGTCTTTAGTTTCGGACATATCTCCCAACCTGCCTGCCTTCCTGCCTGTCGGTCTGCCTGCCTGCCTGCCTGCCTGCCTGCCTCAGCCTCTCCTTCCTCCGGAGCCGACTAGCTCACTCTGTTCCTTTACTTCAGTTGTTTTTGGACTAAGACAATTTTAACTTTGATTAAATATTTTTGTTTCTTCCACTCCCTTTGTCGTGTTGTTTCTCTGAGTGCTGGGTTGAACCATAGCCTAACAGGGTGATTTTGACCGTTTCTTTCTACAAAAATAGGCTAAATGGATCCACCTCCTACACACTGTCACCCAACACGGATTATACAAATAACTAGAGTTAAACTGTTTTCTCTAGTATACATAGTCCTTCCTAGACTGACCAGTATATAGCCTTTTGTGTATTCCCTTGTTCTGCTGAGTTTTTGATAAATCGCCACAGTGAGCCCCTTGTGTGCATAAACTGTCTTTTACGCATGCATCTCTGATAGAATATCCCTTTATGCAGGTCCTTTGTACAGTATACATTCTTGTGCGTTATTGTTCATGTTGCCTCTATACACACGTGATAATGTTGTAGATTTGTTTTGTATATAGTTATTTACCTGTCATGTGACATTTACTTGTCCCCACCTCTATATCTAGAGACACGTCAGCTTCCGTCCACAAAGCTGCCTGAGAAGACTCTAGTAGTCGAAACGCATTGCAGTTGTGCATCCTGATGTACTATGCTGACTGCTCCTATATGTATTCTTTTGAAAATATATTATTTTAATAGTTCTCTAAAGTTTATTGCCACGTACTGGCCGCCTACTCATCTTCTTTCTTTAAACACCTAAGAAAGAAATTGAGAAAATATCCTACCAGAAACATAGAGACCCAGAAAACCTGAGCCTACGCTTTCACTATGGTGCAACACTAAAAAAGTACAGAAATACACTAAGAAAAAAAGAAGGAACAGCACATCAGAAATCATCTCAATGTAACTGAAGAATCAACTGAATCTAACCACTTCTGAAAAAATTGGAACGCACTAAACAAACAACAAATTGAAGAGTTATCTATCCAAAACGTAGATGTATGGATAAACCACTTCTCAAATGTTTTGGCTCTATAATAAAGAACAAAAACATACTTGATCAATTACAAATCTTAGAATCAGCTATTAAAGACTACCAGAGCCCACTGGATTCTCCAATTACATTGAACGAACTACAGGACAAAATACAAATATTCCAACCCAAAAAGGCCTATGGTGTTGACGGTACCCTAAATGAAATGATAAAATATACAGACCACAAATTTCAATTGGCTATACTTAAACTCTTTAACGTCATCCTCAGCTCTGGCATCTCCCCCAATATTTAGAACCAAGGACTGATCACCCCAATCCACAAAAGTGGAGACAAATTTGACATGACATTACATTTACATAATTTAGCAGACGCTCTTATCCAGAGCGACTTACAAATTGGTGCATTCAACTTATGATAGCCAGTGGGACAACCACCTGACCCCAATAACTACCGAGGGATCTGCATCAACAGCAACCTCTGGAAAGTCCTCTGCATTATCATTAACAGCAGACTCCTACATTTCCTCAGTGAAAACAATGTCCTGGGCAAATGTCAAATTGGATTTTTACCAAATGACCGTATGACAGATCACATACTCACCCCGCACAACCTAACTGACAAACAAACAAACCAAAATAAAAGTAAAGTCTTCTCATGCTTTGTTGATTTCCCAAAAAAAGCTTTCGACTCAATTTGGCATAAGGGTCTGCTATATAAATTGATGGAAAGCGTTGTTGGGGGTGTAGTGGCTTCCTTTCCTCTTTACCATAGCCACTGCCCTAGCCTGAAGCGGGGTTGTTTCGGACGCATACAGTCCACACTCAACGTTTCCAAACGGCCAAACATTCAATGAGATCCAGGGATATAGTGCAACAAAAAATGTTTATTCTTCTTATCTAACAAAAAGGTATTCTCCAATCAACTTAAAGCAGAGATTACTTGAAATGCAAATACATAATATAATATGACCTGTCTGTCTGTATTTCTGTATGTCTATATGGTCAAAAAACTATACCGCTCCCGCATCTAGCAAGGACTCCTCCCCCCGAAGGCCCAACTTCCTGCCTTTATACTAACACAATTAACACAGTACAATGAATGGGCAAGAGGGGGGGCCAAAAACTGAGTTACACTAATAACAAATGAATATATCTCAATCCAGTAAATAAATCATAAAGGTACGTACCTAATATTTCATCATATACATTAATATTTAATATATTTACACAAATGTACATGGAGCTCAGTATGTTCAGTCTTTTATACAAAATATGCCCAAATCGGCTCTAACAGGGGGAAAAACATATGACATTATAAAATCCATGTACATAAACAACAAGTGTGCAGTTAACATTGACAAGAAACACACAGATTTATTTCCACAGGGCCGTGGGGTGAGACAGGAATGCAGCTTGAGCCCCACACTCTTCAACATATACAGTATGTCAACGAATTGGCAAGGTCACTAGAACAGTCTGCCTCACCTGGCCTCACCCTACTAGACTCAAGTCAAATGTCTACTGTTTGCTGATGATCTGGTGCTTCGGCACAGATTCTGTCAGACCTGGGCCCTGACAGTGAATCTCAGTAAGACAAAAATAATGGTGTTCCAAAAATGGTCCAGTTGCCAGGACCACAAATACAAATTTCATCTAGACACTATCGCACTACAGCAGACAAAAAAACTTTACATATCTCGGCCTAAACATCAGCACCACAGGTAACTTCCACAAAGCTGTGAACAATCTGAGATACAAGGCATTCAACATCCCAATTAGAATCTGGCTAAAAATACTTGAATCAGTTATAGAACCCAATGCCTTTATGGTTGTGAGGTCTGGGGTCCGCTCACCAACCAAGAATTCACATAAATGGGACAAACACCAAATTGAGACTCAGCAAGCAGAATTCAGCAAAAACGTCCTCCGTGTACAACGTAAAACAACAAATAATGCATGTAGAGCAGAAATAGGACGATACCCACTAATTATAAAAATCCAGAAAAGAGCTGTTAAATTCTAAAACTATCTAAAAGGAAGCGATTCCCAAACCTTCCATAACAAAGCCATCACCTACAGAGCAGGGTTTTCATTAGCCGGTAATTGCCGGCTTTCTACAATAATTAAAAGCAGATAAATACAATTGTAGTGGGCCAAATTCTCCAGGAAAGGCTGTCTATCATAGCCTATACCCCGAATTCGCACTGCAGCACTATTATCTCACTCCTTGCACGCAAGTGCACCTGCTGCTGAGGAGAGAGAGAGCGAGAGAGAGAGAGGAGCCTTGGCCTAGGCTAGCGTTGATTGCGAAGATGGAGGCCTTTTTCATTGAAGTAAAACAAAGGTTTGAGGAAAAAGAGTATGCCTATAGTGAAAAGTCTACAGGGGGAATTTAATATACGTTTTAATATTGTAGTGGACTAAGATGAGAAGAACGTTGGCGCGGCCAAATGTAGGCTACTGTGCAACTCGCTATTCAGGTAGGATGCAATTTTGGAACAAACATTTTGGAATGTATTTATAATAATTTATTTTATCATTATTATTATTATTGTATATCATTGTTATAATTGTAAGCCTATTTATTACATCAAAACCAGTTCTTTAAATGTGCAAAACTTGTTTTGTTGAATTCTGTTGAGGCATTTTCATTGGCTAAATTAAGTTTGATCTGTCTTTTTAATTGTGTGCTCCATATTTTAGTTTAAGATGGGCTATAAGTACAGTAGGTCTGTTGTAAAATAAATAACATTAACCTATTACTAACATTTGTTGGGTACGGTAGGCACTAGCCTTTATTGGTAATTGCTGCAATATAGCCTGCTCAAAACCTTTGTGTTTTGTTTCATTCTGTTGAGCCATTTTCTTTGGCCAAATTAAGTTCCAACTGTAATGCTGTGTTTGATACAATATAATAGCCTGCTCGTATTTTCCCAATAAACAATGGCTTGACTTACTTTTGAAATACCCTAATGAAGTTCAGAAAATGCTGTGAAGGTTTGGTGTGGCTATTATTAAACTTTACCTACTGCAGGCCTATTACATTTACATTTTAGTCATTTAGCAGACGCTCTTATCCAGAGTGACTTACAGTTAGTGAGTGCATACATTATAATTTTTTTTATACTGGCTCCCCGTGGGAAACGAACCCACAACCCTGGCGTTGCAAACGCCATGCTCTACCAACTGAGCTACATCCCTGCCGGCCATTCCCTCCCCTACCCTGGACGACGCTGGGCCAATTGCGCGCCGCCCCATGGGTCTCCCGGTTGCGGCCGGCTACGACAGAGCCTGGATTCGAACCAGGATCTCTAGTGGCACAGCTACCACTGCGATGCAGTGCCTTAGACCACTGCGCCACTCAGGAAACCAATGATATGCGGGCAGTGCGCACCAGCGCTCCAACGGACTCCGCCTGTTCTTGAGGTGAGGAAGAATGTTTTAGGTCTACCAGAGTTACTATAATATAACAATATAATGCTTATGTATATACAAAAAATTCTGATAGAAATTTCTGTACGTCTATATCTGTATATCAGGCACAGTAGCCATCTGACATAAAGAAATGTATGTCGGTGTCGTAGCTTGCCGCTGGGATATCTCTATCCCCTTGGGCTAGGCCTAAGTTTATCTTAGAGATATCCCAGCGGCAAGCTAGGACACCTACTGCCGGTGATTATATATATATATATATATATATATATATATATATACATACAGTGAGCTCCATAATTCATTGGACAGTGACAATTTTTTTGTTATTTTGGTTCTGTACTCTAGCACTTTGAGTTTGAAAGGATACAATGACAATGAGGGTGAAGTGCAGACTGTCAGCTTTAATTTGAGGGTATATTCATACATATCGGATGAACCGTTTAGAAATTATAGAAGCTTTTGTACATGGTCCCCCCCTTTTTCGGGCATCAAAAAACATTGGACAGTTTAACATAATGTAGAATAAAGTAATCATTGTTAATATTTGGTCGCATATCCTTTGCATGCAATGACTGCTTGAAGTCTGCGATGCATTGACATCACCAGACGCTGGGTATCTTCCCTGGTGATGCTCTGCCAGGCCTGTACTGCAACCATCTTCAGTTCCTGCTTATTTTGGGGACTTATTGCCTTCAGTCTCCTCTTCAGCATGTAAAATGCATGTTCAATTGGATTCAGATCCGGTGATTGACTCGGCCAGTCAAGGATTTTCCAAAACCCCATCAAAAACCCCTTTGTTGCTCTAGCAGTATGTTTAGGGTCATTGTCTTGTTGCATGATGAAGTGCCGTCCAATGAGTTTGGAGGCATTTGGTTTTATCTGAGCAGATAAAATATTTCTATAGACTTCAGAATTCATTGTTCTACTTCTGTCTGCAGTCACATCATCGATGAAGACAAGTGAGCCTGTTCCACTGGCAGCCATACAGGCCCAAGCCATAACACCCCCTCCACCATGTTTCACGGATGAGGTGGTATGCTTTGGATCATGGGCATTTCTTTTTTTCTCCACACTTTCCTCTTTCCATCACTCTGGTACATGTTAATCTTTGTCTCATCTGTCCACAATACTTTTTTCCAGAACTCTTGGGGCTCTTTTAGGTGCTTTTTAGCAAACTGTAATCTCGCCTTTCTGTTCTTCAGGCTTATCAGTGGTTTGCATCTTGTAGTGTACCCTCTGTAGTCCTGCTGGTGTAGTCTTCTACGTATGGTAGACTTTGACACATCTACACCTGCATCCAAGAGAGTGTTTTTGATCTGTTGGGCTGTTGTCAGGGGTTTTTCTTCACCATAGAGCGTAAACTCCGGTCATCCACTACAGTGGTCTTCCTCGGTCTACCGGGTCTTTTGACATAATTGAGTTCACCGGTTGTTTTTTTTCTTGTTAATGATGAACCAAACTGTTGACTTGGGCATGGCCAGGGTTTTTGCAATGTTCCTGATTGATTGATTTTCATTTCTGAGCCTTATGACGGCCAGCTTCATTTGCATCGACACTGCTGTCTTCCTCATGTTGTCACATCCCAACAACAACCTCCAAAGGCAATAGCAAAGTCTAGAATCAATACTATTCATCAACAGCTCTCCTGCATTCACTAACGACACAAATGAATACACCTGCCTAACGACACACATCTGTGAAGCCAATTTAACAAATACTTGTAGTACCTTAAAATGGGGGGACCATGTATAAAAGGTGCTATCATTTCTAAACAGTTCATCCGATATATATGAAAATACCCTCAAATTAAAGCTGACAGTCTGCACTTCACCCTCATTGTCATTGTATCCTTTCAAACTCAAAGTGCTAGACTACAGAACCAAAATAACAAAAAAATTGTCACTGTCCAATGAATTATGGAGCTCACTGTATATAAATATTATATATATATATATAAATATTATATATATATATATATAAATATTATATATATATATATATATATATATATATATATATATATATATATATATATATATATATATATATATATATATATATATATATACACACACACACACACACACTACCGTTCAAAAGTTTGGGGTCACTTAGAAATGTCCTTGTTTTCCATGAAAACATACATGAAATGAGTTGGAATAGGAAATATAGCAAAATGCATAGGAAATGTAGTCATTGACAAGGTTAGAAATAATGATTTTTTATTGAAATAATAATTGTGCCCATCGAACTTTGCTTTCGTCAAAGAATCCTCCATTTGCAGCAATTACAGCCTTGCAGACCTTTGGCATTCTAGTTGTCAATTTGTTGAGGTAATCTGAAGAGATTTCACCCCATGCTTCCTGAAGCACCTCCCACAAATTGGATTGGCTTGATGGGCACTTCTTACGTACCATACGGTCAAGCTGCTCCCACAACAGCTCAATAGGGTTGAGATCCGGTGACTGTGCTGGCCACTCCATTATAGACAGAATACCAGCTGACTGCTTCTTCCCTAAATAGTTATTGCATAGTTTGGAGAGGTGCTTTGGGTCAGGCCCAGGTCGCAGTTGTAAATGAGAACTTGTTCTCAACTGGCTTACCTGGTTAAATAAAGGTGAAATAAAAATAAAATAAAATTGTCCTGTTGTAGGAAGAAATTGGCTCCAATCAAGCGCCGTCCACAGGGTATGGCATGGCGTTGCAAAATGGAGTTATAGCCTTCCTTTTACCCTGTATAAATCTCCCACTTTACCACCACCAAAGCATCCCCAGACCATCACATTGCCTCCACCATGCTTGACAGATGGCATCAAGCACCCCTCCAGCATCTTTTCATTTGGTCTGCGTCTCACAAATGTTCTTCTTTGTGGTCCGAACACCTCAAACTTCGATTCGTCTGTCCATAACACTTTTTTCCAATCTTCCTCTGTCCAGTGTCTGTGTTCTTTTGTCCATCTTAATCTTTTCTTTTTATTGGCCAGTCTGAGATATGGCATTTTCTTTGCAACTTTGCCTAGAAGGTCAGCATCCCGGAGTCGCCTCTTCACTGTTGACGTTGAGACTGGTGTTTTGCAGGTACTATTTAATGAAGCTGCCAGTTGAGGACCTGTGAGGTGTCCGTTTCTCAAACTAGACACTCTAATGTATTTGTCGTCTTGCTCAGTTGTGCACCGGGGCCTCCCACTCCTCTTTCTATTCTGGTTAGAGCCAGTTTGTGCTGTTCTGTGAAGGGAGTAGTACACAGCATTGTACGAGATCTTCAGTTTCTTGGCAATTTCTCGCATGGAATAGCCTTCATTTCTCAGAACAAGAATAGACTGACGAGTTTCAGAAGAAAGTTATTTGTTTCTGGCCATTTTGAGCCTGTAATCGAACCCACAATTGCTGATGCTCCAGATACTTAACTAGTCTCAAGAAGGCCAGTTTTATTGCTTCTTTACAGTTTTCAGCTGTACTACCATAATTGCATAATGGTTTCTAATGATCAATTAGCCTTTTAAAATGATAAACTTGGATTAGCAAACACAATGTGCCATTGGAACACAGGACTGATGGTTGCTGATAATGGGCCTCTGTACGCCTATGTAGATATTCCATTATAAATCAGCCGTTTCCAGCTACAACAACCATTTACAACATTAACAATGTCTACACTGTATTTCTGATCAATTTGATGTTATTTAAAAAAATGGACAAAAAATGGCTTTTCTTTCAAAAACAAGGACATTTCTAAGTGACCCCAAACTTTAGAACGGTAGTGTATATATACACACTACCAGTCAAAAGTTTGGACACCTACTCATTCAAGGGTTTTTCTTTATTTTTACTATTTTGTTACATTGTAGAATAATAGTGAAGACATCAAAACTATGATATAACACATATGGAATCATGTAGTAACCAAATAAGTGTTAAATCAAAATATAGTTTTTATTTGAGATTCTTCAAATAGCCTCCCTTTGACAGCTTTGCACATGCTTGGCATTCTCTCAACCAGCTTCATGACATAGTCACCTGGCATGCATTTCAATTAACAGGTTCTTACAAGTTAATTTGTGGAATTTATTTCCTTCTTAATGCGTTTCAGCCAATCAGTTGTGTTGTGACAAGGTAGGGGGTTATACAGAAGATAGCCCTATTTGGTAAAAGACCAAGTCCATATTATGGCAAGAACAGCTCAAATAAGCAAAGAGAAACAACAGTCCATTATTACTTTAAGACATGAAGGTCAGTCAATTCGGAAAATTTCTAGAATTTTGAACGTTTCTTCAAGTGCAGTCGCAAAAAGCATCAAGCGCTATGAAACTAGCTCACATGAGGACCGCCACAATTATGGAAGACCCACAGTTACCTCTACTGCAGAGGATAAGTTAATTAGAGTTACCAGCCTCAGAATTGCAGCCAAAATAAATAAGTGGAAGCAAGTCCCCACAGCAATGTTCCAATAAAGTTCAAGTAACAGACACATCTCAACATCAACTGTTCAGAGGAGACTGTGTGAATCAGGCCTTGATGGTCAAATTGCTGCAAAGAAACCACTCCTAAAGGACACCAATAAGAAGAAGAGACTGCTTGGGCCAAGAAACACGAGCAATGGACATTAGACCGGTGGAAATGTGTCCTTTGGTCTGGAGTCCAAATTTGAGATTTTTGGTTCCAACTGCAGTGGCTTTGTGAGATGCGGTGTGGGTGAATGGATGATCTCCGCATATGTATTTCCCACCATAAAGCATGGGGAAGGTGGTGTTATGGTGTGGGGGTGCTTTGCTGGTGACAGTGATTTATTTAGAATTCAAGGCACACTTAACCAGCATGGCTACCACAGCATTCTGCAGCGATACACCATCCCATCTGGTTTGGGCTTAGTGGGACTATCATTTGTTTTTCAACAGGACAATGACCCAAAACACCTCCAGGCTGTGTAAGGGCTATTTTACCAAGAAGAAGAGTGATGGAGTGCTGCATCAGATGACCTGGCCCCCACAATCCCCCGACCTCAACCCAATTGAGATGGTTTGGGATGAGTCGGAAGGCAGAGTGAAGGAAAAGCAGCCAACAAGTGCTCAGCATATGTGGGAACTCCTTCAAGACTGTTGGAAAAGCATTCCAGGTGAAGCTGGTTGAGAGAATGCCAAGAGTGCGCAAAGCTGTCATCAAGGCAAAGGGTGGCTATTTGAAGAATCTCAAATATAAAATATATTTTGATTTGTTTAAAACTTTTCTGGTTACTACATGATTCCATGTGTTATTTCATAGTTTTGATGTCTTCACTATTATTAAACAACGTAAAAATAGGAAAAATAAAGAAAAACCCTGGAATGAGTAGGTGTGTCCAAACTATTGACTGGTACTGTATATATTTATATATTAATGTCATACAGTGGACGACTAAGCCTATAGGCCTATGCATGCAATGCCTTGATTCATTTAGTGCTCAAATCTCTGACAGCTGAACCGTGATGTGGACAAATATTGTTTTAGGAAACACTGCTACAGAGAGATGAACCTAGAGAAGAGTCCCCTCAGCAAGCTGGTCCAGGACAACAAAAAGAGATAACAAAAAGATAATTACTTGACACAATGGAAAGAATTAGCCATAAAACAGTGCAAAATGGAATGCTATTTGGCCCTAAACAGAGGGCATACAATGGCAGAATACCTGACCAATGACTGACCCAAAATGAAGGAAAGCTTTGACTATGTACAGACTCAATGAGTATAGCCTTGCTATTGAGAGGCCGCCGTACAGGCTATGTGCACACTGCCCACAAAAGTAGGTGGAAACTGAGCTGCACTTCCTAACCTGCCAAATGTGTGCCCATATTAGAGACACATATTTCCCTCAGATCATACAGGCCCACAAATAATTAAAAAACAAATCAAATGTTGATAAAATCCCATATCTATTAGGTGAAATACCACAGTGTGCCATCACAACAGAAAGATTTGTGACCTATTGCCACAAGAAAAGGGCAACCAGTGGGGGAAAAAAAACAATTTAGAGGGGGAGCAAGCTTAATTGAGCAAGCTGAAGATTGACTTTAGTTCTGTAGGAATGAGATGTGCTTTTAAAGGATGCTAGTCACTAGGCACAGTGCCGCTGTGGACAATGGCAACCATATCAGGGCAGGAGAGAGAGGAAGAGAGAGGGGGAACTGGAGACGAACGGGGGAAGTGGAGGAAGAACAGAGTGTGCGGAAAAATATGTACTGGCTGGGCTGAAGAGTTAGCAAGAGAGCACCACCGCAGAACAACAATGTCATTGGTATCACCTTACAGTGATCGATGGACCAACCAGCTGCCCCTCTCCACCCCTACTGCACTGCAACCTGCTTTGTCATTGGGCCACACCGCATAGGGTGACATCCTCAGGGGGGACAGTAGAGTAGGGAGGGATAGCTGGAGACAAGATCTGCAGTCCAACACAACTAGAAAGAAAATCTGATCGGTGTTATTAGAAATACTAATACCTTTATACCAGCCAGTTTCTGTGCAGATGTTGTTTTTTTTAATTACATTTTTAATCAATTAGCCTAACGTTCTAGTCAACAAATTGACAACAACAAATTGTCTTTCACAAATCTTCCAAACAATCTGTGTCATTTCCTTGTCCAATAAGCACAATCAAATTACTGACAGCAGGTTGTTAAGAAACCAAAAACATACAGTATCAATCACAATCCATTTGGCCTGACTGAAATCCATTTGGCTCCTGCCTCTGTATAGTCAGCCAGCAGATTGGCCTAGCCTACATCAGAGACATTCATTATGATATATCTAGTACTGGGAGAGCTAGAGGTGAACAGTGTGGCGATGCTTTATGTGTGCCTCCATGCTAAATGTAATGTAATAAATCTATGTGTGGAGGCAGCATGCAGTCACTGACACCACCACTGGCCTAAACTCAATTAATAACACTCATCAATGGTGATTTCTCACCCAGGATGCCCTACTTACTTAACACCATTCATTCTGCTGTGAGACTGTGTCCTTGATGAGAAAAGGCTGGCTGGATGGATGGATTGAGTCATCTGGGTGAGACAGTAACTGTAACCTTTATCGACACCTGATACACATCAATTAGCTTCTCTATAGCTACAGTATTTACAACTTCCCAAGCTTTCGTTCTGTTGGCCAAGAGTCGAGACAATTGAAAACAACATAGCAGGAGCATAGAAAGATACACTACATGACCAAAAGACAGCTGCTCGTCGAACATCTCATTCCAAAATCTTGGGCATCAATATGGAGTTGGTCCCCCCTTTGCTGCTATAACAGCCTCCACTCTTCTGGGAAGGTTTTCTACTAGATGTTGGAACATTGCTGCGGGGACTTGCTTCCATTCAGCCACAAGAGCATTAGTGAGGTCGGGCACTGATGATGGGCGATTAGGCCTGGCTCGCAGTTGTCGTTACAATTCATCCCAAAGATGTTCGATGTGGTTGAGGTCAGGGCTCTGTGCAGGCCATTCAAGTTATTCCACACCGATCTCGACAAACCATTTCTCTATGGACCTCGCTTTGTGCAAGAGGGCATTGTCATTCTGAAATAGGAAAGGGCCATCCCCACTGTTGCCACAAAGTTGGAAGCACAGAATCGTCTAGAATGTCATTGTATGCTGTAGCGTTAAGATTACCCTTCACTGGAACTAACGGGCCTAGCCCGAACCATGAAAAACAGCCTCAGACCATTATTCCTCCTCCACCAAACTTTACAGTTGGCACTATGCATTTGGGCAGGTAGCATTCTCCTGGCATCCGCCAAACCCAGATTCGTCCGTCGGACTGCCAGATGGTGAAGCGTGATTCATCATGCCAGAGAACACGTTTCCACTGCTCCAGAGTCCAATGGCGGCGAGCTTTACACCACTCCAGCCGATGCTTGGCATTGCGCATGTTGATCTTAGGCTTGTGTGCGGCTGCTCTTCCATGGAAACCCATTTCATGAAGCTCCCGACGAACAGTTATTGTGCTGACGTTGCTTCCAGAGACAGTTTGGAACTCGTTAGTGAGTGTTGCAACCAAGGAGAGTTGATTTTAACGCGCTATGCGCTTCAGCACTCGGCAGTCCCATTCTGTGAGCTTGTGTGGCCTACCACTTCGCGGCTGAGCCGTTGTTGCTCCTAGACGTTTCCACTTCACAATAACAGCCCTTACAGTTGACCGGGGCAGCTCTAGCTGGGAAAAAAATTGACGAACTGACTTGTTGGAAAGGTGGCATCCTATGACTGTGCCACGTTGAAAGTCACTGAGCTCTTCAGTAAGGCCATTCTACTGCCAATGTTTGTCTATGGAGATTGCATGGCTGCATGCTCGATTTTATACACCTGTCAGCAAAGGGTGTGGCTGAAATAGCCGAATCCACAAATTTTAAGGGGTGTCCACATACCTTTGTATATATAGTGTATGTCAGGAGGATAAATTGATCATTGATAAAACAACATAGCGCACGCAGGATGTTACACATAATAACCAGTCCACTTGAAAACAGTTTCCTCCACTGGGTTGATGTGGAGACCACAATAGGCCCCATTGTGATGGAGGAGAGCAGGAAATTAGGGGTCAGGGTCTCATATTTAAACAGTCTTGAAAAAGAAACTAGCTGCTCACTGTCTAATTTTCAGAATATTTCATCAGGCTTTTGTGAATCCCAGTATGTCTAGACATAATAATAATAATAATAATAATATATGCCATTTAGCATATGTTTTTAACCAAAGTGAATTAAAGTAATGAATGCATGCATACATTTTTGTTGTTAACACTGTATAACAGAAGAGGCTAGAATAAAGAGAAACATGAACCGCAAAGCTAATAGGAGAGTCTGACATCATCTAGTGGCAAACTCAGGCAACGCATGCACTGGCCACCTAGTAATAATCTACTACAAATAAGACTACAAATAATGATCTTACACATTCTAAGCCTACTTTCCAATGCAGTCTTGAAGGTCTAGGCATTGTTTTGTTTTATGTTGTATAGCAAATACTATTATCTTTATCTAAGATCAAGAGGCTCAGAGTTACAGTAATGAGTTAAGTTCTGCAAATGGCTATATCTGTGTGTTAGCCTACCTGTTGATGACACGTGGAGAACAGTTAGGGGTTCGGCCCATACACTCCAGAGCAGCACAGTAGGAGCTGAGGTTAGGCTTCAGACCAGCCTCTTCTACCAGAATGAACATACGGCCAATCTGGTTTAAAGAGCCCTGGAATACAACAAGGAGAGACACACTATCTTATATTCCACATGGGGAGGCCCTGCATAATTAAAGTCTCTAAAATATACCACATGCCATAGAAATACAGGTGAGCAGCACTTACCTTCTTGGCCCAGACCCTCATCATGATGTTGTAGAGTCCTATGTTGAGCAGGTTGCGCCGGCTGACCATACGGTGGTGGCTGAGCAGAAAATGGTGGGCTCGGTCGATGTCCCCACAGAACACACAGGCCTCCAGGTAACAGCGGACACTACGGTGGACATCCCCGTACACTCTGGCCTCGCTGTTATCCTGCACGTGCTCAGGGCTGGCCGACACAGCCCACTGGTTCAGCTTCCTCTCCAGCTCTTCCACCTCTGCCAGCTCCCGGGCCTTGGCCTCAGCCTTTCTCTCCAGCTCCTCCAGCTCAGCCAGCTCCTTGGTCCTGGCCTTGGCTTCTGACAACTCAGGAGCCGGCTCCTTCGAGGCTTTCCCCTTCCCTTTGGCTTTTCTAAGAGGCACAGTAGCAGCAGCAACCGGTGCAGCTGCCATAGTGTGCTCTTGGTTTGCAGCTGCCATGGTGTGCTCTTGGTTTTTCAGAGTTTTGCTCTTTTTAGCAGTTGATACAGTCTTTATTCCTGCTTTTGTCGATATGGTTTTATGTGAGGTACCTGGTAGCATCAGTTTGCCTTTGCTGCTTTTCACAGGTTTATCCTCTATGCCTAGCTGCTGCTTCAGTTTCTTTGTTTTAGTCTTCTTCTCCTGGCTTAGTTTCTCCATCCAGCGGGATTTGGAGGCTGAGGCATCTTTTCCCCCTCCTTTACCAGTCTGTCCCCCTCCCTTACTAATAGTCTGTCCCGCCTTGGACACCTCTGTTCTCTCCCCAGACACATTATTGGGACTGTTCCCTGAAGAAGCCCCAGTCCCTGACTTAGAAGCTTTGACAAATTGCACCTTTACATGTTGGACATCTACAATGATGTCAGATTGGAGTTGCTGGATCCTGGTTTCAAGCACTGCAAAGAGGAAGGGGAGAGAGAAAATAGTAAAATAATCCGATAGAAAATCAACATAAGGATTTGAGGTATCTCATGCATGCTAAGAACACCATTTAAAATGTAAAGCCATTGACCATTTCCAAACCTAGAAAAGCAAGTAGGCCTATGAATACGCACCATCCAGCAGCTGAGATTGTTCCCATACTCGTTTTTTCCTATCTTCTTTCTTTGGAATCAGAGCTGAGAAATGTCTTCGTTGTGATGTCCATGGTGGCTCTGCAAGAAGTAGGTATTGTCAGCTTTTCTTTGACAAAAACTGGCACTGATCAGATGCCAATTCGTGTTGAGGTTTAGAAATACGATTGAGCAAATATTGCATTTACGTTGTCAGGCAACGACCTGCAAGTTCATAATATGCAAGTTCATAAAATGACATGATAACTTAATATAGTTAGGTAAGCTGTAAATACAGTAATTTACCTCATTAACATATATCTCTGCGTTTACAAACTTGGCTTTAAAATCTCTACAGGATGAGAATTGAGGATGGGTATGTAATGGCTGGTCAACTACAGCTGGTAAATCAATTTATATATTATAATCCATTACTAGTAGATAGCTATCGAGAGATACCAAATATTGCAAGGATATTATAACTAGTCATGAGAGTTCCAGCACAGCACTGTCTCGTGGTGCACCCGTCCCCTTGGCTTGACATACAGTAAGTAGCTAGATAGCGAGGAAACATACCTGATATTTGCCTTTCAACGTTATTCTGGATTGTAAGGCAATGGTCAACATTTGACACACGACGAACACTTCTTTCCAACAGTATGCGACCACTCAGACACTTTGGAAAGGTACAGAGTCTCAAAAGTGACATGTTGACATAATAACCGCATTACTTTTTACCACACTAGGCTGCCATTTTGAATTACACCAGCTAATCGAACACAATGGATCTGAGTACAGGCATGGATAGAAGACCACCGAAAAATTTAGCTGTGTTTGTTTTGAAAGAAGAAGGAACGTTTTTTTCTGCAATGGAGTGTAGATTGTTACCAATTAAACAAATAAACAACGAATCATAAATATGCAATTTGTGGAATTTATGTGCAAAATGTATGTTGTTTTACCTTTATTCTCAATTAATAATAATTGTTATGTTTGTTCAAATTGATATTTTATTGTATTATTCAGGAATATCTGATAAATTATAGAAATTATGACCTCAGCTGAAAAACATAAAGGACAATGAGTTTCAAACATGTGTATGACCTATATCACCAATAGGTGGCAGCCTCACCATATAATAAGTAGAACAAAGGTCAAACTAGGGGTCATACATAAGTGGTCTTGCTGGTACTATTATGTGTTGGTTTGAGTGGAAAATTGCCACATCACAACCTTTTGGATGGCTTCCAACTACCACTGATTAACTTTTGAAACATAATTGAACTGCCAATTCACGTTGTCAATGTGTAATTACAAAATAATACCATGTTTGAAAATAATCATATTAGTTCTGCTTGTAAATTAGTTTGGTTAACCCTATTGGTGCGATGCGTACAGTGTTCAGTTCCCTGCCCCTCTGTTCGCAACAATATCATGCTCAGCATACCCTTTGAAACAAATGCACAGTGCTTCTGCAATACAATGAGATTCACATACACACTGCATCAAAATTGAATATTCTTTTCATAGGCCCTTTTCATTGTATCCTTAATTGAAGTAATGCAGAAAATACATTCTACATCATTCTAATAGCATGCATGCCGTTTGACCTAACAAGTGTCAGAATCCTCTTGTCACCCGTAAAGCATTCTTAAAGACTTGTGCAGCCTTTTGTGTGAGGCGCTGGAAGTTAACATAAGTACTACTTGAGAGGCCAGGCTGGGAAATGAGGTCTAGGCAGTACATATTTTCTCAATGGAGGTGGTGGTTGGGATCACAGTCACAGCGGTTGGTGTCTGCTGCTGAGATGTAGGTGAGGATCAGGAGGTGTTTCTTGTTACGGTTCACGAGCAGGGCCCCTCAACAGACTCGTTTGATGTGGTTGGCCTCTGTCGGCGGCTGGCTCTTTACGCTGATGTGACAGTCATTGCCGGGTGAGTGACTGTCAATGCTTGGGCAAACAAAAGGCGAGAAGACAGCCATTCATGGCCCTGATAATAGCCAGGCCAAGACAAGGCTGCCATTCTCACACTCTTTGATCATCTGGATTCTTTGCACACCTCTGTAGGGGCTCGCTTTTTGTTTTACAGATGGACGCTGTTTTGAAAGTTCACCTGGCCAGGGAAACTTGACGGAGATGCTTTGTGAAATGCTTGTGTTGGTAAATGCTTTTGGCGTGTGTGTGTGCGCCTCTCAGATGGAACAAATGACATTCCTGTGGAAAAAGTTTTTAGAGACGGCTGCTTTAGGCTGTCCGACTGACTTCCTAGAGGAGTCGTTCTTGGACATGTCAGATATTAGTCATCATGTTGAAATGGTCAAGAAAACATATTTTGGAAATTATTATGTGTGTACTGGACAGTATATGTACAGCACACTCAGTGGCGTACTGCAGTTTAATACATATATATTATTTGTTTTGGTCGATTTTGGGGGGGGGGGAAACAGCTAACTTCAGACAATTCTACACATATTTGCAGTATATTTGCAAAAATGTGCAGTTTTATAGCTAATCTCATGCTAGTCCACAGATTTTGCAATGAGGCTGAGAGAATTGTGCATTTTTAAAGCTTATTTCCTGCTATTCTACACATTTTGCCATGAGGCTGTGAGAACATTTTGCAGTTTTACAGCTAATTTCCTGTAATTCAAAATGTTTCTGTCATGGTTTATGACGTGTTCATATGCTATCTGGGGAGGGGGCAGACCTCCAGGGTGCCCCCAACCCAAGCCCACCCCCAACTTGCAGGGGGTGCAGGGGTGTGTGGTACGCCAGTGAGTACAGTATATACATTGCCATTTATAGGAAATATGTTTCCGTTGGTCACATTACATACGTTTTCATCTTCTCTTCCGAATATTGCCATAAATAAAGTGTTTAATTACAGGACTTTCTTTTGTTCGTTTACCACACAGATTGAGCAAATATTTGAAGTATGAGCGTCAACAGTGGATTAATACTAACATCTTGACCATTCTGACTCACACCACTCTCACAGGGTTTCCCACACAAAGAGGCAAGGCACATTAAGATGGTTTGAATTAGTGAGTCATCTAGGAAAATATTGTAAAGATTTTTTATGCTGGTATTTACAAGTGCTACTTAATGGAATAATGGCTGAGACTACAGAGGTGCATGTAACAGTTTGCCTTTGTGATGCTTAGTTATTCCCATCACTGTACTCAATGCTTGACTCAAAGTACCCTTTTGGTTGTTGTCCAAACTCTCTGAGAGGTTTTAAAATGCTGAGCCAGCACAGGTCATTACAGTAACTACGTCTACATACCGCTATCTCTGTGTCTCACTTGATCAGTGTTCTGAGTATCTGCTTTGGTATCACTGATGTGCAAAATCATGGCTACTTAATCACACCTGTCATGTCTCTTTTTTTTCTTCAAAAAGCCGCAGTTTGCGCTATCGCTCTGAGATCTGCTCCCGCCATCCTAGGAGGATGAGGATGGCTTCTGGGTCTCTCAGAACAGTTCAGTCCATCAGATAGGTGCCCCATTTATCACCAGGCCACCAACAATAGACAATAGTCACGAAGCAGGATATGCATTTGGTCCATGCTCTGACTAGGCCAGGGCACAGTGATGGTGGTGGTCTGGTTAGTTCTTGAATGAGGCCCGGATGTTTACTCAGTCACCCACGGTGTGTGGCACAGAGATATCAAAAACACCTGCATTGGTCCAAACTGTCAGGAAGTCGACAAGAGAAGACAGAATAATTTGCATAATCACAGAAGTTGTAATAATTGATTGGCAGTGTGTTATACAGTGCATTCGGAAAGTATTCAGACCCCTTTACTTTTTCCACATTTTGTTACTATCACGGCTCAGGCTAAAAAAGACCCAGATGCAGACACAGGAGGCGGATAGTACGAGTCTCAGAGTTTATTATAGTACAAGGGGCAGGCAAAAGGTAAGTCAAGGCAGGCAAAGAGTCGTAATCCAAATCAGAGTCAGTCAGTACAGGACGGCAGGCAATTGGTAGGTCAAGCCAGGCAAAGAGTCGTAATCCAAATCAGTCAGGCAGGTACAGGACGGCAGGCAGGATCAGGGTCATTACAGGCAGAAAGGTCAGAACTGGGAAGACTAAGAAAAGCAAAAACTAGAGCACAGGAAACACGGACAGGCAACAGACAAACAGAAAACACTGGTATAAATACACAGGGGATAATGGGAACAAATGGGAGACACCTGGTGAGGGGTGGAGACAAGCACGAGACAGGTGAAACAGATCAGGGTGTGACAGTTACGTTACAGCCTTATTCTAAAATGGATTAAAAATAAATAAATAATAATCTCATCAATCTACACACAATACCCCATGCTGGGCAATAGGGTACAATGACAAACAGCCAGCTCAAAGACAATCCAGGTGTAAGGGCCGGACCCAGTTAGGTAGAGACAAACAGGGCAGAGTTCAACAACAGCATTTATTTGTAGTGGTCCAACAATGGTGTCAATTATAGACGTGACGACAGTATACATTGCATTCGGAAAGTATTCAGACCCATTCCCTTTTTCCACATTTTGTTACGTTACAGCCTTATTCTAAAATTGATTAAATCCTCATCAATCTACACACAATACCCCATAATGACAAAGTGAAAACAGGTTTTTAGAAATTTTTGCAAATTAATTGAAAATAAAAACAGAAATACCTTATTTACATAAGTATTCACACCCTTTGCTATGAGACTCGAAATTGAGCTCAGGTGCATCATGTTTCCATTCATCATCTTTGAGATGGTTCTACAACTTGATTGGAGTCCACCTGTGGTAAATTCAATTGATTGAACATTATTTGGAAATGCACACACCTGTCTATATAAGGTCCCACAGTTGACAGTGCATGTCAGAGCAAAAACCAAGCCATGAGGTCGAAGGAATTGTCCGTAGAGCTCCGAGACAGGATTGTGTCGAGGGAAGGGTACCAAAACATTTCTGCAGCATTGAAGGTCCCCAAGAACATAGTGGCCTCCATCATTCTTAAATGGAAGAAGTTTGGAACCATCAAGACTCTTCCTAGAGCTGGCCGCACAGCCAAACTGAGCAATCGGGGGAGATGGGCCTTGGTCAGGGAGGTGACCAAGAACCCAATGGTCACTCTGACAGAGCTCCAGACTTCCTCTGTGGAGATGGGAGAACCTTCCAGAAGGACAACCATCTCTGCAGCACTACACCAATCAGGCCTTTACGGTAGAGTGGCCAGACGGAAGTCACTCCTCAGTAAAAGGAAAATGACAGCCCGCTTGGAGATTGCCAAAAGGCTTCCTAAAGGACTCTCAGACCATGAGAAACAAGATTGTCTGGTCTCATGAAACCAAGATTGAACTCTTTGGCCTGAATGTCAAGCATCACGTCTGGAGGAAACCAGGCACCGCTCATCACCTGGCCAATACCATCCCTACGGTGAAGCATGGTGGAGGCAGCATCATGTTGTGGGGATGTTTTTGAGCGGCAGGGACTGGAAGACTAGTCAGGATCGAGGGAAAGATGAACGGAGCAAAGTACAGAGAGATCCTTGATGAAAACCTGCTCCAGAGCGCTCAGGACCTCAGACTGGGCCGAAGGTTCACCTTCCAACAGGACAACAACCCTAAGCACACAGCCAAGACAACGCAGGAGTGGCTTCGGGACAAGGCTCTGAATGTCTTTGAGCGGCCCAGCCAGAGCCCGGACTAGATTGATGAGGGGAAAAAACGATTTAATCCATTTTAGAATAAGGCTGTAACGTAATAAAGTGTGGAAAAAGTAAAGGAGTCTGAATACTTTCCGAATGCACTGTATATACTATATATGTATATATATATATATACTATATATGTATATACACTGTATTTGCACATTATGTCCCTTGTGAATTGAGTAACTTTCCCACAGCTAGTACAAATAGACGTTAGCTAACACATTGTTACAGTAAATGTGAAAACACTTGTATACTCGTAATAGAAATCTGCCTTTTAATATTTGGATAAGAGATAAAAGAGCAGAATTATTCTATCATACGCTTAAAAGTGAGAGGTCAGGGGTGAGCAACTGAAAGAATCTACAAGCCATCAGACCGCTGAACACTTGAACTGGACTGTCCACTTGCTCTGATTCTCTGCACCTCACTCACGCACACACAAACCCACACAGACATACACACACACACACATATACATTCATGCTACAAACACCTCATAACTGCTGCTATCAGACTCTTATTATGATTGCTAAATACTGCACATTTTAAACACTTGCCCCCCAATCCCCTTTTTCCCAAAACGTGTAAATATTGGACTATAAATTGTGCCTTCCTGTGGTACACTTATGCTAAAATCTTTATTTTATTTTACTGAACCATTTACATTATGTTCATATTCTTATATTTTATTATTTCTTATTGTTGTTGCAATGTCGAGAAGGAACCTGCAAGTAAGCATTTAGTTGGATGGTGTATACCATGTGTATCCTGTACATATGACTAATGAAACTTGAAGATCAGCAAGAGAAGTATAGAGATAAAGAGAGGGAGAGAGAGGAAGAGAGAGAGAGAGGGAGAGAGAGAGTGAGAGAGAGAGAGAGCAAGTCCAGAAACAGGGAGTGAGTCAGTGGAGTTAGCAAAAGAGAGAAAACAATTAATAATAGGAGCTATTACTGAGGGATCGTCAGTGCTACGAGGGAGGTCGAGTTTCAAGCCCTTTTGAAGACTTTGATGGTACAAAACAGGCCTCATTACAGAGATATTATCTCCATTCATACACTTACAGAGCCGCTTGGATCCCTGCTGGGAAAGATTAGGTTCCTTCGCTTGTGAACATCCTCCTCTGGTGCCCGGGCTGCAGAGCTTTCTCAGCTCAGGGCGCACCCTGGCCAGGAGACGCGACGTGGGAGCCGACTGAAAGCCTTCTGTAGGGGAGAGGGGAGGATCTAACTCCCAACAAGCAAGCCCTTTCTCATTTGTAGAGAGAGCTGCGTCACACCAGAGGGCCCCCCACCGGCTACTGATCTCTGAGTTTAGCATATGCCTTGTATTTTAGGATAGTGAACCAATGGGCTTTGGGCCTTGTTTCTTAATGATCATCACATTGACTAAAAGTCTTGAATGGACTTGGATTCTGTCACATATGCCTACTGTATTTCATGTTATACTGTATGTGTCATATTATGGTATGTTTTGCACTGGTTACTGAGAATAAAGTGCACACGGTGATAAATATACAGGAATGTGGTTAAATATTAGAAATAATTGAACAATGCGACACTCTTCGAAGCACCATGTCCTCCTGGAAATATCCAGACAACTCTATTTAGGGTCATTCATATTCTATCTCTACAATAATATATCAAACTTCAATAACTAAGGATACTATATAGGTCTATAGTCAAGGCACAGACAGCAGCGCATGAGCTTGTGTCTAGCTTTGCACTGAGCTCATTGCCCAAACGTTTGGATCCAGGACACCACAAAGCAATCTACTGCCACATCTGACATTCAGATGAGGGCAGAAACTTTGTTCTTTGACCTCCGGGGAAGACTGACTTTTAAGTAAGAAGTTATACAGTACATAGCATGATTGTATGATTTTAATTACGGGCAATTTTCAGAGTGGATGGGCATCTGGAGCTTCCTGGGTGGGGGGTGGAGGGGGGGGGCAGAGGGGCACATGAAAGAGTTCCCTCTCCATGAAGAGGAAATAGGGATGACCAAGCCAATGGCATATGAATGAAGTGGAAATAGAAGAGTTATCATAGAAATCAGCTTAAAGAGTCATTAAACTCAAATAGAATCCCAAAGAAACCCCCCAAAGAAAACCCCCTTGACCCAGTTATTTGAGCTATCTTTTTATAATGGTATGTAGACCTACACACCCACAGCATGATGTAAAGTCTACCAGCCACACGTGAATGTAGATATATAATCTTTACTGATTACAATTAGATTTGTATTTAGCTTCACACATTGTTGAGCAGGCATAAGCAAAGCCAGCTGTGATAGAAGGTCTTCTAGCACTTTAGAGGACATTGAAGAATATTGTTTTCCATTACAGCGCTGATAGAGAGAGCTGGAGCACCCTAAAACAATTACACAGGCAAGTCTGCGAACACTCAGCTGTCCTGAGAACTATTTACATTTTTTTGAAGATTGGGAAACAGTTTTATACAATGCTAACAAAAAACACATCCCCTATGTGTGCTGTGCTCTCCCAGCCCAGGCTCCTCCAGCCTGGCTACAGCACAGGCAGGCAGTGACAAACAGACAGTCGTTCCGCTGGGCGGAAGAGGGGAAGAAAGGAGAGTCTGTAGGAAAGAAGGAATCAACCTACTGGAAGTCAAGAGACACTGCGGCGTGGTTTAATTGGGGGTGAAAAACTGTGATTTTTACTAGGGCCCATTAAGATAAATAGGGAGAGAAGCTTTGATGAGGAGGTCCACTGTATCTTATGGCCAGAACAAGCAGGTAGACAGGAATGGCTGCCGGGGGTTGGGGGGTTGGGGGCTGGGGGAGAGGGCGGCTGGCTTCTGTCTCACTGGTCTTTTATGATGAGAGAGGGGAGATATAGGGACAGCCAACTCCTGGTAGCAGTTAACAAGCTAAAGAGTGTGAAGTGACTGTCGCCCTCTCTGTGCATGCACCCCTCAAACACACTTCTACCCCTGGACACTGTGGTCGCCCCCGGGGTGGTACACATCATTGAAACCGGGAAGTAAGTGCTGCACTAACTGGATAGACTCACTTTAAAACATGTGCTGTGGAGTGCTGCGGCTGGTCTCATGGCGAATGCTCCTTGCATACTCGGCTGGCGGAAACAGATGATAGCAAATATTTCATTTTGTTTCACTTTGGTGTAAAAAAAAAAAAGGTCAACGCATAGCCTACAGTACAGTTACAGTTTTGTCCTCATTTCATTATTAATGATTAGCATATTACAGTGAACTTGAGCCAGTCTTCAAATACCATCAGCAATAAACATAAAGAATGAGGACAGGACAGTATATGGACAGTTCTGACAAATATTTAATGTAATGCATTAGGGTGACATTCATTTCTCTGAACCCAATGACTCAGTCCTGATTCACAGACAAAAAGACAGAGTGTGAAGTTGTTAAAAAAGTGTTCACCATTACCACCCTGGTCTCACAAAAATCAGAGGTGAACATCAGACACCGCCTCATAGAAACATTAACACAGGTGATCAGAAAGACTTCACTGGAACAGCTCTACCAACACTCCACTCTGCCGTTGTTTCCGACATATTGATGCAAAACAGGGGCGAAAACTAAAGCCCTCTTTAATCTGTCCCATGTGTCTACAAACAGTCCAGTCTCAGGTGTCACAAAAGTCCCCCTCCCATGTCACTTTACTGGAGTTCCTTTCTTACTGATGATTTGACCTGGGAGAATTCCTCATCATCTTCAAGAGCTGGGACAACAAAGGTGTTTGACTTAACACTTTCCATGAAGCAATAAAACCTACAGGTAAGCCGGCTTAATGTCACTAATGGCTTTCTAGGAACCACAATTAGGAGAACAATTCTACATTAAGAAATGATAAAAGGGAGATGGTGCAAAGTCTCTCTCGTTTATTTCAAATAGTTATCAATTATTGTGGCCCCACCCCTCTCCTTTCAACCCCCCAGATGCAAGCCCTGCCCAGGATAAAATGCAGGACAAGCCCAAGCCTCCCATTCCACACAGGAGAAGGGACTGGCTGCACAGGAGAGAGTGAGGACATTCACTTACTGCTTCACTGCGTTATACAGGCAGACAGACCTGACGCACACTCACTGACTGCCTCTCTCTCTCGCTCACTCACTAGCTGCTGCGTCTCTGTCTCTCTCCCTCTCCCTCCCTCCCACTCTGCCTCTCTTACTCACATATACACAGACACACACACACACACACTCTCTCTCGCTCTGTCTCCCTCACTCTTTCTCTCTCTCCTCTCTCTCTTTCTCTCGCTTACGCACACGCACACACACACGCACACACACACACACACACACACACACACACACACACACACACACACACACACACACACACACACACACACACTCTTTCTGTGACTCTCTCTCCCTATCACACTCTCACACACACTTACACATGCACACACTTTCCTCATTCAACTCATTCTCAGCCACGGGTCAGCAGCACAGACAAGCACCTTATTCCAGTCCAGCTGGAGAGAGGAGCATCGCAAGGTGCACACATCGCAGGACAGGACACTGACTGACTGCAGCTGTAAAAGAAGGACGCAAGCCAAGCAACAGAACAAGCTTTCGAAGAACAAGGAAACAACAAAAAATATCAGATTACTTTTGGCAATGGATTTACAAAGTTAATTGTTTTCCGGTAAATAGAAGCTGAAAGAAAAAGAAGAGGAGTTCATCATCAGACAGACAAGTAAAGAAACAAACATCTGTGGAAGAGGGCTGGTTGGAATCCTCTCTGGTCTGCTGATTGGAAGCCCAGGTTCCTCTCTGCTCTGGTCCTCAGTGACAGGGTCTGCTGCCCCCTCGATCATCACCCCTTCCCATCCTCAGAGAGAGACCACTCACCTGGACCACACAGCCCGGGTCTCCAGCCAGCCAGCATGCATACTGCCTGTGCAATGTGCACCTTGGGAGTCTGACCTACCATGTGCAGATGGATGATACCCGTCGCTAGTCTCCGTCCTGAACTCGCTGCCATTGGCACTGCCCACGCTGGGCTTCCACCCCTGCCCAGTGCTGCATCCCTTCGCCTGGCGTTCCTCACCCTGCTCCTGGTGGCTGGCACTGCTCTGGGGGGCTGCCCGCCCGGGGTAGGGCATGAGCCCCTCCAAGTACTGGCGAGGGGCATCAACTGCTCATGGACACTGGAGCGGCACACACGCAGTTACAATCACCTAGAGGGCGACGTCCGACTACGGCGGCTCTACTCCGCCAATAAGTTCTTTCTCTGTATCGACAAAACAGGCAAGGTGGATGGCACCAGACGGAAAAACTACGCTGAAAGTGAGTAAGCTGGCACCATCTCCCCTTTCTATCTTTCCTATATGACGGAGAAGGGGCGGGAAGCCTATGACACTATAGGTATTTTATGGTGGTGTAAACTCTCTTATCTTGCTACTTTTATAGCGGTTCATAGGAGTTTCACTAGTTTGTATCTGCCTTTTGCGCCTATTTGTGTCGTGTTTGGAGCGGGAGGCGTTGCTAGGTAAACTGGGAATTCCACAGTGTGGATTAAGCCACCTCATGGGAAACCCAGAACTGTGTTTACAGCAAGGCAGACTTGAGGAAAGACATTGTGCATCAGTTGGTCGTGCAAACAGGGCTTGGGAAAAAAGCTTCAATTTCACAGGGGATTAACTTGTCAAAACTGTGTTGAATGTCCTCCAGTTGCAAGGGACAGATGTACCCGCAAACCATTCCTGTCACAGTTTACATGGGCACAGCATTTGTCCATTTCTCAGTTTTCTCACCAAGTTTGTTTAGCGCACATTAGGGGGATTGTCAGGATAATTTGGAGCCTCTGTGATTTAAACTGTTAAGTACAGACCCAGAATCAGCCGCTAACACAGATCATGTGTGTGTGAAAACTTCAGACCAGACCAGAGAGCTGGCTTCACATCCGTGTACAGCAGGTGCATTGGGCTCTCCAGCGCTGTATAATTTACTGTAGACAGTCAGAGAATTTCCACATACCCATGTAAAGTGCTAAATCTCCTAACACATACCTATCATCATGGATCTTCCAAAAATGCCTTAAACAGATCAGACCTCTCATCACCTGCTACCATCTCATCGCAGTATGTTCAGTTGTCCTAGTTTTTCCAGATTGGACAGCACTGTATCTGATGTTAGTAATACGGACATTTGAGAGGAGGGATGTGCACTGGGAGAGGTGTCACTCACTCCACGACCTCAATCAATGGTGTCTTTCAGACCTTTGACCAGGTCAGACGATTTGTCTCTGCTCATACACTGACCTATCAGTGGCCACTGGACAGCCTTGAGACGTTTACACCTTTGACGGTTATATTTATGCATTTAGTTGTTAATGCCTTTTTTACGCCAGTGGGTGAGTCAGGGTTTTTCCATGCTACCGAGGTAACAGCAGGGACTGCCCAGTCAGTCTGCCACTGTGTACAGCCTTATAACAGTCGGGTGACATTTGTTAACCATTTGGACAACTAGACTACTCATCTGACAGCCAGTTTTATACCTCATACACACGCCGACATAAATTCACATTGACTTGAATTATCACAATTCAAAATTGTGCCGGTGTTCGTTTCCCTCAAATGGGAATTCGAATTTTCATATTAGTGGTTTAGATGTCAGATATAATCATAAAATGTTACTCTCTCAGGCCGTGCTTATGTTTGACACTTTAAAGGGAGGCTGAACTTCCTGATTTGGCCTCGTTTGGATCATTAAGAAATGTTAGCGGCCATGACTGAATTCAAACGTGAGTTGGTTTCGGGTTGTGGTTTGATGTGGGTTGTCTCGTGTGTGTGTGTTCACAGGTGGAAAGAGTTAGCCAAATCTTTTGCCAATTAGCTTCAGCAGGCTGGTGTGCGACAGTGGCAAAGCTGGTTTGACTTTAGATAGCCTATCTTCAGGCTAGTTAGGGACCATCAATAAATTACACAATGTCAATGTGACAATATTTTCATGTTACACACCTTTAAGTTTTCTCATTAAATGCTTTCAATATTTGTATATGAATTTCTACCATTTATATATGGTTTGAGCTTTTTAAGTCATTGAAATTTGGAGCTAGTGGAATTTTAGCATATTGTCCAATGTACATTGTGTAATTTACCGATGCTCCCTAACTAGCCCCATAGGGATATCCAAAGTGAACCCAAATTTACCACAGGCATTACGATTGGGTCGCATGCAGCTGCTCGCCAAATTGATGATTACTTGTGTGCTGCCAGTTGTGGACATGTGGGCAGGGTTGAAACAAACCTAACCTTAATTTACGTTGTGATGCAGTCATGACTACAACTCTCACAAAACTCAGTTTTGGACAAAGACTGACTTCATGACCAAAATTATGCTATTTAGACTTTATAGTCAATTTTGACAGTAGAATAAATGTTTCTGACTCATATCGATGCCACCTAGGCTGTTTTCTAAATGAGAAGTTGGTTTTTAGGGGCAGTTGCTCTTCAAAGGCCCAGTGCAGTCTAAAATGTGATTTCCTGTGTTTTATATATATTTCCACACTATGAGGTTGGAATAATACTGTGAAATCGTGAAAATGATGATAATGCCCTTTAATTGTAAGAGTTGTTTGAAAAGACTGCCAGAAATGTCAGCCCGTTTTGGTGGGATGGAGTTTTGGCCTTCCATGGTGACATCACCATGCTGTAAATTACTTAATAGACCAATAAGAGTTCCAAACCTCTCTGCCAATCAATCAAATCAAATTGTATTCGTCACATGCTTCGTAAACAACAGGTGTGGACTAACAGTGAAATGCTTACAATAAGAGCTAATTTTGAGTTTTCCCCTCCCCACTCAGACCACTCCCAGAAAGTCCTAGCAAATTCTTGCTTGAGAAATTGGCCTTTGCTAAGAAGCTATTTTTGTTTATTTTTGACCAGTTTAATTGAAAACAATCACATTAAGGTACTTAATTGTTACCCAGAAATGATTTTATACTGAGATAAAAACGGCTGCATTCGACCTTTAAATTCATTGGCACAGCAGTGGAAATCTTGAATTGGCATGGCAATGGAACTTAATAAGAGGACTGTAGCTAGCTGAAACTTTTTCATGCTCCCTTGGAAAGCAGCAAAAGTGATGCATCTGGATTGGGAGATTTGTGGCTTTCCATGGTCTTGTCAGAAGTGGTTAGTCGGTTGTACAGAGTGGTTCCCCATGAAAATGTGCTGCCTCCAAATGCAATGCTCTCTTTACCCACCATCCTCTCATTTCCTGCCCTGGAAAGAAAGATTCTCTATGAACACTACAGCACAGTGCCCATACAGCAGCACCCTGGGTCATTCAGGCTTTGCCTTGAAATTAGTTAAAGGGACCTTGTGGTCGTGATGTGGTCATACCTCACAATGAGACAATCTGGTTTGGTCTATTCTGAGGTCTAGTTTGGGTTCTGTGTTACCACAGGCCATTGTGTAAAGGCTTTTTCAATTACACTTAAAACCTCTTTACCTAGAGAATCCTTGATACGGTCACTGTGCTATAGATTGGAGAGGGATGACTGGGAGGAAGCTCTGCATTTGTAATGAGCTTCCATTGACACAGATACAAGACTGCAGCCGCAGTACAACTGTCCCGGTGAAAAGAGAGCACATTATCTTTAAATGGCTTCGCTGGCACAGTAGATTTTTGTGTTGAGTTGACTTTCTCAAATGTCTAATACAACATGAAGAAAACAGCAATTACTTTATTATCCAAGCATAAATCTAATGTAACCACATTCTGTGAGCACATCACACATGAGCACACTTACACACGTGCAAATGCATATGCACGCAAGCACGCACACACAAACCTACACATTCACAACACTCACCCACAGCAGACTCCTTGCTCCTTCCCACACATTTTAATGTTGCAGGTGTGAGTGGGGAAGCACAGCTCAGCAGAGACCTGAATACTATCCAGTGCGAGGCCCCTCCTTGTCCTCTGTGTTGCCCTTACGGTCTGTCAACACGGCTACATTGCCCCGACAGCCCTGCTACACCCTCGCCCCACTCAGTTTTTCCAGCCCCTGCTTCCAACCTCTCAGGTGCAGAAACAGTTGGAATTAGTCAACAGGCCCTCTGCTAATTGAGGTCGGAAAATATTGTATCAATCCCTGTGGACCAGAGTATGGAACAGCTGAGGGAAGAGGCTGGGACTAAGAGAGATGGAAGGGACTGAGACAGAGAGAGGGAAGGTGAGGTTAAAGAGAGCAGGTAGCACAGTCTGAGAGCACAAGGTGAGCAAGGGAGTGATAGTCCAAAATCTAAATGGTTGGGATATCATTTACACATCTGAATGAATTAATCTGTGTATGAGACCCGGATAGATGCTGATTCGTGTTCTCATATTTGTGTTTAGATACAATATGATACCGCCCCTCTACAGTGATGTTCTTAGAGTCCAGTGGAATATTATACTGAATGACTAAATGATCTGTGGTATGTTGAAATGTATAAGCCGTGGTATATCAGACCGTATACCATGGGTATGACATTTTTACTGCTCTAATTACGTTGGTAACCAGTTTATAATAGCAATAAGGCACCTCTGGGGTTTGTGGTATATTGGCCATATACCACACCCCCTCATGCCTTATTGCTTAAGTAACACTTATTGTACTTGTCTGGACACGATTTGTGGCCAGATATCAATTGCATAATTTAGCAAATCATCTCCAAGGTGCAGTTCTGTCTGACACAGCATCATGTTCTGTCCTGCTGCTTTTGAACACACAGGTCAGGTATCAATTCCTGAAACGTGTTATTGTCACAGCCAGACCTAATCCCCACAGCTCTTTTAAGTATTTGTTAATCAAATCACCTAAATACCCATCAGCCATGATAAAGTGCCTGGCAAACCAATGGCAGATAGCTTTCAAAAACCACACTGGCTAAGTAGGCCTTCATATGTGTGTCACCAAGGCGATAAAAATAACTTGTTGAAATAATAATGAGAGGAGAGAGTTTTCTTTTTGACTGATTGGGGTTCAACATGCTTTTCTTTTTAGCCAATGGTGGAGGTACAATGATCGAAGGGAAAAACTAATCAAAGTGTTTACAAAAGCTCTGAAAGTCGGCACGCATCATATCCTGTCCAAGGTCATGGGTCATACCTTACGAATTAAGCAGAGCACAACAGCTGTCTTGGCCAGATCCACCTCCACACGATAAACCATAACAGCCAATCACTGAGTAGGGAGACCGCCGTTAGGGACCAATAAAATCATTGTGTTGATGTCCCTCAGCCAGCCTTAGTCCAGTTCAAAATACATATTGGACGATTATGCTTGGCCAACCTCGTTTTCTTACTTTTTCCTTATGTCAGGTCAGTATGATATATAGTTGGCAGGCATGCCAATGTATGAGCCATTTTCACATCTCACTTGAAAAGGATGCACTGTTGAAATTAAGGGTGTGTGTGGCTAAGGGCATCAAACAGTTGAGCGGCCTCCAGGCTATGACACCGCGTTTAACCTGAGGAAATAAGGTAATGTGACAAGTATAATCAGAGAAGTCACATTAAAATACGTCTGCTTCACTATGTGTCAGTTTGCTGTTTTACCGTTCTTCATCTGTGCAGTTTTCACTGGGAGGAGGTGTGTCCTGTTTACCACATTTCCCTTAAGCTTAGCTTTGCAACATCTTGCTGTTTGATGTGCGACTTTCCTTTGCAATGAGTTCATGAGTATTTGACTTGGACTGGGCCAATAGGAAGAAAATCTTCCACCCCTCTAGAATATGTTGTGGAAATGATTTAAACCCGTTTGAGAGAGGGGAAACTGTCACTCACTGGCCAGAGAAGGACTAGGTTGAACTTGAATTGGGTAGGATACATTATTTTACAGGCAGCTAGCTGCTTGTAAAGACCTTCAAATTGGCCTCAGCAATGTCCAGATTATGATATTTCTTGTTTAGTCTCTAAAATACCAGTTTATTTCTGTTTTTTGTAGCTAGAAGTTGGTAACAGTTCATTTTAAGGGGTCCCTATAACAGTGTAATTACATGTGTATTGTAGTTAATTGTAATAACTCATAGTTACACTGTAATAACAACACGTAACTGGTGATAATTGCAGTCTGTAATTACAGAAGTGTAACAATGAATGCTTGTTACCATGCTTGTTACAAATGGCCAAGTTTTCACAAAATTCACCAATTTAGTGTTTTGTTTCTTCTCAGCTGCATCCGATTCAGTAACAACTGTCACAAAATTGTAAACTCTCGTGGACAGATGCGCTACGTGTCCAAGATTAGAAAGATTAATAGGCTCGAATTACCTACCCCTGAATACTCACTGTTCAAATTCTCTACTTAATGTTGTCACTAGCAGTTTCCCCCCAAAAGTGCATAATCTGGGTTAATTTGGTTGAGTTTACAAAAACAGATCAGCTATAGGTCAACCTCACTGACTGGGGTCTACCATACAGATGTCATCCCAGATTGTAATTTAAAAAATTACTTATAATGAATGTGTATGTTGCCCATTATGACAACCTGAACCTCCTTGCCATCCAAGTGGGAGGATAAACCCACTAGTACACCACAGAGTACACGTACTATCTGAATAATTGCAATGTAATTACTAGGTGTTACACAGGATTTAGCTAGTTAAAATTAAGTGTATCTTGAGGGGTACTTTCTTGTAATTATTGTGTTCCTACTGTACATAGTACGTTACCTACATACATAGTTACCTATGAGCAATTACCATATACAGTGGGGAGAACAAGTATTTGATACACTGCCGATTTTGCAGGTTTTCCTACTTACAAAGCATGTAGAGGTCTGTCATTTTTATCATAGGTACACAAAAATCCAGAAAATCACATTGTATGATTAGTAAGTAATAATTTGCATTTTATTGCATGACATAAGTATTTGATCACCTACCAACCAGTAAGAATTCCGGCTCTCACAGACCTGTTAGTTTTTCTTTAAGAAGCCCTCCTGTTCTCCACTCATTACCTGTATTAACTGCACCTGTTTGAACTCGTTACCTGTATAAAATACACCTGTCCACACACTCAATCAAACAGACTCCAACCTCTCCACAATGGCCAAGACCAGAGAGCTGTGTAAGGACATCAGGGATAAAATTGTAGACCTGCACAAGGCTGGGATGGGCTACAGGACAATAGGCAAGCAGCTTGGTGAGAAGGCAACAACTGTTGGCGCAATTATTAGAAAATGGAAGAAGTTCAAGATGACGGTCAATCACCCTCGGTCTGGGGCTCCATGCAAGATCTCACCTCGTGGGGCATCAATGATCATGAGGAAGGTGAGGGATCAGCCCAGAACTACACGGCAGGACCTGGTCAATGACCTGAAGAGAGCTGGGACCACAGTCTCAAAAAAAACCCTTAATAACACACTACGCCGTCATGGATTAAAATCCTGCAGCGCATGCAAGGTCCCCCTGCTCTAGCCAGCGCATGTCCAGGCCCGTCTGAAGTTTGCCAATGACCATCTGGATGATCCAGAGGAGGATTGGGAGAAGGTCATGTGGTCTGATGAGACAGAAATAGAGCTTTTTGGTCTAAACTCCACTCGCCGTGTTTGGAGGAAGAAGAAGGATGAGTACAACCCCAAGAACACCATCCCAACCGTGAAGCATGGAGGTGGAAACATCATTCTTTGGGGATGCTTTTCTGCATAGGGGACAGGACGACTGCACCCTATTGAGGGGAGGATGGATGGGGCCATGTATCGCGAGATCTTGGCCAACAACCTCCTTCCCTCAGTAAGAGCATTGAAGATGGGTCATGGCTGGGTCTTCCAGCATGACAACGACCCAAAACACACAGCCAGGGCAACTAAGGAGTGGCTCCGTAAGAAGCATCTCAAGGTCCTGGAGTGGCCTAGCCAGTTTCCAGACCAGAACCCAATAGAAAATCTTTGGAGGGAGCTGAAACTCCGTATTGCCCAGCGACAGCCCCAAAACCTGAAGGACCTGGAGAAGGTCTGTATGGAGGAGTGGGCCAAAATCCCTGCTGCAGTGTGTGCAAACCTGGTCAAGACCTACAGGAAACGTATGATCTCTGTAATTGCAAACAAAGGTTTCTGTACCAAATATTAAGTTCTGCTTTTCTGATGTATCAAATACTTATGTCATGCAATAACATGCAAATTAATTACTTAAAAATCATTTACAGACCTCTACATGCTTTGTAAGTAGGAAAACCTGCAAAATCTGCAGTTTATCAAATACTTGTTCTCCCCACTGTACTTATTTACTACTCATTACCCGTTGAAAACAAACTAAATATGAGCATCTAATTTAGTCAACTTTATTATTTAAAAATACCTTACATTTCTTACAAAATAATAAGGATTTATATTGTTGTATTAATAATTTGATTAATTAGAATAAACAAAGACATAGGCCTACTCAATATCATAAAATAACGATTTTAATAGTGGTGACTCAAATCTGCAGCCTATAGTATTGTGAGTAGCCGCCTAGCTAGCTAATTAAGAGAAAACGGGATTGTCTTTTCTCCCCTTTTCAAATGGTAGGTAGCATAAACATAACCACATGTAACATATGGATTTGCATTAGTATACGCATCAAAAGCCCCAAAGCAAAGCTACACCTCACTTTTCTATTTTTCGAGTTATTACATAAAACCGATCAGAATTCCGAAGAATGCCGAAGTAATGCCGGAAAAATGTTTTTGTGGGGTGTGATGTTATATGGAGGACCCGGCAAGCCAGCCTATTCCCTATAATGTAAACTCCAACAAAAATAACTTCAAATGTATAACTTTCAAATTAAACCAAATCGTTTGCATTCTATTTAATTTTCTGCCAATTTACAAGCAAATACTTGATATTAATTTATTGTTATGTAGTGTATAAACAGTTTATGACTTTGCTGATGTTTGCCAATGGTGTGTTAGAGGAAGTTGACTCAGCTTGTGGAAGCATCTGGAAAGCATTACTATAGGGGCACCCTAAAACAGAGGAAGTCTGTTATGTGGCGTCCTGGGATTGGTTTATGGGGAAACCACCCATATCATGTTACAGATTATAAATACTATGGTTGGGACAAAGGACGAGGAGAAACAACATATTAGAGATTGGGTCAGTTGTTCTCCAGATGTCTGCAGGAGTCTGTAAATTGGCGCTGAAATCGTCGATGTAATAAACTATTATAATCAAGGACAGTGTCAGCGGATTTCTTGTCCTCACAGCATAATTAGCATCGTTATTTAGATACCACAGTTACAAATCAGCTTGTAAGGTTGCTAGCCAACTAGGCTGCTAGTGTTAGCACTGCTAGCCTGCTAATGTTACGTTAGCGCTGCATGAGTCAGCCAGTTGCTATCAACACCTAGCTTACAGCTAAATTAAAGTAAACCACCATTTTGGAAATACATAATGTCATCTAATCAGTTATCAAATAATGTTAACTACCGGTATATGCATTTATCTTAGCCAGCAAGCCAGCCAGCTAAAGTGAGTTATTTTAGCCTGCTAGCTAGCCTAGCCAGCTAACTAGCCAACCACCACGGTTGACATAGCTAAGTAGTAATCCAGAGAACAACACCAACTAGTCTAGCACAGGCAGGAACCCACAGAACAAAAAAAGCCAACACCTAAAGTAGAGAGAGCGGAGACTTACTGATAGACGGATGAGTTAGCTACCAAAGAAGAGCCCAGGAGAGAGGCACTTCAGAGGGAGAGGTCTTTTCACCGGCCGAGGGAGAGTCAGTTAATCCAATAGCGATATAGTAAGGTAAATCCAAATTTAATTGACCCGGTTTATCTCCATCACTGCTGACACTCGCGATGTAACGGTAGGTCGGTAGGTTGCAGGCTTCACATTCACGCTCGGCACAGCACCTGGTTTCAGTCGGTGTCTCATTCCGAATCCTGCCTTCCACTGGTTATAGCCATCAAAATCCTCCAGGATTAAATGAGCACCGCGTACAGTAGACATGCCCACGTTTCCCTTACTCCAATCCGCTCACTTCAACCAGACAAACTGGTCCCACTTCAAAGCTAGCTTCTCATTTTTGGGCCACAAATGAGTCGTAACCCCATCCTTGTGGGTATTACTGCACCCAGCAACAACACACCTACTTGGTATTTTTCGCTTTTTAAAAAGCTGTTGGGTCTGAATTGAAAACTAGCATTAGCTACGGACGATGGAAAACTACTACAACTCACTCGCTAGCTCGACTACCACTACCAAATGCACAGGAGAAGAGGAGATGCAGTTTTTCACATGAATTTATATGCTTTCTTCTTCGTGGATCTTGAATGTAATTATATGCTAGCATGGCTAGTAGCTAATGTTAGCCAGCTGACGTTGACAATAGTGCATTGTGGGTATTTCTGAAGATATCTGAAAATAAGTTAATAAATATTTCTAAACCCCCCAAAATAACTACTTTGTATAGTTATAGTCCAAGTCGGTATTAGATAGAAAGTCACAGCCCCGCCTGCCTGTGGGGAAAACAACCTGTTGTTAGCTAGGTTACCCCATTGGCTCACATCAAAAACGTAACCTTTTTCAAACACATTTTTCTTGTTGTCTGCTTGTTTTAGTCAATTACAAAACTACATTTAAGAAAAGTACATGTCTAAAGATTAGTTTTAAACATTGCCTGCTCCTGAGCGTTCACACTACTTACAAAATATAATATTGAAGGGCTTCCCCCATGTCCCTTTTCATGACAGTGCTAGCAGCCACGTGAGTGAGTGCTAGCTAGCTACCAACCGGAACATTAAGCTAGCCAAGACCAACAACACAAACAAACAGACTATACAGCTACAAATAGAAAGTGGAGTTACAAACGGACTGTACTAAACAAGTTAAATGTATTGCCTGTGATTAAATCTTTTCCACACACATAGCTACGTGTAGCCTACTTAGACACTGGGTCCCCACATTTCCCACACCGAATAAATTGCAGCTACAAGGCTCTTCTTGCAGGCTCTATTTGGGAACATTTCAAACCTTAGGTTGGGATTTTAGACCTGGTTACATACAGTGAGGGAAGAAAGTATTTGATCCCCTGCTGATTTTTTACGTTTGCCCACTGACAAAGACATGATCAGTCTATAATTTTAATGGTAGGTTTATTTGACAGTGAGAGAGAAAAATAAAAAAAAATCCAGAAAAACGCATGTCAAAAATGTTATAAATTGATTTGCATTTTAATGAGGGAAATAAGTATTTGACCCCTCTGCAAAACATGACTTAGTATTTGGTGGCAAAACCCTTGTTGGTAATCACAGAGGTCCCGAGTGGCGCAGTGGTCTAAGGCACTGCATCGCAGTGCTAGCTGTGCCACTAGAGATCCTGGTTCGAATCCAGACTCTGTCGTAGCTGGCCGCGACCGGGAGACCAATGGGACAGCGCATAATTGGCCTAGCGTCGTCCAGGGTAGGGGAGGGAATGGCCGGCAGGGATGTAGCTCAGTTGGTAGAGCATGGCGCTTGCAATGCCAGGGTTGTAGGTTCGTTTCCCACGGTGGGCCAGTATGATGTATGCACTAACTGTAAGTCGCTCTGGATAAGAGTGTCTGCTAAATGACTAAAATGTAATGTAAATGTCAGACGTTTCTTGTAGTTGGCCACCAGGTTTGCACACATCTCAGGAGGGATTTTGTCCCACTCCTCTTTGCAGATCTTCTCCAAGTCATTAAGGTTTCAAGGCTGACGTTTGAACCTTCAGCTCCCTCCACAGATTTTCTATGGGATTAAGGTCTGGAGACTGGCTAGGCCACTCCAGGACCTTAATGTGCTTCTTCTTGAGCCACTCCTTTGTTGCCTTGGCCGTATGTTTTGGGTCATTGTCATGCTGGAATACCCATCCACGACCCATTTTCAATGCCCTGGCTGAGGGAAGGAGGTTCTCACCCAAGATTTGACGGTACATGGCCCCGTCCATCGTCCCTTTGATGCGGTGAAGTTGTCCTGTCCTCTTAGCAGAAAAACACCCCCAAAGCATAATGTTTCCACCTCCATGTTTGACGGTGGGGATGGTGTTCTTGGGGTCATAGGCAGCATTCCTCCTCCTCCAAACACGGCGAGTTGAGTTGATGCCAAAGAGCTCAATTTTGGTCTCATCTGACCACAACACTTTCACCCAGTTCTCCTCTGAATGATTCAGATGTTCATTGTCAAACTTCAGACGGCCCTGTATATGTGCTTTCTTGAGCAGGGGGACCTTGCGGGCGCTGCAGGATTTCAGTCCTTCACGGTGTAGTGTGTTACCAATTGTTTTCTTGGTGACTATGGTCCCAGCTGACTTGAGATCATTGACAAGATCCTCCCGTGTAGTTCTGGGCTGATTCCTCACCGTTCTCATGATCATTGCAACTCCACGAGGTGAGATCTTGCATGGAGCCCCAGGCCGATGGAGATTGACAGTTATTTTGTGTTTCTTCCATTTGCAAATAATCGCACCAACTGTTGTCACCTTCTCACCAAGCTGCTTGGCCATGGTCTTGTAGCCCATTCCAGCCTTGTGTAGGTCTACAATCTTGTCCCTGACATCCTTGGAGAGCTCTTTGGTCTTGGCCATGGTGGAGAGTTTGGAATCTGATTGATTGATTGCTTCTGTGGACAGGTGTCTTTTATACAGGTAACAAACTGAGATTAGGAGCACTCCCTTTAAGAGTGTGCTCCTAATCTCAGCTCGTTACCTGTATAAAAGACACATGGGAGCCAGAAATCTTTCTGATTGAGAGGGGGTCAAATACTTATTTCCCTCATTAAAATGCAAATCAATTTATAACATTTTTGTCATGCGTTTTTCTGGATTTTTTTGTTTTTAATCTGTCTCTCACTGTTCAAATAAACCTACCATTAAAATGATAGACTGATCATGTCTTTGTCAGTGGGCAAACGTACAAAATCAGCAGGGGATCAAATACTTTTTTCCCTCACTGTATACAACAACACTTTTTTTTCCCTCACTGTATACAACAACACAGCAGGTTTTGACATGTTTTGATATTTATGATGTATAACTAAACATCGATGACAACGTTGGCTCTTTTACAATGGAGGTCAACGTGAAATAATGTTTTCCCCAATTTGTGGTTGTGGTCGAGGGGAATTCCTTCTTATGACGTGAATATCGACTCGGAGTATAGGTACCGTAAAACATCAATTAAACGCTGAATCTCAAATAGCCGTCTGTCCCTTTTAATAGCGGGGCAACAGCACACATTTCAGCAAAGAAAAGCCTGTTTAAAAAAAACGCTGGGTCTAAATTAATTGTTTATGAAGTTACCATGAATTAGCATGAAATGTTTACGAGATTTAATGTTTGATTTGTTACATTAAATAATTCAGTGATCACGGCAAAAAATTATGGCAATCATCCGTTTTTATCGCCAGTAAGAAAATGATAACCATTAGCTGATAACAGCTAAGAACTGCTAGCTAACTGGCAAGCACAAAAACAGTCAACAACTTCGGGAGTACAGAACCCTAGAAATCAGGCCCTCTAGTGGCGAAAGTAAGAACTGCCGAAAATGCACAGTCAAAGAGGAGAATAATTATTGTCATGGAAACATTTTTTTATTTTTTATTTTTATAGAGGCATGCTAAGACAAAACAAACGTGACACAGTGTGTATATTACTACACATTAGTGCAGGAAATTAAGAAATGTATTAAAATGCTGGAAGTGAATGCTGGAATTAAACAATGAACTATGCAAATTAGCAAAAGCTGTGTGCATTAAAGGGACATTTCACTGCTGCTCTATTTAACTATATATACAATATGTCCATTAATATGTTATTAATATATCATATGTGTTATAAAAAAAAAAAATCCTCACTACATGCAAATATGAGTGTTTCTGCATCTCACCGGTTGAAACGGGCCAGCTACATTTCCTAGTTGTAAGCAAACCACAATATCCAAATTTCATAGCTATTTCAGGACGTGGAGGATTGCCCCGTGGAGGTGTATCCAATTGATGTGAGAAATATTAAAATGTCTGTGTTTGTAGCCAGCACTTTCAGCCAGAGGATTTCGAAATGGAACTGAAGTCTCAACTGATGGCGTTGCCATGTCGTCGAACGTTGAAAAGTGATGCTATTCCATCGATTTTCCCCTTCACTTCAAAGAGGTAGGCATCCAATCAGCCAACATCAGCTTAGCAGAAAAGAGGACAAGCTGAGGTATAGTAGCTAACTTTACCTAGCTAACTAGCTAGCTAGCTAACTACATTTCTGTATCTAAACCTAAATCTAGCTAGCTAGCGTTCATAATATGCTGGCTAGAAATTAAGGGGCCTAGCCCGAACTATGAAAAACAGCCGCAGACCATTATTCCTCCTCCATCAAACTTTACAGTTGGCACTATGCATTCGGCCACATAGCGTTCTCCTGGCATCCGCCAAACTCAGATTCATCTGTCAGATGGTGAATCGTGATTTGTCACTCCAGAGAACGCCTTTCCACCACTCCAGCCGACGCTTGGCATTGTGCATGGTGATCTTAGGCTTGTGTGTGGCTGCTCGACCATGGAAACCCATTTCATGACGCTCCTGACAAACAGTTATTGTGCTGACGTTGCTTCAAGAGGCAGTTTGGAACTCCGTAGTGAGTGTTGCAACCGAGGACAGACTATTTTTACGTGCTACGCGATTTAGCACTTGGCGGTCCCGTTCTGTGTGCTTGTGTGGCCTACCACTTCGCGGCTGAGCCATTGTTGCTCCTAGACGTTTCCACTTCACAATAACAGCACTTACAGCTGACCGGGGCAGCTCTAGCAGGGCAGAAATTTAATGAACTGACTTGTTGGAAAGGTGGCATCCTATGAAGGTGCCACGTTGGAAGTCACTGAGCTCTTCAGTAAGGCCATTCTACTGCCACTGTTTGTCTATGGAGATTGCATGGCGGTGTGCTCAATTTTATCCACCTGTCAGCAACGGGTGTGGCTGAAATAGCTGAAACCACTAATTTGAAGCGGTGTCAACATACTTTTGTATATATAGTGTATATCCAGTAGAAGAAAAATATAATACTGATGCTTATAATAAACACTACAGTTCTACAAAGGGAATACTTGTATATGGTGTGTTTGGGTGGTGCAGTGAGGTGTTTGGAGTCACTGTTATGGGACCTTTTCGCATCTCCTCGAGAGTCATTAACTTCGTTGTGTCCAAGCATTATTGTCTGTTTGAGAAAGACGAAAACGATTTTACACATCCATGGGCAATCATTGTGTACTGTCTGTATTCCTACTGTAGCAGCATAGTGTAGAATATGATACATCTCACAGACACACGTTAGCTAGCTAGCTACAACACACAGGTATAGTTACTCATCAAGCCAAAGTAATTCCTTTTCTGTCTGCCATCATCGTCAAACAACTTCTCCAGTTTTGCTCCTAATGAGAGGCACTGTGGCTAGCTAGGCTAGTTAGCTAGCTAGCTATAACATTAGAGTACATTTTAGGTATAGCAAACACAGCTAGCTAGCTAGCTAAACATGGCTAGCTTGGCTTGTGGTGGTACTAATGGCTCCTGTCAGGCTGTAGTCTTTACAAAGCCAGGGAAAATGAGTCAACCTAGATATCCTACAATGTCCTGGCATATAGGAACATCGTTGAGACAAGTCCAATGGCTCTTTTGAACAAAGACAACCATATCTACTCGCTGCTAGCATGATCGTGCAATCACTGAAACACAAAGGCCAGAATATGTGTTACAAAACAATATTTTGATCCATTCATTTTTTGATCAGACAGCAGACAGCAGGCTCAATCAACCAACGATGTCATTAGTTAAACTCTCCCGGGGTGAAAACAAAAAAATACAGCTATAGTGCATAAGCCTATCTCTAATAAGCGCCTGTTGTGTTCAGTGATTTAAGAAAATAAACGCCCGGGCTACCTAGCTAGAAGTTGTGTTATCCAGCTAGCATAGAGCTCGGGACTATAAGGTTCTAACTGCGTTTTTGTCAAAATGGAACTCTGCTTGCTAACACTAATAAGCTAGCTGGTATTCCTACTTTGCGGTGCCTTTTGGACCTCATAATTTTTGGGGAAAATAGAAAAAAATACATTATATCAGAAAAAGGACATGTTTGACCTTCAGAAAAACATATTGGTCAAGCTCAGGCACTTAATTTTTTTAGGTGCACTTTCCAACCTGTTAGGTGATAATCCTACAGGGTGGAACCTAACAGAGTGGAAATGTTGAGCCTAAATTAGCCGTAGCTCTGTGAGTGAGCAAGATTGAGCTAGCATAATGGTGAACATTTGAACAAGATTTTAACTTCTCTATCGAACATACAGTTTGTTAACATTTTGAAATGTGGTTAATTTTTTCTATAATTTAGCCTAACATGATGGAAATGTATGAGTGGGACATACTGACTAACAACATGAAACATGGGAAAAATAGATAAAACTGAGGGTTTATATTTATTTAGCTTTGCACCATTGTTTCCTGAATGGGGTCTCATTGTAGGAAGGGGTTGTTTTCTTAAATGGAGAATTACAACAAACTAAAAAGGGTGGAAAGTGTTATCAGGGACACACAGAAAATCTTAAATTAAATAATAATAAATACAATAATCCTGAAAAAAACGTTATTGTTGAGAGATAATTTAACTGACTATAAAATAATGTAATAATATTTTAAATATTATTATTTTATGGTTTATATTTTTCGTGGAAGTTGATGAATCCACTGTGTTCAAAATGCATAAAATTCAACTTTCAAGATCCATATTTTTGTGTTTTTAAGGTAAAGGACAACCTGACCTTATATTTATATCCTTTTTGAATTCATATTTTACACTAAATAAGAAGTGATATTTCCTGGGGACAGAAAAGACACCGCTGAGTAGGAATGACCCAGCTAGTTTTTACATTGAAAAGGAACTACTCATAGGTAGCTAACATGCTGGGTGTCTCAAATAATACCAAAGACAGTACAGTATGTTTAGAAATTCTGTGGTAATACCCTTGGGTATTGTACGGATACCCTGAGAACAAGGTTCAGGGAAGATCATAACGTTTCTAAACCCAGAGGCGCAACATCGCAAGACTTCTGGGAACGCTTGCGAAACAGACCAGGCTGGGGTTTGGGGTTTGAGAAGTCAATGACAGAAGTGAAAAATTATTCCTTAGTTGTTAATTTTCTCGAAATCTAAAGCACAATCTAGATTCGAGCCATTGTCTTAAGTAGTTGAACATATTATTACTCCAACCTCGTGAACGTGACAAACTGATACGTTTTCATTTCCGTCAAAAACTATTTTATATCAAAGGAGTGCCTTTGATTTGATGGCCTGAGATAACCGTTAACCTGATGATGTGTTTCTACGCATGAGTTTAGCTAGCCAACGTCGCCATGACATCGCCTACAAGTGTGATTGGGGATTTCTATTGGAGATGCCGTTTTAGCCTATCTTCATACTGTACTGTCTTTGATAAGACCATCAAGCCTTGCTAGCTAGCTACTTGTCAGCATTAGGTAGCTAGTTAGCTAATGTTAGCTGTGAAGGCATGGAAAGTATATTCTCTAGCCTGGTTGGTAGCCCTACCAAAAACAGCAGCTAACGTTTCCTAGCTAGTTTTTGATATTCTGCTGCACAATTTAGCATAGGTAGTTGGCTAGGTAGCTAGTGTTCGCCAGACTAGAAAGCTATTGTTAGCTAGCTAGCCAACACTAAGTTAGCCATCTGGCAAATGCTAGATAGCTAGCTAACTACATATGCTAAATCATCCAGCACAATTTCTGTATCGAAAAAGCAAAACAAATTGCATGGAAAACCTAGCTAGCTACCTTCTCTCCTGTGTGGACGTTTTTGTCTACACCACTTTATTTATTTTGCAGCAATCTCTTATGTCTGGATTTTGCACACAACCTTCTTGATCCCGGTTCTTTACACACTGTCACTGAGTCAGAGGCAACACAAATTGTGGGCACGTTCGAGGTCGTCGTTATTTTGAGCATGTTGCGCAGATGGGCAGATCTTGACTTGATATCTTAACTTCTGGGATAAATAAATAAGTGCACCAATGCATCCCATCCAAAAGTAAGAGTGTTCTTCAACAATGAAACTTTTGTAAGGTTACATTATGAAATAAGATGTTGTATTATGACCATTTGAAGTGCATTAATAAACCATTATTCAACCAGGCTTAATAGGCTCACAATTTGGCAAGCACTGAATGACTATATCACAATTTAAGCCATAGGCTAACTATTTAGTAATGTGTTAAAAATGTTTGATGCTTAATAAAGTAATTCACCCATTGTCAAGCCCTGCCCTCCTTAGCTACTGTTGCTTTCCATGTCAAATGCACTGTTAAATAATTTAACAATTTAAAAAATATATATATGTAAACCCCCCGTTTTTGCCACAGCGCTCATAAGCTTCCATGCAGTTCAAATGAAAGCTGAACCTGGGCCTGGGCATCAGACTACAGAGCCCTTTATAGTTGTGTCAATGAGGTGATTGGTTTTCAATTAGTTAACACTCAGAATGTGGTTTGTGCAGGCTGAAAAATTGTGCATTTGGATGCTATTGGAAACGTGAACATTTGTAACAAGCATGGTAACAAGCATTCATTTGTTACACTTCTGTAATTACAGACTGCAATTATCACCAGTTACATGTTGTTATTACAGTGTAACTATGAGTTATTACAATTAACTACAATACTTGTTACAGTGTAATTACATATGTAATTATACTGTAATAAGGATCCCTTAAAATGAAGTTACAGTAAACCTGACCTATCATTGATATACACATGCAGGTAGTGTGGACACCTGAGTATTTAAATGTGATTGAGTCTGTCAAGTTATTTTTCCTTATTGATGATGTTACTGATACTGGAAGCCCAACCATTAACTGAATGACTTGTGTATTTTCCTATTTCATAACATGTTTGTATACCCTTGCTTTGGCGATAGACATTCACCTGGTACTACACTAGACATCACACTATGCTTTGGGTATTTAGTTGGCCCTTCTGAAGGCGTGAGAAAGTTATATTCTGTCTTAAATATTCTGTCTAACTCCTCCTCATGACTCACCATCAATGCTTAGTCAGAATGACTTAGATGTGTGACTGCATCAACAGCATGGAGTAAAAGCTAAAAAGGGAAGCACCTGGCTAAAGTAAGGACAGACTGTTTTGAATAGGGAGAGTACACACATGTTAATGAGGGTGTGAGAGAGCCAGGGTGTGCTCTGCTTAGTATTGTGGTGGACATTTAAAAGGTAGGAGAGCTAGAGGCTTTCCCATTGCTCATTAGACCTTATGCAAGGTTTCCTCTAAAGCGTCTGAGTCACGTGGCTTCGTAGAGAATCATGGTGCGGACAGGAGGGGAAAATCCCACGAATCCTGCCACTTTAATCCTTCCGAATAAGAACTGCGGCCCTGGCCTGAGTCGGAAACAAGGAAAATCGATCTCTTGCCAGCTGTTTTTGGCATCGAGAGGCAAAAAGCTAAATAAAACTCACGCACACACATACACACACACACACACACACACTCACTCACTCACTCACTCACTCACTCACTCACTCACTCACTCACTCACTCACTCACTCACTCACTCACTCACTCACTCACTCACTCACTCACTCACTCACTCACTCACTCACACACCCTGGGTCACTCACTCAATCACTCACTCACTCACACACACACACACACACTCACTCACTCACTCACTCACTCACTCACTCACTCACTCACTCACTCACACACCCTGGGAATGTTGCGGAAAATGTGTGGCAGTGTGGCACTCTAATTAGTTTAACCTCAATGGCTTCTAACACCGGAGTTTGATATCATGAATGGCCAATTACAGTCTGATCCTAGCTCCTTTCTGTTCTATACTGGGTTCATCAATGGGTTTATTGAGTCTGACTTTGGCTCCAAGAGTCCACTCCTTTTTTACATCCTAACCGCTTTCTACATCCTGTGGGTTTCAAAGAGTACAAAAAGGAGACGATACCATTGCCAATAAGGAACCCTCTTTTAAAGACTTGAGCAAATGATGTTAAGAGGGTGTCCATTTGCATGGCTGTTTTAATGACAGGGGGAATAAGAGCTTCACACATTATCTATAGACTTTGGAGAGAGTTAATTGTGGAGAACTGAAACAATTACAGAGTTTGATAGCCTAGATGGTAATTATGTTGTTAATATGTATATTATTACTTTTTTGTTTTTATTTCACTCAATGGACATGCTGCTGCTCCCCCTATGGTCATTCCCCCCCCACCCCCTCAACAGTCTTTACTCTGCCTGCTGTTCCCCCTATGGTCATTCCCCCCCACCCCCTCAACAGTCTTTACTCTGCCTGCTGTTCCCCCTATGGTCATTCCCCCCCACCCCCTCAACAGTCTTTACTCTGCCTGCTGTTCCCCTATGGTCATTCCCCCCACCCCCTCAACAGTCTTTACTCTGCCTGCTGTTCCCCCTATGGTCTTTCCCCCCCACCCCCTCAACAGTCTTTACTCTGCCTCCACTACAATAGACATGTATGTATTCATCACTGCCACAGTTGTTATTGTGTGTATAGTGCTAGTTCTATTTCTATTGTTTTTATTACCATGTTTATTTCACTAATCCTGCATGTTGGAGCTAGAAGCCTAGGATTTACTTTACCCTGCAATCACACCTGCAACCCTGCACATGTGACTATTAAACAACCTGAATCTGAATCTATATTAAAGATACAGTGAGACAAGTGACCAAGTGTTCTTGATGCCAGAAACGACCCATTCCCACTGATATTATTCAGCTCTGTTTGCTAGCTACCCAGACTAATATACCGTTGCTAATAGAGTCCAAGGCATGCTCCCCAAAATGATTTACCCTCCTTATACACCATTGTAATGACCTACAATACATTACAGTAGGCATTGCAGTGTTATACACAGACTGTGAGCCAAGCAGTAACTATTTAGAGGGGAATAGAGCTTAGCATTTTCCTCAATGAGCACTGTTATTATTAGAGGTTTTTTTGTGAAAGACGTCAAATAAGTATTAATTAGATCAGCTGGGAACCGCCAGTCAACCAGTCTTACTCAGGCAGCAGCACCATATGTTTGGAATCATCATCTGCCAAATAAAATATTGTCAGCAGCACTCAGTTCTCGTCTTAAATCAGGCCACTCCATAACACGGAGAGGGAGACATGGGCTCAACCCCGGGACTGTGAGGCGCTGCGAGGTGGAGGGCGAGGGCGAGGGCGAGGGCAGTCCCTCCCTCAGGCCAACTGCCAGGGTTTTAATGGTTTTGTTTTGACCTTTTCAAATAAAGAGTCACCTCCCAGTTCGATGGAGCCAGACATCATTGTCTTGGAAAGAGCTGTTGGCCCAGGGAAAAAAGGAAGCTGAAAGAGGAGCTCGCTAGAAAAAATGAGGTACAACTTAGGTATCATTGAAATCAATTCTTGTCTGAGTGGAGAGTTTAAAGGTGTATACATTTGACCTCAAATCACAGGGAACCTGGATGTGAGTAAGAAACGGTAACAGGCAGAAAGGAATAACAGTTAAGAATGTGTAGTCGGCACACCTGCCGGTTGATGGCTAGCTTGCCCACCCACTGGAGTTAAGACAGATTTACCTAGATTGGGCCATAAAGGAAGCAATAAGCAACCATAAAACAGGGCTAGGTTTGGACGCCACGCGCCCCATACACTCAGGTAAATCTGGGCCTCCGCCTCCGCCTCCCCACCCTTTCCTGCGTACACACCCGCCTTGCCTCATCAGTCAGTTGAGGGAGGAGAGGCGTTGTGTCACGGTCGTCTATGTCGTCCAAGTATGACCAAGGCGCAGCGTGTCCAAGAAACATGACTTTATTAAATAACGTATCCAAAACAAAAGACGACTCAAATGAAGTCCAACAGCAACACTGACTGAAAGGAACAAAAACCCACAAAACCAAGGAGAAACCACACAGTTTAAATATGGCTCCCAATCAGAGATAACGAGCCGACAGCTGTCACTCGTTACCTCCGATTGGGAGTCACATGAATACAAACAAGGAAGACAACCACCTAGACACCCCAACCAAACAGCACACAACAAAACGAACACACCCTATACCCAACCTAACCCACACAACACCCAACAATACAAACACACCCTGGTTCTATAACAACGTCCCGGAACCAGAGCGTGACAGTACCCCCCCCTAAAGGTGCGAACCCCGGGCGCACCAACATAAAGACTAGGGGAGGGTCTGGGTGGGCGTCTGTCCACGGTGGCGGCTCTGGCCCCGGTCGTGATCCCCACCCCACCACAGTCACAAACTGCTTAAGTAGCCTCCTCCCACTGACCACCCTCCAAACTAACCCACCTGGATAAAGGGGCAGCTCCGGACTAAGGGGCAGCACCGGGCTAAGGGGCAGCACCGGGCTAAGGGGCAGCACCGGGCTAAGGGACAGTACCTGACTAAGGGGTTGCACCGGACTGAGGGGCAGCACCGGACTGAATGGCGGATCCTGGCTGGCTGGCTCTGGCGGATCCTGGCTGGACGGCTCTGGCGGATCCTGGCTGGACGGCTCTGGCGGATCCTGGCTGGCGGAAGGCTCTGGCTGATCCTGTCTGGCAGAAGGCTCTGGCTGATCCTGTCTGGCGGAAGGCTCTGGCTGATCCTGTCTGGCGGAAGGCTCTGGCTGATCCTGTCTGGCGGAAGGCTCTGGCTGATCCTGTCTGGCGGAAGGCTCTGGCTGCTCCTGTCTGGCGGAAGGCTCTGGCTGATCCTGTCTGGCGGAGAGCTCTAGCGGCTCCGGTCTGGCGGACGGCTCTGAAGGCTCATGGCAGACGGGCGGCTTTGCAGGCTCAGTACAGACGGGCAGTTCCTGCGGCGCTTGGCAGACGGACAGTTCAGACGGCGTAGGGCAGACGGGCAGTTCAGGCGCCGTAGGGCAGGCGGCAGACTCTGGCCGGCCGAGACGCACCGTAGGCCTGATGCGTGGTGCCGGAACTGGAGGTACCGGGCTGAGGACACGCATCTCAGGGCTAGTGCGGGAAGCAGCAACAGGGCATGCTTGGCCCTGGGGACGCACCGTAGGCCTGATGCGTGGTGCCGGAACTGGAGGTACCGGGCTGAGGACACGCATCTCAGGGCTAGTGCGGGAAGCAGCAACAGGACGCACAGGACTCTGGGGACACACAGGAGGCTTGGTGCGTGGTGTATGCACTGGTGGTAAAGGGCTGGAGACACGCACCATAGAGCCAGTGCGTGGAGGAGACACAGGGCTCTGAAGACGCACAGGAAACCTGGTGCGTGGTGTAGGTACTGGTGGATCCGGAAATACCGGACCGTGCAGGCGTACTGGCTCCCTTGAGCACTGAGCCTGCCCAACCTTACCTCGGTTGATGCTCCCCGTCGCCCAACCAGTACGGGGAGGTGGAATAACCCGCACCGGCCTATGTGGGCGAACCGGGAACACCATGCGTAAGGCTGGTGCCATGTAAGCCGGCCCGAGGAGACGCACTGGTGACCGGATGCGTGGGGCCGGCCTCATGACATCTGGCTCAATGCTCAGTCTAGCCCGGCCGATACGTGGAGCCGGAATGTACCGAACCGGGCTATGCCTGCGTACAGGAGACACCATGCGCTCTACTGCGTAACACGGTGTCTGCCCGTACTCTCGCTCTCCACGGTCAGTCCAGGGAGTAGGCGCAGGTCTCCTACCTGACTTCGCCACACTCCCTCTTAGCCCCCCCCCAAGAAATTATTGGGTAGTACCCACGGACTTCCAGTCTTGCCTCCGTGCTGCCTCCTCATATCGCCGCCTCTCGGCTTTAGCTGCCTCCAGCTCTTCACGAGGACGGCGATATTCTCCCGGTTGTGCCCAAGGCCCCTTACCATCCAGAATCTCCTCCCATGTCCATGAATCCTTTATGGGTGGATATAAATCCTGTGTAGGTGTATCCTGTTGCCGCTTGACACGCCGCTTGGTCCTTTTGTGGTGGGTTTTTCTGTCACGGTCGTCTATGTCGTCCAAGTATGACCAAGGCGCAGCGTGTCCAAGAAACATGACTTTATTAAATAACGTATCCAAAACAAAAGACGACTCAAATGAAGTCCAACAGCAACACTGACTGAAAGGAACAAAAACCCACAAAACCAAGGAGAAACCACACAGTTTAAATATGGCTCCCAATCAGAGATAACGAGCCGACAGCTGTCACTCGTTACCTCCGATTGGGAGTCACATGAATACAAACAAGGAAGACAACCACCTAGACACCCCAACCAAACAGCACACAACAAAACGAACACACCCTATACCCAACCTAACCCACACAACACCCAACAATACAAACACACCCTGGTTCTATAACAACGTCCCGGAACCAGAGCGTGACACGTTGTGTGGAAAGCTCTCTGGACCCAAGTCCCTCACATCAGCGACCTGCCTGCATGGCTCCAGTAAATAATGACCTGCTGTCAGGCAACTGAGAGACTTCATTGACCGCTACTATGTGTGTAATAGATTGCATATCTGGCTAATTACAACACCTCCACAGGGAAGTCACATTGTGTCACAGTGAAATATACTGGAAATAACAACTATACCGTTTATTTGAATCATGTGAATGACAATAAATGGGAAAATGTGTTTAGTTTTACTACTAGGCCTTATCGTTACTCCATATCTCTATGACTCATTATTATACAGTGGTGCTGGGGTTGTTAGTATGAGTTGTTGGCAATAATCCCAGCTCCTCTTGTGTGAGACGTTCTCTGGCACGTTTCTAGGACAGGATGTGATTTCACAGATTACAGGAGTGAGTGGTTAGTGGGTCATCCTGAGAAGTGAACCCTGACCCCTCTATAGTAGTAGACCACACCCACCCAGACAGACAGACACCTATACACCTACAGCACAAGTGCAGTACAATATTCCAGATAGGAGGAATACCCTGACATACTGTAGTTTCGTATGCCCGCCCAAAGTCAAGGAAGACTATCTGATGTACTGTAACCTTTATAGCCATTTCTGGAAGTGGATAATGAATGCAAATGTGAAAGTCAACTCCCCAGGTCCCTGCATACCATCAGGTTTAGACCATGCACCCCACCTTCCTCTAAAAGGACATTACATACACGTCCTCTGTACCTGCTTTGTATCGGGGGGAGTATTTAGCTAAGTGAACATGAGCAGGATGTGAGTAGCGTGTCAAAGTTCTTTGTGAACTTGTACGTGTGTGTTTTAGAATGCATGTGCAGTGTTTATACTTGTGCCATTGTAGGAGCATGAAGTGGACTCTAAACTGAAAAAGATGTGCCTTTCCTTCCCCTAATGCGTAATCAGATCCAGACCTCACCTTGTAGTAGATTAAGATCTGTGTATGTGTGTGTGTACGTGTGTGTGTGTGTGTGTGTGTGAATGTGTGTGTGTGTGTGTATGTATGTATGTGTGTGTGTGTGTGTGTGTGTGTGTGTGTGTGTGTGTGTGTGTGTGTGTGTGTGTGTGTGTGTGTCATTAAAGCACAGAGGGTGGTCACAAAGCATTGGAGTGTCAGTGGTCTTTCTCCACAGAGAGCTGCAGTAAGGAAGTAGATCAGTAGGATTTCATCTAAAACCAGCCAGGCCCTCTCATTGAGCAGTTACAGTAATGATAAACTCCATCCTGATTCCTGCTGAGGGCTTATTTTCCAGAAACATTATGAATGAGAGAGAGAGAGAGAGAGTGAGAGAGGGAGTATACTGAAAAATCACTTTCATATGGGACGGTGCCTTCAGATATCAGATAACTTAGCATCTATTTTGGAATGACTATGACTGGGAGTCGGCTAACAGTGTGGAGCAGGCGATGAAAGTCCCCCCCATGAAGCCTGCAGCCATCCGTAGAATTGGGTTAGAGGTTAGGTTTAGGGTTAGAAGTTAGGGTTAGGGGTTAAGTTTAGGGTTAAGGTTAGGTTAAGGGTTAGGTTTAGGGTTAGGGAAAAAATGATTTTGAATGGGAATCAATTGTTTGGTCCCCACAAGGATAGTAAAACAATCGTGTGTGTGTGTGTGTGTGTGTGTGTGTGGTGACTGGGATGAGCAGACAGGGTCTAGATGCCAGCCCCTCCCCCCTCCTCTCTCTCTCTCCTCCCCTGCAGTGGATAGGATTGGGGTCAGGGCCCTTTGGCCAGTGGAGCAAGTGACAGTTCTGACAGGGCTCTGATTTCCCTCTTGTGCCACCTGTCACCTCCCTGTCTGCCCGTCTCATTTTAATAATGTAAATACGGGGCAAACTGAGGCCAGGGAGACTACTCTGTGTCATATTCATCCAGTGGAACTTTCTACTTCTCTGAACTGAACCTGACGAGCCACTCAACCTCATCCCCCGCCAGACACACACACACACACACACCTCGTCTCACCCAGGTTGTCACGGCAACACAGGCCCTGTTTTCTCTGTTTTCAAAGTCCCTGGATAATTTGGAAACAGGGAGTTTCAAAAGAAACCCAGAGAAGCCAGATGTCATCACTGGGCTGGATAGGGTTAATTAAGGCTAAAGGGAACTAAGTGAAGTTCAAATTAGTTAATGAAATAGCATGTCTGATAGCATGATGATCGGGTGTGTAAACATGAGCGCCACGTTCTCACTGTACCTCAGTGTTGGAGCTCCAGTGTTTAATCTGATATTCTCTGGTTAAATTCATATGTGGCTGGTCCTGAATTAGCGTTACACTTTTTTTCCAAGGGACCGCCACAGATGAAGGTAGGAAATGATAAACAAGACCTTGTTTTCCTCTGGTTCTGTTTCCAGTCAGAGAGGACTGCTGGTGCCTGCGTCTGGACAGCAAACCAGCTGCAGATGCAACTCCAACTGCAATTTAGTAGCACTGGGGGAATTATTCGAATCCCGGCCGGCCCCCTTTTGATAGCAAAGTGCAGGAAACTGCAGAAGCCGTGAGTCACAAAGCGTGAGGCAAATCTGCTCGTAACTATCTGTGAAGCCTTTGATAGCCTCTCGCTCGTTACAGATGTGATGATTTGGAGGACTTGCCCTCCTTCTCTCTCCCTGATTAAAGAAACGTTTCAGGTCAGATTGCAGCACCCTCTGTACCACACAGGCACAGACAGACAACCAGACCGTTGCTTCGTTAACCCCTTTCACCTCTCCAATCCATCAGTTGCCCCCCACCGTCCCGCTGCACCGCCGGGATGCCTCTAAGTCTCATCAGTACTGGGGGATTGTTGTCTGATCGTTCATGCTGGAGGGAGTTAATGGGGTGATTGCTGTTCCATTAAACACTCACAGCTTAGATTTAGCAGGCCTGAGGTACTCAGTGTTAATAATACAGCTAGCATGGAGAGTCAATCAATGCATGTTTGCATTCCAATTATGAGCAGGTCTCTATGGTTGTGTTTACAGATTAAATGATTAGCTATCTGTGTAGCAGGGCGGGAGGTCTCCCATACTAACCTCTTTAACTGCATACCCTATCTTGAATGACTCATGTTTGTAATAATTTTTCAACAAGTTATTATACAGATGCAGGATCTTAATTTGACCAGTTCATCACAGCAGGAAAATAATCCTGCAGCAACAGGAAATGGGAATTATTGTGTGTATTATAATCAATGGACATTTTTGTAGAGGGTGATACAGTGTTTGTTAGGGCAAAACAAGTCTGACATTTTAAAGTGTCAAATTACAAACTTTAGAAGCCTTTTTTACACTACAAGTTTACATTTCCTGTTGTGCAGGAAATGTTCTGCAACAACAGGGTGATCAAATTAAGATACTGAACATCAAGAATCTGTACACATTCTTGTTCAGTATCTGTATAGCTAGGCCCAGTACCTGAAAGGCAACCCAACTTAGTGGTTATGTGCACTGTTTGCCTGTTTTCTGCAATGTTGTTTTACTGTTAAAGAGTTGTACTATGTGTCTTTGGGTTGGTCCATACTAGTTGTGGGTCATGATTCTGATGGATTTGCCCTGTTTTACTGTGGATAAATCAGATAATCTCTGCTGGGAGGGGATGGGCTAATTGGTCACATTTGACCCTGGCCTTCTAGACTGTGGGAACGTGTGCTTTATCTGCAAGCGGTAATTGGTAAATGAAACACTTCCGCAGTGCTGCTAGATTGCAGTTCACCGGGTGGGGCGAGGGTGGAGAGAGAGAGAGAGAGAGAGAGAGAGAGAGAGAGAGAGAGAGAGAGAGAGAGAGAGAGAGAGAGAGAGAGAGAGAGAGAGAGAGAGAGAGAGAGAGAGAGAGAGAGAGAGAGAGAGAGAGAGAGAGAGAGAGAGAGAGAGAGAGAGAGAGAGAGAGAGAGAGAGAGAGAGAGAGAGAGAGAGAGAGAGAGAGAGAGAGAGAGAGAGAGTGCGGCGGTGGCCAAGGGGCAGAGTGTGTGTGTGTGCTGTCCAGAGAAAATGGCAGGATACGGAACTCCCTATGGCCATCTATGCAGCATTATCAGTTGTATCTGTCTCGTAATGTCTTACACACTGTCCAATAGATTGATGTAGACTGATAAAACGATGGACTGATAAACTTCAATGGTGTGTGGCCGTCCCAAGTATTCAAATGTAGGCCTTTGATGGAACTGCAACATCTAAATGCAATTTTATGAAAATGTTTAGCCGAGGGAAAGGACTGTCTGGCAATGATTCTGTCCAAGTTGATATAGTACAGCATAAGCTGCCAGGTACGAACTAGTACGATAGAATCTGACATCCCCACATTAGAGGGAAACATTAGCATAACATAACCTGAATCCATTTGTCACCTAAAACATTTTCCCTCCACAATCCTGGGTAGTTTTATCAAAACCTTTAATTTCATACTGCTTAGTCTTTTGTGTTCATTTGTGACTTTAGAGAAGTGTTGAAATGCAAATTGCAATGTGAATGATCATTGTTACTAAGTTACAACATTGTATTATTGACTAGTCTGATGAGAGAATTCTTCATTTTTATTTGAATCAATTCTCCATCAGGGGAAGCCACGCCCAAATGAAAAGAAAGACACCACAATCCGAAAACAAAACGCTAGACTGTAAAGAAGCTAAAGTTACCAGCGTGAGACAATGTCTCGGAGGTCCCATCAAGTGGACCATTCATAAACACAGGGCTCCCAGTTTGGGAGGGCCAGGGAGTGAGCCAGATAGAGTGAGGCCCACGTTGGCCCTGTCTTTTTGTCCCAAGCTGACCCCTGCTCTCCTGCTTGGCCTCGGCGCTCCTCATCTGGCCTGTCCCAGCACCGCCGAAACAGGATACCTGTCATTTGCTTTAATGGCCTTTGAAGGACCTGGCTAATCCCCCGAGCTCTTCTCCCATCAGCAGCAGTATAAAGGGGAAACAGGGCCGAGTGCTGTGCTGGCCCTGAAACTGTACCAGAGAGGGATTGTGTGTGAGAGAATGTCACCCCTCACAGCCGGGGCCGAGGGAGTGTGAGAGTCAGCTTTCACCTGAGCACTGGCTGGTTCACACACACACAGGCACAGGGACAAGCCTCTTTCTGGTCTGCATGTCTAACTCACTGGCTCAGAGGGTAAAGTAAAAAGAGATGAATTTATCTTTCCATACTAGTAGTATGTCATTGAATTTGACATTGAATGCTCATTCGTCAACTGTTGCCATTATACTGCATGACCTGTGCCATGGGCTTGTAAAACTACACTGTGTATGACATTGTCAAAGGGGTGTTTCTCTAGAAGATGATACTTAAAACCACTCAACCATAGCGTGTAACTGTAAAACATTCTATAAAAAGAGCCAGGATCATAGGTTAGATGCATTCTGAACAGAGAATCACAGATGGAATTTACATTATCATCTGGGAATGTTGTGTAAACTCTATGTTGAGTAAACATTGCATAATGTGTTTCTCTCGATACTGTTGTTACATTTCCACTTAACTGTCACTCTTAGTGTCTAATTAAAGGAAAGGTTGAGTCTGTGAACTTGACGTAACCTTACATGACTTTATTATGCAAAATGATGTAGTATGCCATAGGCTAGACTCAATCACAATAAACAGATATCCTATCAGGATATTACAACAATCATCTGGAATTTTCTATGATTAGCACATGCCATTGTGCAATGTCTGTGCAATGTAAAACCATGTTCCGCTGCCCAATTCTTGAACACGTAGGACAACAATAGAGCAAAATGTAGAACAGGTGTCTCCCTCTTCTATAGAGGGGACTAATGTTGAAGTCAAAGATTTCAACAATGAAATTACATAACTCAACCCACAGCCCCATATCACTGGACATTCCCTATAACTTCACTACCGATCTATGTGGAGCTGTCCAGAGTGTATGGGACATGTCCGTGTGAGTCTATCCCAACACACACAGATAGCTCGGCAGTGAGTGAGTGTGGACTGATAGATTAAAAGACAGCAGGCAAATAATGTTATCAGGCCCATTGGCGCTCTCATCCCCCAAGAGGTCCCCAGGAATGTGGGAACAACAGGCGAGATCTGGGCAGGGAAGGAGCAAGCTCTGCCAACTCTTTTCTTCTTGTTCTCCTTTCTGTCAATCGCCGTTGTTGTTCTGCGGGCTGGTCCGCATGCGAAGGGAACACAGACACAGGTACATCCGGACCGGCCTTCCTCTCACCCTCTTTCTATTTCCTTCATTACACAGCATATTGTACATCATATACAGTGTATTGGGACAGTGACATTTATTGTTGTTTTGGTTCTTTTAAAATGGGGGGACTATGTACAAAAAGTGCTGTGATTTCTAAACGGTTCACCCGATATGGATAAAAATACCCTCAAATTAGAGCTGACAGTATGCACTTTAACCTTGTATCATTTCAAATCCAAAGTGCTGGAGTACAGAGCCAAAACAACAACAAAAATTGTCACTGTCCCAATACTTTTGGAGCTCATTGTAAATAGAATGGCTATTTCTATACATGCTCTAGTCACATTATCAATCATGCTACTGTAGCTTACACATGAAGTCATCATCAGCCTATACACATTATTGTCCACTGTACTGCACACATGCTTGTTATCAGCAGATAGGGTATTGTATAGATACTCACATTGTATAGAGACACTGTGCAGGACACATGTAAGTCCTCAGACAGACAGGGGGTTTTAGCATGTGTGTTGTAGCACATGTACCAGACTGTGCACACTTCCAACTGTATTGTTTTATCCTGCTGAAACCGTTTTATAAAAACAACATCCATTACTTTGAGGAATGATGACAACCGGCCAGAAATGACAGAGCTAAATTAGCCATGAGTATCTTTATTACTTGTTAGAACCACTGGAAGCCAAGAGTCCCAGACAGTCTTACCTCATTTGAAGAGAGAGTAGAACCAAAAAGCACAGGCCAAAAGGCTGGAAACGTTTCACTTTGGCTACTTTTGCTGAATTGAATGTCTCCAACATCTTGTAGACCTGAGAGATGTTCAGGCAATGTTATTGCGGAGACTGAGATTTCACCAAGTTGGTGTGGGCTTTTTCTTTTCCCTGATTATGCAGCTTTCTTTCATCTCATGTAAGTCTGGGTCTCAAGTATGTCTGGGTCTGGAAATGAAAGGTTATAAAGGAATACATGTATATTTGTTTATCTATTTACTAAGAAAAGCAGTCAGCGATTAAAACTTTATTGTATGTATACAGTATACTGTAAAATACACACTGTGTGTGTGTGTGTGTGTCTGCTTGAGGGAGCCACTCAGCTCTGCTCCGAGGAGACGTGTCTCATAGCCGTTTGGGTGGGATGAATAAATCATCTTTGCCTTGTGAGATTTAATAGGTATGAGGCATGTCCGGAGACACAGGACCCTGCCCTGACGCTGAGCCGTGAGCTCCACAGCTGCCATATGGAGCCACAGCTCTGGAGCGCTGCTCTGGGGTGGCACTCACAGGGCCGTTAAAGAGACTGTAAATGTTATACTGCTGTCCAGCACCAGTCAGTCCTGTAAACAGGTGAAGGCATCACACCATATGTATATCAGCATATAACTGGCATTAGCTTTTGACAGCCACATTAGTTATGGAGCGTGCAGTTATAAAAAGAAAACACCAGCGTAAAAACCAAAGGTCACAAATCCCCCATTATACAATGGGGCTCGTTTTCGACCTGAAGCCGGTGTGAATAGAGTGTGGCTTTAAATTAAACTGTATGTGGAACATCTTCTAACATCCAAACCAATATCCCTGAAGACAAAGTCCATGAATAAACCAGTCAATGTGAATGTGAAGTGAATGTGAAGTGACGATACTCAAAAACATGTTTCACCTCTGAAGGTTGAAATATGAAGTCCTTTTTTTGTATGTTTCTTAGTTTCTTCTAGTATTGGAATTGGTTATGGTGCATTGATTTTGCATGAACATCTTCAGGGCCAGATATCCAATTCCATCCTCTCTCTCTGCTCTCTGATGAACAAACCGTTTGACCCCTCCAGGATTGGAAATAGTACTTAGAGAATTCTCCCCCAATTGGCTAATCAAGGCCTCTCTCTCATGCCTCTAAATTTGTTTCAGAAGGTGATATTTCAGCAGGGGTGCTCTCTCTTCCAGCTGTAATTCTCAATCACCCACCCAGCAGCTCGGTCGGTCGGTCATGGTATGGGGCTCTATTGGGATTTCTCTCCCTTCCCTGTACCTCTCCCCTGCCTGGCCTTTGTCCTCTGTTTTCAGCGAGCAGACGCTGAGATTGAGCCTGATCAATGCTGCTTCCTGTCTGTCCCTGACCTCCCCCTTAGACACGGGTTAATGGGAAAGACATGTGGCCACAAGCACCATCCAGCACCCTAACCCAAACAAGCCCTACTGCCTGCTCCCTCCCTGCTCTAACATAAAATGTCTATCTTTGCTTTCATGTCATGATGTAACAGGGCCAATCAGGCACAGGCACAATATAAAGTCTGCCTAAATCTACCCCTGTCTGTTTTCCCAGAGATCAAAGCTGTTTGAAAGCTGAGCGGCTAATGTTTAATTTAGGATGTCAGAGTCACAGTGTACCATTATATTGTGGACATGTATCATTGCGACAAATGCGACCGGGCTTCACGAAATGTACCAAGTGTCGTGTATTAATATACAGTGTAAGATTTAAAGCTGTATAATAATATATCTCCGCTGTCTTTTCCCTTTGTGGACTGTGAGTTCATGTACCCTGACTCAATTACAAGCTCCTATGTGAAGGTCAGCCAGTCTCCCTTCTAGCCTCCCAGCAGACGACTGTGTCTCCTGTACGGGTTCCCTTTCCGTCCCAACACTGTCAGACTGGAAGTTAACAGAAGATTAGGTTTCATTCAGCCACTCATTAAAAAACATTTATCAATGAAGCAGTTTCACATGATAGAATTATCAAGCTTCCAGTAAATTCTGCTAATATAGCCGAAATGCACTAGGTCCCTGACAAGACGTTCACCATCTATCAGCCAGCTATCGCTAGAAACTAATGGCCTGCTCAATCTAGTGGTAAAACTGTCAAGACTGTTGCCACAGCCATCCAATAGCCATTCTCCATACTATACTGTACATGTAATTTATAAAATAGTTATGTACTTCTCTGTTACCAATGCAATGCTATAGGGAACGTCTACCAATCATATTTTAAAAGCCAAGCTACTCTTTCAGTTGGAATCGAACGAATGGAATGAAACAAAAGCCTTGACATTATGGGGGGTCTATTCTGTGGTATTTCGACCAGCCAATAAATTCAACAATGTACAATACTTAAAAAACGGTTATGATCCACTCTGTTTTGTGTGAATATTTTGCGGATCTCACATTACAGATCCCTGTCTACAGACCTTGGAGACCCACTGTTGGGCTAACCCTTGTTGCCTCTATGCCCTCAGAGCTGTGTTGAGAGAGAGCGATGAACCTGCCAGTGACATGCTTCTGGCCTTGGACTTGATCTGTCACCACAACCTCAGGCTGCTCATAACCGCATGGCGATGTGGGTCGGCATTATGCTATCAGGTTGTCAGCTTGGACAGGGACTGAAACCAATTAGATGAGGATGTTTGTAATTGAATGGCCTACTAACTGATGGCCAGGTCAGCTGCTTGTGTTAGGGTTGTGAGGGTGTTCTTTTCTTCACTCATTCTTTGACTTTATCTTATTTAGACACACAAGTATAAATGCATTTTGGTAAGAGACGTCCCTTTCAAATGTTGGTCATCAAACGAATACTGCGTCTGCTCTGCCCTACAGTATCTTATCTACAGGTCAAGGAGAAAGTTGTGTGTAAACAGAGTTTCTGCAATTATTGTAGTTCTAGAAGAGACTATCCATAAAAGGTGCAGGTGAAAGTAGTCCTTTATGAGAGGCAGAGCAGGACAGACTGAGGAGTCTCTCCCCTCACCAGCCTTTCAAACACAGACAAGCGACAAGGTAGAAGCCAGTGGCGTGAAGTTAAGCCCCCCTTTCTCTGTCTCTGTTCACCCCATTGCCTTTCGATCAACACACAAAGGAAGGGGGTCTCAATATGTCTAAAAAGCTACTTAGATACTCATAAAAAGTGATGAGAAAAGGTTTGGCTATGATAAGACTGATATGGCTCACATAAGACTGATATGGCTCACATAAGACTGATAAGACTCATATGGCTCACATAAGACTGATACGACTCATTTGGCTCACATATGACTGATAAGACTGATATGGCTCACATAAGACTGATATGGCTCATATAAGACAGATAAGACTGATATGGCTCACAAGACTGATAAGATTTATATGGCTCACATAAGACTGATAAGACTCATATGGCTCAAATAAGACTGATAAAACTGATATGGCTCACATAAGACTGATAAGACTGATATGGCTCACATAAGACTAATAAGACTGATATGGCTCACATAAGACTGATAAGACTGATATGGCTCACATAAGACTGATAAGACTGATATGGCTCACATAAGACTGATAAGACTGATATGGCTCACATAAGACTGATAAGACTGATATGGCTCACATAAGACTGATAAGACTGATATGGCTCACATAAGACTGATAAGACTCATATGGCTCACATAAGACTGATAAAACTGATATGGCTCACATAAGACTGATAAGACTGATATGGCTCACATAAGACTGATAAGACTCATATAGCTCACATAAGACTGATAAGACTGATATGGCTCACACAAGACTGATAAGACTGATATGGCTCACATAAGACTGATAAGTCACAGACAATTATAGTTGAAGCTAATATTAATGATTTTCCTTATCCTCCTTTTGATGTTAACAGTCTTTCATAATGTAAAACTATAATGTCTGTAGCAGAGATCTACAGATTTTCACATTCTGCGAATTTATTCAAAATGTGTGACCTAAGTTGAGATAAAAGTTAATAATGTATGCTTAATACCAGAGTAATTCTACATAAAGAGTTTACTGCCGGGGATCATTTGAAATGATTTCGATCTACCTACTAAATTCCTGTTCCCATGATAATCTTTCAAGGTGTTTAAATTAGTAATGAGTGATGCTGGCTATGTCCCCTCCTTCCTTAACCATTCGCAGAGGCAGAGACACGCACACACACACACACACACACACACACACACACACACACACACACACACACACACACACACACACACACACACACACACACACACACACACACACAGGCCTTTGCTTGGACCCAGTCCCCAGCCCTCAGCCCTCTGAGGGGGTCAGCTCAGATCAAAGGTGCTGGTCACAGCCATTAGGCCCAGCAGCGAAGACCCAACATGAAAAGCTTGTGTTTTGAAAAGGAGGGTAGAGAAAAAAAACAGGGCCCTCTCCATTTAAAAGGCAAGCAAACTGTGAAATAATTGAAAAGGTATGTCAATCAAGAGCAAGCGCCCAGCGGGAGCGCCCAGATTCCCAGGCTCTCTCCTGGTCGAGCACCGGGCCATGGAGGGCTGCTGAAGGGGGCAACCCAAGAAATTAAAGACCCAAAAAGAAGGTCTTTCACTCGACTCTGCTCCTTCCTTATCCCCTGCTTTTTAATTGTGATGGGAGGGAAAGCCCCCCCACCCAAGTTCAACAAAAAGCTTAGTCATTAATAAGATCTTGTCTCCCCTCCACCTCTCAGGTACTGTAAGTAACAAAGACTTATTGGGGGACGGAGGGGCAAGTTGGAGTCGACATAGTTTTATGACCCCCCCTTCTTATTACCAGCACCTACACCCTGTACCCACTCCCTCCTCCTCCCATAGCATGAGTCTGACAAAAGGAACCCCGTGAGAGTGTCTCTCGCTTTCCTTCCTGCATTTTTTTTTCAAGGTCAGAAAAGGCTGAATGATCTGACGAGGGGCTCACTTCCACAAAAGGGGGAAAGAAAGGAAAGAGAAAGAGTAAAAGAAGACTGGGCAAAAGGCTTCTTCTATGCTTTTTAAAAATCCCATAGAAGATAGAAAAATGGTCAGTCCACACTTGACTAGTCCTGTATAGGGTAGGATTTGCTTGTAAAGCTTCGACAAAACATGTCAAAGGTTAGCAGCTTCTGCCAAGGGCAAGAAGGAAGCAAAAAGTACCTTTCTAATCAATATTAACAGCATAATTACAAATAGCTTCCTTTTCTTTCATAATTTCTTCCTTTATTGCATGTCCACATGCAACAATTGGTTAACATGCAATAATGGGTTAATATTGCATTGAAAAAAGCAGAAACACTCATTGCATAATATGACACAACATACTGTCACACATTACTTGTGGGTCTACTGTAATGTGAGTACTCATGGTCATTAGATTCATAAGTACAAATGAGGTCAATTGAAGTCACACATTTGAGTAAATCTGAAATCTTAGCTGTAGTTGTTGCAGCTGGCCCAGTATTAGTGACCTTGAGATTTGAGCATGTAAGGTTAGAAAAGTTGGTTAATACTAGCTCTGCCGCCAGCTTTCAACACAATGGCCTGACTTTTCAAAGGTGACTAAGAGTTACAGTATATGGATCTAAGAGGCCTTTATGGATGTCTGGTCAAGTGTCCAGAGACCAAGCGCTTTCTCTAAACAATGTCAAATCCCCATTTTATGTCCTTAGAAGTTGGTTCTGCTGGCAGCTTCACTGCCATGTATGGATGAAATAACAGGTAATGAGTAGAAAGGGAATGATGAAAGCGATTTGACCATGGGTGTCGATGGAAGTCTTTCTCTCTCTGATATCAAAACAATCGCCCGTACAAAACTATTCTCACACGTGAGATATCCACGAGCCAGCATTTGATACTTCAGGGAAAAAGTCATTGTAACCACCCCATCCACTCCATGCCTTCAGTACATACTGTAGTCTACATATCAGAGTGAGGCTCATGATAGCACCTACTGTGCCTGGAGCTCAGAGCAGCAAATAATGGCAATTAGAGGCAGCAGTACTTTCAGGCACCAGCGGTTTTCATTGGACTGGACAAGTCCCATAAACCCACGGTGAGCTCCAATCACCAGCCGGCCTGGGCCTATTTGCTTATGAGTCGCTTGCACGCTCCCTGCCACCAAAACGCCCAATGTTTGTAAACACAGCTCGTAAAGGGGACGTTGCCATCAAAGTGCTAACGTGCCCTTAAAGGCTCTGGGCTGGCCTCACCACTGCAGCTGTGTGAAGAATGGGTCTCCATGTACACACACATCAGAGAAGAAATAATCAACAGGCCCTGTATTTATTTAACCTCTCTGCCTCTCTCTGTGTGTGTCTGATGTGAATGACTTAACCTGGTAAGCATGGATACTGGTGTTAGCAGCTGGGAGTCTGTGTACCGCTCCATGCTGACAGGAAAGACAGGAAGGAAGGAGACGCTGACACTGTCTTTGGCTATCTTATTTAGTGAGGGGTTGGTTTCACAATATCACTTAAAGAGATAGTTCATCCAAATTACAAAATTACATATTGGTTTCCTTGCCCTTTAAGCAGTCTATTGATAAGGTATGACAGCAATCCATGCTTTGGTTTAGTTTCCCTAGCACTGTTTCCACATGGTAACGTTTTAGCATTTGTGGCACAAATTCCATTAATGTCATGGAACCGATATTAGCATTTTTAGCGCATCATGTTCAAATCATCTATACAGTGCCTTCAGAAAGTATTCACAACGCTTGACTTTGACACATTTTGTTTTGTTACAGCCTGATTGTAACATTTATTCAATTTAGATTTTTTTGTCACTTGCCTACACACAATACCCCATAATGTCAAAGTGGAATTCTTCTCGCAAAGAATGGCACCTATTGGTAGTTGGGGAATAAAACAGACATTGAATATCCCTTTGACCATGGTGAAGTTATTAATTACACTTTGGATGGTGTATCAATACACCCAGTCACTACAAATTCAGTTGCCGGAAAGGAAGGAAACCGCTCAGGGATTTCACCATGAGACCAATTCTGACTTTAAAACAGTTACAGAGTTTAATGGATGTGATAGGAGAAAACTGAGGATGGATCAACAACATTTTAGTTACTCCACGATACTAACCTAATTGACAGAGTGAAAAGAAAGAAGCCTGTACATAATAAAAATGTTCCAAAACATGCATCCTGTTTGCAACAACGCACTAAAGTAATACTGCAAGAAATGTGGCAAAGCAATTAACTTTTTGTCCTAAATACAAAGTGTTATGTTTGGGGAAAATCCGATACAACACATTACTGAGTACCACTGTCCATATTTTCAAGCATAGTGCTGGCTGCATCATGTTATGGGTATGCTTGTAATCGTTAAGGACTGGGGAGTCTTTCAGGCTAAAAAAGAAGTGAAATGGAGCTAAGCACAGGTAAAATCCTAGAGGAAAACCTTGTTCAACCTGCTTTCCACCAGACACTGGGAGATGGGTTCACCTTTCAGCAGGACAATAACCTAAAACACAAGGCCAAATCTACAGTGGAGTTGCTTACCAAGAAGACAGTGAATGTTCCTGAGTGGCAAAGTTACAGTTTAGACTACTTGGAAATCTATGGCAAGACTTAGCAATGATCAACAACCAATTTGACAGAGCTTGAATAATTTGTTTAAGAATAATGGGAAAATATTGTACAATCCAGGTGTACAAAGCTCTTAGAGACTTACCCAGAAAGACTCACAGCTGTAATCGCTGCCAAAGGTGATTCTAACTTGACTCAGGGGTGTGAAGGGTAGGTAACAACACATCTGCCACGTTGATCCTCAACACGGGGGGGCCCTCAGGGGTGCGTGCTCAGTCCCCTCCTGTACTCCCTGTTCACCCATGACTGCATTGCCAGGCATGACTCCAACACCATCATTAAGTTTGCAGACGACACAACAGTGGTAGGCCTGATCACCGACAACGATGAGACAGCCTATAGGGAGGAGGTCAGAGACCTGGCCGTGTGGTGCCAGGATAACAACCTCTCCCTCAACGTGACCAAGACAAAGGAGATGATTGTGGACTACAGGAAAAAAAAGAGGACTAAGCACGCCCCCATTCTCATCGACGGGGCTGTAGTGGAACAGGTTGAGAGCTTCAAGTTCCTTGGTGTCCACATCACCAACAAACTATCATGGTCCAAACACACCAAGACAGTCGTGAAGAGGGCACGCAAAGCCTATTCCCCCTCAGGAGACTGAAAAGATTTGGCATGGGTCCTCAGATCCTCAAAAGGTTATACAGCTGCACCATCGAGAGCATCCTGACTGGTTGCATCACCGCCTGGTATGGCAACTGCTCGGCCTCCGACCGCAAGGCACTACAGAGGGTAGTGCGTACGGCCCATGTCACAATGCCGTGCTAGAACTCCGGTCTCAGATGTGGAGAGCTGGGGGTAATACCCCTTAGCCACAGAGGAGGTGTAGTAGGACCCAAATGAAACACCCAAGGCAATACTCCAGGCCAGTAGATTTAATGCAAAAACAAAGGTTCTTCGCCATTCACAAATAGTCCAACAAAAGTTCTTCTCAGAAAGAGGTATGTTAACAAAACAGGAGGCAAAACAAAATAACTCCACGAGGGGAGAAAAACAAACTAAAGATAACTTAGAAAACCTTACTTGGAAAGACACGGTGGAACAAAGCAGGAGACACATAGCCAGGACTCAATAACCAAGTGAGAAACAAGGGGAAAACACACAGCTAAAATACACAAGGGGAAACAAGGCACAGGTGACCTGGATCAAGCTAATTAGGACACACGAGGAAGAACTAAGGCAGAGGGGGAACACAGATGACCTCTAGAGGCCCGGAGACAAACAGGAGGCAGGAAGCTGACAGGACCCCCTCCTCTAGGAACGACTCCTGACGTTCCTTCCAGAACACCCCGGCCCCAGGGTGCGAAAATCTCGGATCAAACCTGGGTCCAGGATGTCCCTGGCTGGAACCCAGGAGTGCTCCTCTGGCCCGTAGCCCTCCCAGTCCACCAGATACTGCAGAGAGTTCTGGACCCTCCGGGAGTCCAGTATCCGGCGGACTGTGTAGGCTGGCTGGCCGTCAATGATCCTGGGAGGTGGCGGGGTCTGCGTGGGGGGGCAAAAGGAGAAGACAAGACAGGTTTAAGGAGTGAAACATGGAAAGTGGGGTTAACTCTAAGGGAGCGAGGCAGAACCAAACGATACGAAACAGGGTTAACCTTTCTAGCAATGCGGAAAGGGCCGATGTATCTCTGGGAAAGCTTCTTGGATTCGACCCGGAGGGGCAGGTTCTTAGTGGCCAACCAAACTCTCTGACCAGCTCGGAAACTAGGGCCGTCCGGCGGTGTCGATTAGCCTGACTTTGGTATCTCTGGGTGGTCCGAAGGAGGATACACCTGGCCTTCTTCCAGGTCCGCCTACAGCGTTGGACAAAGCGCTGGGCCGAGGGAACACCAACTTGCGCCTCTTCCTCTGGAAATAATGGAGGGTTGTAACCGAACTGGCATTCGAAGGGGGACAATCCGGTGGCTGAAGACTGGAGGGTGTTGTGGGCATATTCAGCCCAAATGATATAGGTGGCCCAAGACGTGGGATTACTGGCCGCCATACACCGCAGGGTGGTCTCCAGATCCTGATTAATCCGTTCCGTTTGGCCATTAGACTCTGGATGGAACCCTGACGATAGGCTGGCTGTGGCCCCAATAAGCCTGCAGAAGGCCCCCCCAAAACCGGGACGAGAATTGGGGACCTCGGTCAGAGACCACGTCCAGGGGAATGCCAAATATCCGGAAGACATGGTTCATGAGGAGCTCAGCAGTCTCCCTTAGCCGAGGGCAGCTTGGGCAGGGAATAAACCGGGCAGCCTTAGAGAACCGGTCAACGATCACTAGGATGACGGTGTTGCCCTGGGATGGAGGAAGTCCCGTAACAAAGTCCAGAGAAAGGTGTGACCATGGCCTTCGAGGAATAGGTAAGGGATGGAGCAGTCCCTGGGGTCGCTGGCGCGTCGACTTTCCCTGGTTGCACACCGGGCAGGCCTCAACATAGACCTGCACGTCCTTCTTGATGGACGGCCACCAAAACCGCCGTCGGAGGAATTCCAGTGTGCGAGCACTGCCTGGATGGCATGTCAAGGGCGACTCATGACCCCACTGCAAGACGCGGCCCGAACAGAGAGAGGAACGTACAGGCGACCGGCAGGACCACCGCCTGGATCGGGCTCATGGACAAGGGCTTCTCGTACCCCTCTTTCTAGTTCCCACTGAAGAGGTGCAACGATCCTAGACCTTGGAATAATCGATGCCAAGGGCTTCTCTTGTACCTCGGGAGAATAGGCTCGAGACAGGGCATCCGGCTTGACGTTCTTGGTGCCAGGTCAGTAAGACAGGAGGAACTGGAATCGATTAAAGAAAAGGGACCATCGTGCTTGCCGAGGGTTCATCCGCTTAGCCTGTTGGAGATATTCCAGGTTCTTGTGGTCTGTGAGAACCTGGAACGGGTGCTGAGCCCCCTCAAGCCAATGGCGCCACTCTTCCAAGGCCAGTTTTACTGCAAGCAACTCTAGATCCCCCACGTGGTAGTTGCGCTCGGCCTCAGACAGGCGGCGAGACATGAAGGCACAAGGGTGTAATCTCCCATCCTCACCCCTCTGTGACAGGACGGCTCCCACCCCCACCTCTGAGGCGTCCACCTCCACCACGAAAGGTCTTTCGGGGTCAGGAGTCACCAGAATCGGAGCAGACGTGAAGCGGCGCTTGAGATCCTCGAAGGCCCCTGCTGCTTCCGGACCCCAGTGAACCTTGGTCCCTCCTCCCTTGGTAAGCGTCGTCAAGGGGGCTACCACTGAGCTGAAATTCTTGATGAACTTCCGATAGAAGTTAGAAAAGCCAATGAACCGTTGAACCTCCTTGACCGTGGCAGGTGTGGGCCAGCTGCGGACCGCTTCGACCTTCTTGGGATCCATCTCTAGGTGCCCGGGAGTGACAATAAACCCGAGAAACTGAGTCTGAGAAACATGAAATTCACACTTCTCAGGTTTAACATAGAGGTGATTGTCAAGGAGCCTCTGGAGAACCCGGCTAACATGCCCCTCATGCTCCTTCAGTGACCTCGAGAAGATGAGGATATCGTCCAGGTACACGAAGACGAACAGATTAAGCATATCCCGGAGAACATCATTAATCAGGGCTTGGAATACTGCGGGGGCATTGGTGAGCCCGAACGGCATCACCCGATATTCATAGTGCCCCGTGGGCGTGTTGAAACGCCGTCTTCCATTCGTCACCTTGCCGGATCCGCACGAGATGGTAAGCATTGCGGAGATCCAGTTTAGAAAAAATGGAAGCCCCTTGAAGCAGCTCAAAAGCAGTGGCCATGAGAGGAAGAGGATATCGATTCCGAACCGTGATCTTGTTGAGTCCCCGGTAATCAATACAAGGCCTAAGACCCCCGTCCTTCTTTTCAACAAAAAGAAGCCCGCCCCAGCCGGGGAAGTAGAGGCATGGATGAGGCCGGCTGCCAAGGACTCCTTAATGTAGGTGTCCATAGCTGCGTGCTCGGGGAGGACAAGGAAAAGATCCGACCTCTAGGAGGGCAGCACCCAGGAGTAGATCAATGGCACAGTCATACGTGCGATGAGGCGGTAAGGAAGTAGCCCGGGCCTTGCTGAACACAGCCTTGAACCGATGGTAAACACTGGGGACTAGGGAGACGTCAACAGACTCTTGAAACTGGGTACTAGGGGCTGAGGGACTCTGAAGCATGCAGGTGAGTTGGCAAGTGGGACCCCAGCTTAGAATGGTGCCAGTAGGCCAGTCGATCTGGGGATTATGTCTGCATAGCCAAGGGTGACCCAGGATATTAGGATACTCGGGAGAGTCAATGAGATAGAAGGTTTCCTCCTGCTGGTGTTGAGAGATGGTAAGTCGTAGGGACTGAGTCGCCTCTGTAACCTTTCCTGGTTCCAGAGGTCTGCCATCTAAGGCTGTAACTGCCTGGGGATGAGGAAGTAGTTGGGTAGGGATCTTAAGTTCCTTAGCCAAGGTTACATCCAGGAAATCACCTGCGGCACCGGAATCGATCATAGCCTGGACCCGATGCTGGTGGCCCTCCCAGGACAGAGTGGCTGGAATAGCCAGGACAGCGTTAGTAGGAGGAGCTCTAATTCTCCCCATCACAGCCCTCCTGTAGCTGGGCGGGGACTGGCGTTTCCCGAAAGCTCGGGGCAAGTGGATCGAAGTGGCCGGCAACCCCGCAGTAGAGGCACCGACGCTCCCTCATGCGACGTTCCCTTTCATTGGGAGAAAGCCTGGAACGGCCTAACTGCATGCTCTCCGGGGAATCCTGGAGCAGTTCAGGAGCCGGGAAGCTCTGAATGACGGAGTCCAAACAGGAGAAACAGAGCTGCTCCGAGGAACTTGGGACTGAGACACCTGGCGGCGAGCCGTTCTCCGCTCTCTTAGACGATTGTCCAGGCGGATGGCCAAGGCTATGAGGGACTCGAGATCTCCAGCTGGTTCTCGGGTGGCTAACTCATCTTGAAGGGGCTCAGATAACCCTCCCTGAAAGCAGACCCTCAGCGCTTCATCATTCCATCCGCTCCTTGCTGCTATGGTCCGAAAATCAATGGCGAAATCTGCCGTGCTTCGGGAGCCCTGACGGAGAGACAGTAGGCGCTTGGAAGCCTCCCCGCCCACTGACAGGATGATTGAACACCCGCTTGAACTCTTCTACAAATGCAGCGTGGGAATCACAACAGGCCTCCTGGGACTGCCACACCGCAGAGGCCCAGGCGAGCGCCTTGTCTGAAAGAAGGGTAATGATGTAGGCAATCTTGGAACGGTCTGTGGGAAAACTTGAGGATTGGAGCTCGAAGGTGAGGGAGCATTGGGTGAGGAAACCCTGGCAAGAGCTTGGATCCCCAGAAAAGGGCTTGGGAGGTGGTAGTCGGGGCTCCGCCAACCGAGAAGGCCTGTCGTCACTGGGAGGTGACCTGGGGGAAGGGAGAGGACCAAGGAGGCGTTCAAAGAGCTGGTGAAGGGAACTCATCATTTCGGCCAGGAGTTGAGAATGTCTAGCCATCAGCTCCTCTTGTCGGCTGAGAACGGCTTCATGGCGCTGGAAAGAAGCCTCATGTCGAGTGATCACCGCCAACAGGTCCTGGGAACTGAGTGTTTCTGGGTCCATGATTGACTTGGTTATTCTGTCACAATGCCGTGCTAGAACTCCGGTCTCAGATGTGGAGAGCTGGGGGTAATACCCCTTAGCCACAGAGGAGGTGTAGTAGGACCCAAATGAAACACCCAAGGCAATACTCCAGGCCAGTAGATTTAATGCAAAAACAAAGGTTCTTCGCCATTCACAAATAGTCCAACAAAAGTTCTTCTCAGAAAGAGGTATGTTAACAAAACAGGAGGCAAAACAAAATAACTCCACGAGGGGAGAAAAACAAACTAAAGATAACTTAGAAAACCTTACTTGGAAAGACACGGTGGAACAAAGCAGGAGACACATAGCCAGGACTCAATAACCAAGTGAGAAACAAGGGGAAAACACACAGCTAAAATACACAAGGGGAAACAAGGCACAGGTGACCTGGATCAAGCTAATTAGGACACACGAGGAAGAACTAAGGCAGAGGGGAACACAGATGACCTCTAGAGGCCCGGAGACAAACAGGAGGCAGGAAGCTGACAGCCCAGTACATCACTGGGGCCAAGCTTCCTGCCATCCAGGACCTCTATACCAGGCGGTGTCAGAGGAAGGTCCTCAAAATTGTCAAAGACTCCAGGCACCCTAGTCATAGACTGTTCTCTCTGCTACCGCACGGCAAGCGGTACCGGAGTGCCAATTCTAGGTCCAAAAGGCTTCTCAACAGCTTCTACCCCCAAGCCATAAGACTCCTGAACAGCTAATCATGGCTACCCGGACTATTTGCACTGCCCCCCCCCACCCCCACCCCATCTTTTTACGCTGCTGCTACTCTGTTAATGATTTATGCATAGTCACTTTAACTCTACCCACATGTACATATTACCTCAACTACCTCAACTAGCTGGTGCCCCCGCACATTGACTCTGCACCGGTACCCCCCTGTATATATAGCCTCCCTACTGTTATTTTATTTTACTTCTGCTAATTTTTCTCAACACTTTTTTGTTGTTGTTGTTTTACTGTACTTTTTTATAAAAAAATAAATGCATTGTTGGTTAAGGGCTGTAAGTAAGCATTTCACGGTAATATTTACACCTGTTGTATTCGGCGCATGTGGCAAATACAATTTGATTTGATTTGAATACTTATGTAAATGAAATATTTCTGTATTTCATTTTCAATAAATTTCTACAAATTTCTAAAAACATGTTTTCACTTTGTCATTATGGGGTATTGTGTGGAGATGGGTGAATTCAGGCTGTAACACAACAAAATGTGGAATAAGTCAAGGGGTATGAATACTTTCTGATGGCACTGTAAGTGACTTTGTTGAGCTTCACAATCATTAGCAATTCAACAAACCTGGCAATGGTAAATCTAAGCGCAGGTGGTAGCACTATAGGTTCAGGGGTGTGTCAAAAATATTTGTGCTATTTTCACTATCACAATTATCGGCGCACTTGCTGGCTTTGGTGCAAAAGAGCTGGGTTTTGATGAATAAACAAGTTGTGGGTGTGTCGAGGCTTGGCCCCTCACTGGCCAATCAGAACGTGCTCCATGGCGAAATATGTGGTTGCTTCAAGTTGTGTATTTATGGTCTTTTATGTATTGCCTTGGAATCAACTCCAATTCCAATGTTAGTCCGTTATAGTTTGTTAAATGGCTTACAGGAATGAAATAACAAAATATAGACTTATCTTTGCTAAATAAGTTAACTTGAACCCATTTACAGTCCACGTTGTTCTACGTAATTGCATGGCTTCAATAGCATTCACGCTGATATAGAAGCTAGGCCTACTATAAATTGCATTATAGCTGAGCATGGACATGCCAAACATTGTCAATAAGAAAGATTACATTAATTATTGATAAGGCCTAAAAAGAGAATGAATAATTCTAATCAAATTCTAAACAAAATGAAACAACAACTTGTTTTAAATAGGCTATGTCACACTTACAGGCACCATCATTTCTCCCCGTGGGCAGACAGTGCCTTCCGACAGTATTCAGACCCATTTACTTTTTCCACATTTTGTTAAGTTACAGCCTTATTCTAAAATGGATAAAATAAATAAAAATGTCAGCAATCTACACACAATACACCATAATGACAAAGCGAAAACAGGTTTTTATCAATTTTTGCAAATGTATACATAATAAAAAACAGAAAAAACTTATTTACATAAGTATTCACACCCTTTGTTATGAGACTCAAAATTGAGCTCAGATGCATCCTGTTTCCATTGATCATCCATGAGATGTTTCTACAACTTGATTGGAGTCCACCTGTGGTAAATTCAATTAATTGGACATGATTTGGAAAGGCACACACCTGTCTATATAAGGTCCCCACAGTTGACAGTGCATGTCAGAGAAAAAACCAAGCCATGAGCTTGAAGGAATTGTCCGTAGAGCACCGAGACAGGATTGTGTCGAGGCACAGATCTGGGGAAGGGTACCAAAACATTTCTGCAGCATTGAAGGTCCCCAAGAACTCAGTGGCCTCCATCATTCTTAAATGGAAGAAGTTTGGAACCACCAAGACTCTTCCTAGAGCTGGCCACCCGGCCAAACTGAGCAATCGAGGGAAAAGGGCCTTGGTCAGGGAGGTGACCAAGAACCCGATGGTCACTCTGATGGAGCTCTAGAGTTCCTCTGTGGAGGTGGGAGAACCTTCCAGAAGGACAACCATCTCTGCAGCGCTCCACCAATCAGGCATTTATGGTAGAGTGGCCAGATGGAAGCCACTCCTCAGTAAAAGGCACATGACAGCCCGCTTGAAGTTTGGCAAAAGGCACCTAAAGACTCTCAGACCATGAGAAACAAGATTCTCTGGTCTGATGAAACCAAGATTGTCCCCTGTAGCTCAGTTGGTAGAGCATGGCGCTTGCAATGCCAGGGTTGTGGGTTCGTTTCCCACGGGGGGCCAGTATGAAAAATGTATGCACTCACTAACTGTAAGTCGCTCTGGGTAAGAGCGTCTGCTAAATTACTAAAATGTTCACCTACTCCTCTCAAACTTTATATTTTAATAAAGCTTTGGTGGCTAAGATTTATTTCCAAGCAGTCTCATTAGCCAAACCCTTTATCGACAGTCTTGAGTACTTCGCGATTGCATTGGGCAGATTTTTAAAAAGCCTTCATTGAGGCTATGCTTGGTTTTTAATCAAATAAAACAAAATGGGGAAAAAAACATTTATTTCTAAATACAAAGTATACAGGCACCAAAACCACATTAGGCTACTCTTGTTCCATGCGCATATGGGCAGTGTGCATCATGGATGGATAGGCTGTGTTTCCGCTGTCAAAATTCATGCCATAACCAACCGCGTTACCACTAAAACCAGCTTTTGGTTGGGTCTCCTGAGTGGCGCAGTGGTCTAAGGCACTGCATCGCAGTGCTAACTGTGCCACTAGAGATCCTGGTTTGAATCCAGGCTCTGTCTGGCCGCGACCTGGAGACTCATGGGCGGCGCACAATTTGTCCAGGGTAGGGGAGGGAATGGCCGGGAAGGGATGTAGCTCATTTGATAGAGCATGGTGTTTGCAACGCCAGGGTTGTGGGTTCGATTCCCACGGGGGGCCAGTATAAAAAAAAATATATATGTATTCACTAACTGTTAGTCGCTCTGGATAAGAGCGTCTGCTAAATGACTAAAATGTAAATATCCGTATCAGCGCTACCTGAAATTAGCACTTTTGATCATGTTTTTAAGGACACGCCTCAAATATTCCAATCCCGCCCATCTGAGCGCAAGCGAGCTGATATAAAATTGATAAATTGCTGAACCTGGCGCTAGGGCTAAAAAATGCCAGTGCTGTAGTTTTTACATGACGAAATTGCAAACTAACCTGCGTTTGACACTAGAGCCGCTTTAACGCCAGCCGAAAATAGATGCCCGGAGGTGCATAAAAATGGCACTTACCACAAATTCCTCATTTTGCTAAGGTCGCCATATTGTTCATTGTTCTCCGTCACTTATTTTTTAGTATGGTCATTAGCAGAGTATACATGATCCCAACTTTAGCTTCAAGACGCTGGCAATTTGAAAAACTGAAAAAGTACTGTAGATTGTGCTGAATTATTGGCACGTTAAACCATGTCGCGCGCTGTAGTAAAAACAGTCAGTGAATAGTGCTAAAACAATGACGTCATATCTGAATTCTGCCATCTTTATGCACGTTCGCCATTATAGATACTCTACTTCTGGATGATTTGGACATGATGCCCGAAAAATGCTAATATTGGTCCCACGACTTGAATGGGCTTTGTGCCACAAATGCTAAAACATAAGCATGTGAAAACAGTGCCAGGGAAACTAAACCAAAGCATGAATTGCTGTCACACCTTGTCCATAGACTGCTTACAGGGTAAGGAAATAAATGTGTAACTTTGTAATTTGGTTTAACTATCCCTTTAAGTGGGACGATGAGGATTTCCCCCTAAGATCATTGCCCCTCTCTGCTATTATCATACAATACCTTTGTATGAGCTATCTAGATACAGGCTGGTGGAACTAGAACATACAGTACATCAGTTTGAATTCTGATTTGAGACTGATTATTTAATCCCCAAACATATTAAGTCAACCGTTGCTGCCAAGTACACCTTTTTCCTCATTTCTTTCCAAACAAAGTCTGGATTTACATAAATAAATGGGGGAAAGATGGCAGAGGCGGGAGACTAGCACCTGCTCGGGACCCTGGTGAGGGCGTTTATTTTTCATCGCTGGATGGGTTTAACCAGGAACCCTGCTCGGAAACTCACCCGCTTCTCCCTTCAGCACATGTTGTTCTGCATGAGCAACGCTGCACCTCTGGTCTGGGCGCTTTGCGAGTTTACGGCTCCTGCTTCATTTCCTACTGGCATGGGGTCCACATCTCCTTCAGCACCTTGATGTGTTACAGTGTTTACAGGCCCTGTCCAAAGGCAACAGTCCATTTATTAGCCTTGTTTCCTTTTTCAGCAACATCCAGAGGTGCCCATAGGAGGAGAAAAAACCCATCATGTTTCTCTATGTTTTTCTCCTCCAAACCGGGTATCCATGGCTGGTGGTGTCTGTTGGGAGGGATGTGTGCTCAGATCAGATAGCAGGCCACATCAGGGTGCCTTTGAAGGTGAGACTGTGCAAATAAAGCCAGGAGGAGTTATCCAAGGGAAATGCATATCCAGCAATTAGGTCCTATTCAGGCCCCCGCAGTAAAACCCTCAGGTCATCTCCAAAACATTTTAGTCTATCGTCATGACAATGGCTAAGGGCTTTTTGTGTAGACTAAAACAAGATCAAGACCAAGCTACATGGGACTTGTTTGCAATCAGTGCCCAGAGGAAACAATTAGCCCGCAGCACTGCCAGGTCTTTCATGGTAGAAGTGGGTAAGAGGTTGGTGTAAGTGGCCATCAGACGCTGCTTTGTGTCTCCCTGGTAAACAACAGCGGGCATCATCTGGGTGGAGTGTCAGGTCTGGGATGATGGCACTCCTTCCCTGTGCAGGCTGGGACCCAGCCCATAATGCCCTTTGTGCTGTATGCTGCAGTCAGTCTAATGAGATGGTGTATACTGAGTGTACAAAACATTAGGAACACCTGCTCTTTCCATGACATAGACTGACCAGGTGAATCCAAGTGAAAGCTATGGCCCCTTATTGATGTCACTTTTAAAATCCACTTCAATCAGTGTAGATGAAAGGGAGGAGACAGTTTAAAGAAGGATTTTTAAGCCTTGAGACAATGTATACATGGATTGTGTATGTGTGCCATTCAGAGGGTGAATGGGCAAGACAAATTATTTAAGTGCCTTTGAACGAGATATGGTAGTAGGCAAACCGGTTTGAGTGTGTCGAGAACTGCAAAGCTGCTGGGTTTTTCACGCTCAACAGTTACCCGTCTGAATCAAGAATGGTCCACCACCCAAAGGACATCCAGCCAACTTGACACAACTGTGGGAAGCATCGGAGTCAACATGGGCCAGCATCCCTGTGGAACGCTTTCGACACCTTGTAGAGTCCATGCCACGACTAATCTTCTGAGGGCAAAAGGGGGCACAACTCAATATTAGGAAGGTGTTCCTAATGTTTTGTACCCTCAGTGTAGATACACCAGGCCATGGACGGATGCACACCAGTGAGCTCGGGAAAATGTTTTCGAATGGCAAATCTTTTTTTAAAACTTAAAAACAATGTTGTCTTACGAGTAAATTGATATTTTCCTCTTGAATATTGTTTTTGATATGTGTTTGAAATGGCTGATTTTAATCATTTCACTGTATTTCTGTATGACATACACAGCCTATTTTCAAATGCAGTCTAGTAGTTCTCAGTGAGCTGATTGTTGAGGAACTGCGTTGTTGATGTCTTTTCACAAAGGGAATCGTTTAAATGGGCCATTGTGCATATTGTTGTCTCTTGTCTTGGGAAAAAACTCTCCCCAGAGCATATGGCCGTCTGGTTTCCTAATCGGTAATGAATGGTTTTGATGGGGAAACTCCAATGTTCTAACAGAGACTCCTATTCCTTCTTTTTCAGGCCTAATGGAAATCCGATCTGTCAGTGTGGGAGTCGTCGCCATCAAATCTGTCAGCACCGGGCTGTACTTAGCCATGTCCAAAAAAGGCACACTCTTTGGATCGGTAGGTACACCTTGCAACATTGTTTCACAAGACACCCTGGGGGGCCAGGTTCTAGCTAGGGGACCCCGATGGTTTCTTTAAACACAGATCATTCTATTCAAGTGAGTCTTCGAGGTATCCAATAGGAAAATCAATAGCAGGCCAGAGTTGCGGTATCAATCACGGCTATGCACCTGGGCCAAGCCTGATGATAGCTACAGGTGATGCTCGCCTGCGTGACTTGGAGAGGATTGTTCCACTGTCAAAATAGATGGCCAAGAAAAGGAGGCTGAACTGAGATAACAAAAGAGGCAGATGTGAAGGTCTAGAGTGCCGTCTGCCAGTGGTTGTGTTATACACACAGCCAGCTCTCTCTTTCTTTCCCTCCCTCTCTTTCACTCTCTTTCTCTCTCTCTCTCATTCATGTAATGAGGCTGCCTATGTCTAAGGGCTCTATAAAATCTGTATCGCGGAAGTTCTTCGTTACAGCGTGATTTAAATTTAAAGGCAATGTTACCGCGTCAGCGGAGACTGCTTTCCCCGTAAACACTGCATATGTCAGATCAAACTGACATTTCCTTTACATTTCTATCGTGCAATCTGTAAGGCTTCAGCGATACAGTTTGAATAGAGCCCTAAGTGTTTTACAGCTCAGAGAGAGAGAGAGAAATCTGGAGCTGGCAATTCGTCATACACAATTCCTCAGAAGCTGTGATGAGACGAGTTGCAGACAGTTATTTCACCCTGCCACCAGCGTAAACAGGATATAGATGAACTCAATCAGCCTACCAAAGCCTCTCCATTCACCTCCTACTGAATCCTCCCTTAATGACCATTAAGCAGAAGAATCACGCTAGGCTGATGCTATCTCCATAAGGGCCCTGTGATCTCGGACTGATAGAGGCCTGTAGAGGGGATTGCTCTAGAATCCGTTGTCACGGTCACATCTTTTAGGTCATACCTACTTACAGATAAGAAGCTCAACCACCCATGGCAAAGTGGAGAGGGCTTTGTTGGCTAGGCTGTGCATGTATATTGACACAAATCACTGCTTCTGTTTTTAGCCTCAGAAGTGGATAAAGGAAGAAACAACCAGCATGAAAAAGCACTCATCTGCTATGTACTATTTTTTGATAGCCATGTATCTGATTGTTTGTTATGCTTTTTCATGTTGTTGTTTTTTTTTCTTCTACTTTCAGTAACATCCGACTATCTTCTTGACCATGATCCAACAATAACAATCACCTAATTATATAATTGTTTGCCATTCACCGTGAATGGCCATTCACTTTGAACACACAACAAATAACTCCATAACAACACAGCAACATATGGAACATTTGAGTGCAATAACATGCATAGACCTTTGTCCCTAGCTCAGAGGTGTGTCCATGCTGCTGCTGTTAGTTACTCCCTCTGGTCCTAATAAACACCTGCCTCTCCCTCTCTCCCTCTCTGCCTCTCTCCCCTCTCTCCCTTCTCTCTGTCTCTGTCTCTGTCTCTGTCTCTGTCTCTGTCTCTGTCTCTGTCTCTCTCTCGCTTTCTCTCTCTCTCACCTGCAGATGAAGTACAACCCTAACTGTAAGTTCAAGGAGCGCATCGAGGAGAACGGATACAACACGTACGCCTCCCTGCGCTGGAAACACGGCGGCAGGCAGATGTTTGTGTCTCTGAACGGCAGGGGGAAACCCCGGCGAGGTCACAAAGCTCGGAGGAGACACCCCTCCACCCACTTCCTCCCCATGCTGCCCTCATAGCTGGACAACTGGGCTTTGCTCTGCTTTGCAACCAGCCAACAACAGTCCCAGTCCCTCCTACTAGTGTTGTTGTTATCAAGATAATTACTGATGAAATTGTCATTATTCTATCCATCCCCTCTCCCATATATGTACATTTGTTGGGGTTTTATACACTATTTTGCTTGTCGAGATCGCAGTGGGGGCATAATACAGGACGTTTAAGTTATTCACACTTCCCTTTTTTAGTGTAAGGTCCAGAAGTAAAGCTGCTAATATTGTGTAAATACAGTATGTCTATTATTATTATGACTGGTTATCAAGCTGAAGGATGATATTGATGACGCTCTTCTGTGTCAAGGAGTAATTCTGACCCCAGCAGCTTCTGCGAAAGCATGTAATTGAAACATATCTCCCCTTTAAAGGGTACGAGTATTGTCTATATATTGCCCCCCACTCATCCCTTCATTTCTATGACTCTACAGGAGACAATGCTTTTCCTTGAGTGACCTTACAATATGCTATTAAAGCAAAGAACTGGTGAAAGAAACCTGACAAACAGTGAACAGATTTGAACATTGATTTAGGTTGTCAAATACGTTCATCTGATCAAGTAACTAAAGCGTTTGAGAGAGGACTCTAAAGATACAATACAAGGACTCTTGCACTTGACTGTACTTCAGAGGGGACAGAATTCCCTGTTGACGAAAACGGTTGGACTGAACATACCTATGGATGTCTGTTTAAGACAAAAACAGAAACTGACGACATCTGGCTATTGGGTCTTCTGGGTTTCTGAAATGAATGTGTGAGCTCTGCAGAAGTCTCACTGGGCAAAAACTAGTTGAAACAACATTGTTTCCACATCATTTCAACAAAATAATTAAAAGTGATGACGTTGAATCAATGTGGAAAACTGATCGGATTTGCAAAAAGTAATCAACGTAAGGGAATTTTGTCATTTTTCCACCTACATTTGATCCTAAATCCAATGACATGGTGACATTTTTGTTTTGTTTTCACATTGACTTCAAATTAGTTGACAACTCAACCAAATGTAAATCAACACTAGATGTAGAAATGATCTGTGCCCAGTGGGGTGTACTTTAGCCTCCTTCTTTCATCCAACAATCCTAGACCACTAGCTCAGGGCTCAATCTTTGAAAGTGGGACTTATGACATTGTCTCTGATATGTTAGTTCCAGAATTCAGTAGTTAAATGCATATGTTACTCCCTTCGTGCATTTGAGGTTGTGTGTACACGTTTTCACAGTGCTAAGACTACCCATTCATTTCTAACGTATGGTAACTGGTTATTGCATTATCTTGTCATGTCTTGTTAACATTTTCAAAAACCTGTTGCAAATAGAACTTTTAATATATTTAAACCTTTTTGTACCGTATAACATTTGAAGTTGATGTTATTGCCTCCATTTTGTGTCTAGTCTGAAATCCTAATTGTATTCCATTCCATTTTGTAGTCTATACTGTATGTTACTGTAACATGCCACCTCCTCAGATCGCAATCATCCTCTACTGAGTGGTCAACAATGACATGATCTACAAGAACACCGTTTCAACTATTAGTCAGATTTTAAGAAGACAATATTGGTCTGTCAATTGAATACTGTCATCATAATAACATAAGTGAGTGCCTTGGTTCATGTTCAGCTTGGTGAACTTCAATAAAATGCACATAAATTACCCAATTTTCAAGGAGTCACTTATAGCAACACACTTCACATCTCCTCAGTTAGCTTCATTCAAAAAGAGTCAATGTTTTCCACTCATGTAATGTACTGTACTTGCCTTGATTGTTTTGCGTTGTCAACATCTCCATCAGAGTTACATAATCTGCATTATCATCACAACCACATGAACATTCAATGCGGGAGTGGATTTGATGTAATAGACCTCCCCTGACTTGTAAAAGACTTGTGCTGATGAGCTCTTCAATGAGCTATCATGGGTCTTTAATCACACTGAAGGCCTGGTAAGCATGGGAGGCCATAGAATATTTTCACCCTGCAGACTGGAGAGATGGGGATGAATGGCCTCTATTGGGGGGAGAAAGGCTAACCTTTCAGCCTGTCAATGTGAAATTGCTTTGATGGGAAACATGTCTAGTCAAAATAGCTTTATGTCGCTCTGCCGTTCGATCTAAAGGCCTGCCAAACAATTGGATGTTGGTGTGAGGGTCTAAGGAGACTTTGAGTGTGTGAGCTCTTTTGTTTCCAGTACCCTTACAGCTTTACATCTTTTGAGTTGAAGACTTGGCCAAAGGTTTCCTGTGTCTTAGTGGGGGAAGTTTCGGCGGCGACACCTACTGAATCTTTAAAGTGCCACATGCCAAATATGTAGGGTCTTCACAGCAAACCAAAATTGGTTCTGTGAAAGTTCCCAGAAAATGTGTTAGGTCGCGGCAAATATTCTCATAACACAGAAACTGTCCAGTCAAGGTGAAGATTATAAAATGTTTGTATAAAACATTTGCCTGATGTTACAAGAACATTCCCAGAACACATTTTGTCTGTTCTGTAAAAGTTCCCAGAATGTTTCATTAGGTTGTGGGAACAGTGTGTGGGGACATCACAAAATGTTCCCGAAATACAAAAACTGTCTAGTTGTGTGGATGATTCTACAAAGTTTATTTTAGGGTGAAAAAAACATTCCCCTGATGTTACAACAATGTTCTCAGAACACATTTCGTCTGTTCTTTAATGGATTCCAGAATTTCATTAAGTTGTGGGACATGACAATAGATATGTTCCCAAAACACAAAAACTGTCTAGTTGTGCTGACATTCAGATAATATTTGTATTAGGGTGCACAAAACATTCCTTTGATGTTGCAGGAATGTTGACAGAACAGCCTTTCTGAGTTCTTTATAAATCTTGAAGAAATAAAGATATCCTCTCTTTTGGTAGAGTATAGCTGAGCCTCCATTCCACCGTTATCGTTTTCAAAAGATGGTATGGGAAGGGTTTTCTCTGGTCGCCGGGAGGGGGGGGGCAGGAGGTTGGGGGGTATGCGGGGTGACTGACAAGCAACCTTAGTTGCTGGGGGCTGCCCACAGGTACATTTGATATAAACTGAATATATCGTTTAAATGGATATTGTACCTGTAACCCCCACCAACAAAAAAATACAAAAAAATAAAAGCTTGGGATTGAACATGCAATCATCAGCTCTGCAGACAGATCATTAAAACTCTGGACCACCAGGGGACAGCTGCAGCCTTGTGTTTTTTTCCCAGTCAAATATGGTCAATCAGGACACAGAACAATTTCTGAGTTATTAAAATGTTCCCATCCTTTTCTTAGAGGCAGGGGGCCTAGTGGTTAGAGCATTGGGCCAGTAACTGAAAGGTTGCTAATTTGAATCCCTGAGCCAACAAGATGAAAAATATGTCCTTCTTCTCTTGCACAAGGCAGTTAACCCCAAAAAAACAACGTGCCCAATGTGGCAGCCCCCAACACCTTTCTGATTCAGAGAGGTTGGGTTAAAAGCGGAAGTCAAGTTTTGTTTAAACCTTGTGCACAATTGACGATAAAATTAAATTGTATACTTTTAATTGAATCCTTTAATACGCTGTATACTTGCAACACTGTATTTTATGATTTTCTTTCTTCATCACGTGTTGAAAGTCTTATGAAATGTGATTTTAGTTGGATAGAGCTTCCTTTAAATAACTTGTACTCTTGTGTATTCATATGCTTTTGAAATATATTTTACATTTACATTAGTCATTTAGCAGACACTCTTATCCAGAGTGACTTACAGTAGTGAGTGCATACATTTTCGTACTTTTTCGTACTGACTCAGAACAGACTCAGAACCTTAAAAATAAATAAGGAAACAATTGTACCTTTTCTCAATTTCAAAATCAAATTTCATAAGACACATTATGAAGAAAGAAAATCATAAAACAATGTATGAAGAGGATGGGAATTTTGGTATAACTCGTTCTGTGTACTTATTGACTATATATAAAAGATATTAAAAAAACAGCTATCCCCTGGTTGCGCAGAGGCTTAGTGATATGAATGCAGATCTGAAAATTGCAGGTTCAATCCAACATATTCTTTAACCATGTTTATTTATTTTTTTATTTTTTTTTGGGGGGGGACTATGAAATTGAGGCTCAGATATACTCTACTAAATCCAGTCAAATGCAGAATTTAAACGCCCCCCCAAAAAACATTGTGTAGAAATTGACGGTTCAACTTTTTTTTAAATGCACTTGATATAATTCCTACCTTCAGATGCTTGATATGGTCAACCCTAGTTTATTTTTCATGATCTGAAAAGCAAAAGAGATCCTAGATCAGCACTCATACTCTTGGATACCTTGTAAATATGTGACTCATTTCAGGAAGCTAGGCGTATGTCACATGTCACTACTTCCCAGGAGAGGCATTTGAAATATATATATTTCTTTATTATTAAAATGGGTTTTTTGCAGAAATGCCTTCTGGAACATGTGAACTTTCATGTACCTTAATAACAAACGTGTATGCCATCTGGAAATACGAATAAAATTGTTAAATTACTAGCCTAGTTGATTTAGCCATGGAAAAATACAGGAACCTTCCCTCTAGCCATGATTGGCTGAGATAATGAATACAACAGGTGTAGACCTTACCGTGAAATGCTTACTTACAAGCCCCTAACCAACAATGCAGTTTTAAGAAAAATAAGAGTTAAGAAAATATTTACTAAATAAACTAAAGTTTTTTAAAAAAGTAACACAATAAAATAACAATAACGAGGATATGTACAGGGGGTACCAGTACCGAGTCAATGTATGAGGGTTCAGGTTAGTCAAGGTAATTGAGGTAATATGTACATGTAGGTAGGGGTAAAGTGACTATGCATAGATAATAAACAGCGAGTAGCAGCAGCGTAAAAAAAGGGGGGGGGGGGGTCAATGCAAATAGTCCGGGTGTTCAGCAGTCTTATGGCTTGGGGGTAGAAGCTGATTGGACCTAGACTTGGCGCTCCGGTACCGCTTGCCGTGCGGTAGCAGAGAGAACAGTCTATGACAAGTGTGGCTTGAGTCTTTGACAATTTTTTCGGCCTTCCTCTGACACTGCCTGGTATAGAGGTCCTGGATGGAAGGAAGCTTGGCCCCAGTGATGTACTCGGCAGTACGCACTACCCTCTGTAGCTGTGACGAGTACTGAGAATACGAAGAGGCAGGACACAGACGCAGGAATCAACAATGTAAAGAACAACAAAGAGCGAGTACACAACAAGACACTAACAATCATACACAACCCAACACTGAACAGTCCAGGGCTATATAAGGGTGGTGATGAGATGATGAGGTGCAGGTGCGCTGGAGGTGATTAGGGTGCGTTGGGTTTCCATTCCGGTGTTGCCGAGGTGGTGCGCTCAGACCGGTGGCTCAGTAGACCAGCAAATCAGAGCCCCGGAGTGGAGCAACGGGAGGAGACGTGACAGTAGCGCCTTGCGGTTGGATGCCGAGCAGTTGCCATACCAGGCGTTGATGCAACCAGTCAGGATGCTCTCGATGGTGCAGCTGTATAACTTTTTGAGGACCTAAGGATCTATGCCAAATCTTTTCAGTCTCCTGAGGGGTAATAGGAGTTGTCGTGCCCGCTTCAAGACTGTCTTGGTGTGTTTGGACCATGATAGTTTGTTAGTGATGTGGACACCAAGGAACTTGAAGCTCTCGACCTGCTCCACTACAGCCCTGTCGATGTGAATGGGAGCGTGCTCGGCCCTCCTTTTACTGTAGTCCACGATCAGCTCCTCTGTTTTGATCACGTTGAGGGAGAGGTTGATGTCCTGGCACCACAATGCCAGGTCTCTGACCTCCTCCCAATAGGTTGTCTCATCGTTGTCGGTGATCAGGCCTACCACCGTTGTGTCGTTGGCAAACCTAATGATGGTGTTGGAGTCGTGCTTGGCCACGCAGTCGTGGGTGAATAGGGAGTACAGGAGGGGACTAAGCACGCACCCCTGAGGGGCCCCTGTGTTGAGGATCAGCGTGGCAGATGTGTTACTGCCTACCCTTACCACCTGGGGGCAGCCCTTCAGGAAGTCCAGGATCCAGTTGCAGAGGGAGGTGTTTAGTCCCAGGGTCCTTAGCTTAGTGATGAGCTTTGAGGGCTCTATAATAATATGCCATTTAGCAGACACTTTTATCCAAAGCGACTTACAGTCATGTGTGCATACATTTTGACGTATGGGTGGTCCCAGGGATCGAACCCACTACCCTGGCGTTACAAGCGCCATGCTCTACCAATTGAGCTACAGAGGACCACTTCTATGGTGTTGAATGCTGAGCTGTAGTCAATGAACAGCATTCTCACGTAGGTGTTCCTTTTGTCCAGGTGGGAAAGGGCAGTGTGGAGTGCAATAGAGATTGCGTCATCTGTGGATCTGTTGGGGTGGTGTGCGATTTGGAGTGGGTCTAGGGTTTCTGGGATGATGGTGTTGATGTAAGCCATGACCAGCCCTTCAAAGCACTTCATGGCTACCGACGTGAGTGTACTGGTCGGTAGTCATTTAGGTAGGTTACCTTGGCGTTCTTGGGCACAGGAACTATGGTGGTCTGCTTGAAACATGTACAGTGGGGAAAAAAAGTATTTAGTCAGCCACCAATTGTGCAAGTTCTCCCACTTAAAAAGATGAGAGAGGCCTGTAATTTTCATCATAGGTACACGTCAACTATGACAGACAAAATGAGGAAAAAAAATCCAGAAAATCACATTGTAGGATTTTTAATGAATTTATTTGCAATTTATGGTGGAAAATAAGTATTTGGTCAATAACAAAAGTTTCTCAATACTTTGTTATATACCCTTTGTTGGCAATGACACAGGTCAAACGTTTTCTGTAAGTCTTCACAAGGTTTTCACACACTGTTGCTGGTATTTTGGCCCATTCCTCCATGCAGATCTCCTCTAGAGCAGTGATGTTTTGGGGCTGTCGCTGGGCAACACAGACTTTCAACTCCCTCCAAAAATTTTCTATGGGGTTGAGAGCTGGAGACTGGCTAGGCCACTCCAGGACCTTGAAATGCTTGTTACGAAGCCACTCCTTCGTTGCCCGGGCGGTGTGTTTGGGATCATTGTCATGCTGAAAGACCCAGCCACGTTTCATTTTCAATGCCCTTGCTGATGGAAGGAGGTTTTCACTCAAAATCTCACGATACATGGCCCCATTCATTCTTTCCTTTACACGGATCAGTCGTCCTGGTCCCTTTGCAGAAAAACAGCCCCAAAGCATGATGTTTCCACCCCCATGCTTCACAGTAGGTATGGTGTTCTTTGGATGCAACTCAGCATTCTTTGTCCTCCAAACACGACGAGTTGAGTTTTTACCACACAGCCAGGGCAACTAAGGAGTGGCTCCGTAAGAAGCATCTCAAGGTCCTGGAGTGACCTAGCCAGTCTCCAGACCTGAACCCAATATAAAATCTTTGGAGGGAGCTGAAAGTCCATATTGCTCAGCGACAGCCCCGAAACCTGAAGCATCTGGAGAAGGTCTGTATGTAACGATCCCGGCAGTCTGAGTCGGGTCCTGTCTGTGTACTAGTTTTTCTGCTCGTGATCTCCAGTTTCCCGAGGGTTCTGGAACGCTCCCTGCCTGGTTGCCGGGCAACGTTGCTAGGCGGGAGCTCTCTTGATTTCCGCACCTGCATCCCATCAGCAATCTGCACACCTGGTCCTGATCATCACCCTTCTTAGGCTCTGGCCTAACATCCATTCCCTGCCGGATCGTTAGCCATGAACAGTATGTTTATCAGCGGATCAGTCTTAGAGCTTAGAGCATTAGTTTTGTTGTTTTGCACCTTGTTTGCTTGTTGTATGCTTACCTCCGTTTTGTTCTCCCTGCAGTCACTCGTCCGAACCTTCACCCAACCTCTGCCTGATGGTCGGCGGCTGCCGAGCCATCATTGGACCAACTACTGCACCCTCAACAACTCATCCACGCCGCCCGCTCTGTTCCCTGGATTATTCAGCAGCACTCGTGGATCAGTTAAATAAACACTCACCTTTGACACCACTTACCTTGTCCTGGTCTGCTTCTGGGTTCTGGCTTAGTAAACCGTGACAGAACGATCCGGCCAGTAATGAACCCAGCGGACCTGGACTCTGTTCGCCATGCCATTACCCATCAGGAGAAGATGTTGGGCCATCATAGCACGGTACTACAGGAGATCGCGTTGTCAGTTCGGAACCTTTCTACCGGTCTGACGGAGGTCCAGAACCAGCGCAAGTTTCCGGTGGAGGATCCACTACCGGTTTCACCCATCTCGCCTGCCGCTTCTGGAGCTGTGTCCTTCCGTGAGCCCAAGGTTCCGACGCCGGATAAATATGAGGGGGAGCTGGGAAGATGCCGTTCCTTCCTTATGCAGTGTGGATTAGTGTTCGATCTACAGCCCTACTCTTATGCCACAGACAAAGCTAGGATAGCCTTTGTGATTGAGTTGCTGCGTGGTCGAGCGCTGGAGTGGGCTTCAGCCGTTTGGGAACGACAGGATCCCTGCATGGCTTCATACCAGGGGTTCACGGCCGAGATGAGGAAGCTCTTCGACCATTCCGTCCGAGGGAGGGACGCAGCTAGGCGCCTGTTTTCACTTCGCCAAGGAACTCGCAGCGTGGCCGACTTCGTGATCGAGTTCAAGACGTTGGCTGTGGAGAGTGGGTGGAATGAGGAGTCTCTGCAAGCGGCCTTTTACCAGGGTCTGTCGGAGCAGCTCAAGGATGAGTTGATCTCCTATCCGGAGCCTAGTGACCTGGACAGCTTGGTAGCCTTGTCTATTCGGGTGGATAATCGAGTCCGAGAGCGAAGGAGGGAGAAGCAATGGGTCCCGTCCAACCGATCAGCTTCTCAGGTTCCAGTCGGGTCGGGATTGGACCAGAATACGTCGATCATCGTCCACCACACAGGATTAGTGGAGAGGTCCTGTCTCCCGATTCTGAACCCATGCAAGTGGGGCGGCACGGGTTAACCAAGGAGGAGCGCCAACACAGACGTAGGACTAACTGTTGCCTCTACTGTGGTGGTTCGGGACATTACCTCGCCACTGGTTCCCGGCGGTCGTCAAACTGCGCGGCTCGCTAAAGTTGGGAGGACTTTTAGCGAGCCAGTTTCGATCTCTCAATACCTCTGTCAGACCCCGTTTCCGGCTACCCTTATGAACAGGAATCAGAGCTTAGCGATTAACGCTTTTATCGATTCAGGTGCCGATGGAAGCTTTCTTGATGCCGAGTTGGTGGAACAGCTGGGGCTTTCCAAGGAGCAATTGCCGGAAGCCATTGAAGCTACCACTCTGGACGGCAGTAGTCTGGCACGTATCACGATGAGGACTGAACCGGTTAAGATGCTGTTGTCGGGGAATCATTCTGAGATGATTTCATTCTTCATTCTGCCGTCTTCCCATGTTCCTCTGGTCCTTGGATACCCCTGGCTGAAGGAACACAATCCCACGTTCGATTGGGTGACGGGCAAGGTAACGAGTTGGAGCCTTGATTGTCATGCTAACTGTCTCAAGACTGCCTGTCCCCATTCGGTTCCCAGTCAGGTGATTGAGGCTAAACCCCCAGACTTGTCCCTGGTTCCCGAGACATATCACGATTTGGGGGAAGTGTTCAGTAAGCAGAAGGCTCTGTCACTCCCTCCCCACCGACCATATGATTGTGCCATCAACCTGTTCCCTGGAGCTGTCTACCCCAAGGGAAGGTTATACAGTATCTCCCGACCTGAACGTGAGGCTTTGGAGACCTACATCAAGGAGTCCCTAGCTGCTGGTCTCGTTCGTCCCTCGTCATCACCCCTGGGGGCAGGATTCTTCTTTGTGGGTAAGAAGGATGGCTCTCTTCGACCGTGTATTGATTATCGGGGGTTGAATGACATCACGGTCAAGAACAAGTATCCCCTGCCCTTGATGAGTTCTGCCTTCGACTCCTTACAGGGTGCTACGGTGTTCACCAAGCTAGACCTACGCAATGCGTATCACATGGTCCGGATCAGAGAGGGGGACGAGTGGTTGACGGGTTTCAATACACCGATGGGTCACTTCGGTATCAGGTGATGCCGTTTGGACTGACCAATGCTCCAGCGGTATTCCAGAGTATGGTGAACGACGTCCTGAGAGATATGATCGGTCTCTTTGTGTTTGTTTACCTGGATGACATTCTGATCTTCTCGAAGGAACCTTCCGACCACGTCCAGCATGTCCGGCAGGTTCTGCAGCGATTGTTGGAGAATCGCCTGTTCGTGAAGGCCGAGAAGTGCGAGTTTCACGCCCACACGACATCCTTTCTCGGGTACATCATCTCCAGGGGAGAGATTAGGATGGACCAGGAGAAGGTTAGAGCGGTTCTGGAATGGGCCCAGCCCGGTACGAGATTGCAGCTCCAGAGATTTCTGGGGTTTGCGAATTTCTACCGCAGATTCATCCGGGATTACAGCCGTGTGGCCGCTCCGTTAACTGCCTTGACTTCCAGTATCAGGACCTTCAAGTGGAATCCGGAGGCGGATCGAGCGTTTCTGGATTTGAAGAGGCGATTCACCAACGCACCGATTCTCTCTCAACCGGACACGGCCCGTCAGTTCGTCGTTGAAGTGGACGCGTCTGATGTGGGAGTTGGCGCCATCCTGTCGCAGCGATGCTCCACGGACAGTAAACTCCATCCCTGCGCCTACTACTCTCGTCGCCTTTCGCCTGCGGAGAGGAATTACGATGTGGGTAACCGGGAGCTTCTCGCGGTGAAACTTGCCTTGGAGGAGTGGCGCCACTGGTTGGAGGGGGCGGAGCAACCGTTTATTGTCTGGACTGACCACAAGAATCTTGCTTACGTGCAATCGGCTAGACGTCTCAACTCCCGTCCAGGCCAGGTGGGCGTGGTTTTCCGGACGATTCAATTTTTCCCTGACGTTCCGACCTGGATCTAAGAACGGCAAGGCGGACGCCTTGTCCCGGATGTTCTCCAAGACGGAAGAGAGTGGGTCCAAGACCGAGACAATTCTCCCCGGAACTGCGTCGTGGGAGCAGTTATGTGGAAGATTGAGGAGGAGGTGATGGCGGCCCTTCGGACGCAGCCCGGTCCCGGTAACGGTCCACCCGGTCGGTTGTTTGTGCCTGAGTCGGTTCGTCCTGCTGTCCTCAAATGGTCCCACGCCAGCAAGATGGCTTGTCACCCTGGCGTGGCTCGGACGATGGCGTTTCTTCGCAGACGTTTTTGGTGGCCTGCCATGGCCGAGGATACTCGGGGTTTTGTTGCTGCCTGTCCAGTGTGTGCGCAGAATAAGAGTACCAATCGGCCCAGCTCTGGACTACTTCACCCCCTTCCTATTCCCCGGCGACCATGGTCGCATCTGGCCCTGGACTTTGTCACTGGGTTGCCCGCTTCTGAGGGGAACACGGTCGTTCTGACTATCGTGGACAGATTCAGCAAGTTCGCCCACTTTGTGCCAATTGCCAAGCTTCCCTCTGCCTCGGAGACGTCCGAGATCCTGGTTAGGGAGGTTTTCAGGGTCCACGGTTTGCCCAGTGATATCGTTTCCGACCGTGGCCCTCAGTTTACCTCTGCTGTCTGGAAGTCCTTCTGTTTGGCCATTGGAGCTACAGTCAGTCTCACATCTGGTTTTCACCCCCAATCTAATGGTCAGGCGGAGAGAGCCAACCAGAAGATGGAATCCACGCTACGCTGCCTGGTCTCTTCCAACCCCACCTCCTGGGTCTCTCAGTTGCCTTGGGTTGAGTATGCCCACAATACTCTCCCCTACATCTGCCACTGGGATGTCTCCCTTCCAGTGCCTGTATGGCTACCAACCTCCCTTGTTCCCTTCTCAGGAGAAGGAGCTCTCAGTGCCTTCTGTTCAGGCCCATATTCGTCGTTGCCACCGGACCTGGCATCGGGCCAGAAAGGCACTCCTTAGAGTTTCGGACCGGTATCAGCTCCAGGCGAATCGTCGCCGGATCCCCGCTCCCACCTATACCATCGGAGATAGGGTCTGGTTGGCCACACGGGATCTTCCTTTACGGACTGAGTCTAGGAAGTTGTTACCGAAGTTCATTGGTCCGTTTGTGGTGGAGAAGGTGATCAATCCGGTGGCAGTTCGACTCAAACTACCGAGGACGCTCAGAGTCCATCCCACCTTTCATGTCTCCTGCCTCAAGCCTGTTTTCCTCAGTCCTCTGTTGCCTCCTCCGCCTCCTCCTCCTCCTCCTCGGATGATCGGAGGTGGTCCTGCCTACACGGTGCGACGCATCATGGATTCCAGACGGCGGGGCCGGGGTTTCCAGTATCTCGTGGACTGGGAGGGGTATGGTCCTGAAGAGAGGAGTTGGATTCCGCGGCGACAGATCCTAGATGCTGACCTCATTCGTGACTTCTACCGCCTCCATCCTGGCGCTCCGGGAGTCCGCCCGGTGGCGTTCGTCGGAGGGGGGGTACTGTAACGATCCCGGCAGTCTGAGTCGGGTCCTGTCTGTGTACTAGTTTTTCTGCTCGTGATCTCCAGTTTCCCGAGGGTTCTGGAACGCTCCCTGCCTGGTTGCCGGGCAACGTTGCTAGGCGGGAGCTCTCTTGATTTCCGCACCTGCATCCCATCAGCAATCTGCACACCTGGTCCTGATCATCACCCTTCTTAGGCTCTGGCCTAACATCCATTCCCTGCCGGATCGTTAGCCATGAACAGTATGTTTATCAGCGGATCAGTCTTAGAGCTTAGAGCATTAGTTTTGTTGTTTTGCACCTTGTTTGCTTGTTGTATGCTTACCTCCGTTTTGTTCTCCCTGCAGTCACTCGTCCGGAACCTTCACCCAACCTCTGCCTGATGGTCGGCGGCTGCCGAGCCATCATTGGACCAACTACTGCACCCTCAACAACTCATCCACGCCGCCCGCTCTGTTCCCTGGATTATTCAGCAGCACTCGTGGATCAGTTAAATAAACACTCACCTTTGACACCACTTACCTTGTCCTGGTCTGCTTCTGGGTTCTGGCTTAGTAAACCGTGACACTGTATGGAGGAGTGGGCCAAAATCCCTGCTGCAGTGTGTGCAAACCTGGTCAAGACCTACAGGAAACGTATGATCTCTGTAATTGCAAACAAAGGTTTCTGTACCAAATATTAAATTCTGCTTTTCTGATGTATCAAATACTTATGTCATGCAATACAATGCAAATTAATTACTCAAAAATCATACAATGTGATTTTCTGGATTTTTGTTTTAGATTCCGTCTCTCACAGTTGAAGTGTACATATGATAAATATTACAGACCTCTACATGCTTTGTAAGTACGAAAACCTGCAAAATCGGCAGTGTATCAAATACTTGTTCTCCCCACTGTATACATACATACACATACATATACACATACATACATATAAATACATATACATACATTTACATATAAACTCAGCAAAAAAAGGAAACGTCCTCTCACTGTCAACTGCGTTTATTTTCAGCAAACTTAGCATGTGTAAATATTTGTATGAACATAACAAGATTCAACAACTGAGACTAAACAAGTTCCACAGACATGTGACCAACAGAAATTGAATAATGTGTCCCTGAACAAAGGGGGGGTAAAAATTAATAGTAACAGTCAGTATCTGGTGTGGCCACCAGCTGCATTAAGTACTGCAGCGCATCTCCTCCTCATGGAATGCACCAGATTTGTCAGTTCTTGCTGTGAGATGTTACCCCTCTCTTCCACCTAGGCACCTGCAAGTTCCCAGACATTTCTGGGGGGAATGGCCCTAGCCCTCACCCTCCGATCCAACAGGTCCCAGACGTGCTCAATGGGATTGAGATCCGGGCTCTTCGCTGGCCATGGCAGAACACTGACATTCCTTTCTTGCAGGAAACCACGCACAGAACGAGCAGTATGGCTGGTGGCATTGTCGTGCTGGAGGGTCATGTCAGGATGAGCCTGCAGGAAGGGTACCGCATGAGGGAGGAGGTCTTCCCTGTAACGCACAGCGTTGAGATTGCCTGCAATGACAACAAGCTCAGTCCGATGATGCTGTGACACACTGTCCCAGACCATGACGGACCCTCCACCTCCAAATCGATTCCGCTCCAGAGTACAGGCCTCGGTGTAACGCTCATTCCTTCGATGATAAATGCAAATCCGACCATCACCCCTGGTGAGACAAAACCGCGACTCGTCAGTGAAGACCACTTTTTGCCAGTCAAATCAAATCAAATCAAATCAAATCAAATTTTATTGGTCACATGCGCCGAATACAACAGGTGCAGACATTACAGTGAAATGCTTACTTACAGCCCTTAACCAACAGTGCATTTATTTTAAACAAAAAAGTAAGAATAAAACAACAACAAAAAAGTGTTGAGAAAAAAAGAGCAGAAGTAAAATAAAGTGACAGTAGGGAGGCTATATATACAATAAAATAAAGTGACAGTAGGGAGGCTATATATACAGGGGGGTACCGTTGCATAGTCAATGTGCGGGGGCACCGGCTAGTTGAGGTAGTTGAGGTAATATGTACATGTGGGTAGAGTTAAAGTGACTATGCATAAATACTTAACAGAGTAGCAGCAGCGTAAAAAGGATGGGGTGGGGGGGCAGTGCAAATAGTCCGGGTAGCCAGTCCTGTCTGGTCCAGCGACGGTGGGTTTGTGCCCATAGGCGACGTTGTTGCCCGTGATGTCTGGTGAGGTCCTGCCTTACAACAGGCCTACAAGCCCTCAGTCCAGCCTCTCTCAGCCTATTGCGGACAGTCTGAGCACTGATGGAGGGATTGTGCGTTCCTGGTGTAACTCGGGCAGTTGTTGTTGACAGTACGGACATTGCAATTTATTGCCCTGGCCACATCTGCAGTCCTCATGCCTCCTTGCAGCATGCCTAAGGCACGTTCACACAGATGAGCAGGGACCCTGGCCTTTGGTGTTTTTCAGAGTCAGTAGGAAGGCCTCTTTAGTGTCCTAAGTTTTCATAACTGTGACCTTAATTGCCTACCGTCTGTAAGCTGTTAGTGTCTTAACGACCGTTCCACAGGTGTATGTTCATTAATTGTTTATGGTTCATTGAACAAGAATGGGAAATTGTGTTTAAACCCTTTACAATTAAGATCTGAGAAGTTATTTAGATTTTTACGAATTATCTTTGAAAGACAGGGTCCTGAAAAAGGGACGTTTCTTTTTTTGCTGAGTTTATATACATATCTTACTTTCCAACCCCACCACCCCTTCCCTAATTGGAGTAAACTAGTGAACAACAACGCTTAGGCCTCTACCTCCAGCTTATACATACTATATCCATTTTATGGACACAGTCAATTTTACAATAATTCTATTTTGTTTGTTTTTACTCCTGAACTTCCTCTACCCTTAACCTCTCCGATCATTTTCATGATGTCCATCCAGTTTGCTTCTACATGCCATATTTTTCTAACTGTGCTCAGTGCGGATGTTGCCTGTAAGCCATGGCTTCTGGTTGGGGTATGTACGTACAGTCACTGTGGGGTCAACGTCATCAATGCACTTATTGATGAAGCCAGTGACTGATGTGGTATACTCCTCAATGGCATCGGATGAATCCCGGAACATATTCCAGTATGTACTAGCAAAACAGTCCTGTAGCTTATCATTTGCGTCATCTGACCACTTCCGTATTGAGCGAATCACTGGTACTTCCTGCTTTAGTTTTTGCTTGTAAGCAGGAATCAGGAGGATAGAATTATGGTCAGATTTGCCAAATGGAGGGCGAGGGAGAGCTTTGTATGCATCTCTGTGTGTGGAGTAAAGGTTTTTCCCTCTGGTTGCACATGTGACATGCTGGTAGAAATTAGATAAAACAGATTTCAGTTTTTCTGCATTAAAGTCCCCGGCCACTAGGAGCACCGCCTCTGGATGAGCATTTTCAAGTTTGCTTATAGCCTTATACAGCTCGTTGAGTGCGGTCTTAGTGGCAGCATCGGTTTGTGTTGGTAAATAGACAGCTACGAATAATATAGATAGTGGGGTCTACAGCTTATCATGATGTACTCTACCTCAGGTACACAAACCACCACCCCTCGTCTTACCGGAGGTAGCTGTTTTGTCTTGCTGATGCACGGAAAACCCAGCCAACTGTATATAATCCATAAAGTCGTTCAGCCATGACTCTGTGAAACATACGATATTACAGTTTTTAATGTCCCATTGGTAGGATAGTCTCGAACAGAGCTCATCCAGTTAATTCTCCAATGATTGCACGTTAGCCAATAGGACAGATGGTAGAGGCGGGTTACCCACTCGCCAACAAATTCTCACAAGGCACCCTGATCTGCGTCCCCTGTATTGGTGTCTCCTCTTCATGCATATGACAGGGATTTGGGCCTGGTCCGGGAGCAGCAGTAAATCCTTCGCGTTCAGCTTGTTAAAGAAAAACCTTTGTCCAGTTCGAGGTGAGTAATCACTGTTCTGATTTCCAGAAGCTCTTTTTGGTCATAAGACACGGTGGCAGAAACATTATGTACAAAATAAGTCACAAACAAAGTGAAAAAACACACAAAATAGCACAATTGGTTAGGAGCCCGTAAAACAGCAGCCATCCCCTCCGGTGCCATTCTCTCTACGCAGCATATAAAGAGGATGGGTGACGTGATGGTGAATAACCCAGTTACCAGTATTTTCCTGGGTTAGTTATGTCTAAGAAGGCTAAAAAGGAAGCGTGGAATTCCTGATGGACCATACTGCCATGGCTATATACTGAAAAAAATAGGATGTACGAGAGCTTCCCTGGTGGCACAGACGATAAAAGACCTGTCTCGAGGAACCAAACATTGCAGGTTCAAATATATGAAGTGTAGAAAATATGGTTGTGTTTGTATGATTAAATGTTGTTCAAATGTCCAATGAAATAAAGAATGTTCAGATACTCAACATGTGTTTGTAAGATGAAATGCTGTTCAAATGACCTATGACTGAAATTAAAATCATGTGTCTCTACATCACCTACAATACAGTCCTCAAATGAGAATTGCCATTAAATCTGGAGAGAAACATAAAGGGGATGTATTTGAATGTTGTGGTAGTATTAGGAAAAACTTGAATTTAAGATGTCCTTGAAATGTTCTAAGGATGTCCAAGACAAGGTACAATGTATATTGCATGAACATCAATGGAATATTATGTTAAACCTAAAACAAATATGCTACGAACTTCATACAAACTGACTTATTTATGTATGAATGTCATCACAACTGAGCATATTTTGTGTTTTGGGAACCTATCTTTTGTAATGCACCCACACTGTTCCCACAGCCCAATTACATGTTCTGGGAACCTTTAAAGAACTTAGATAGGCTGTTCTGTTAACATTCCTGCAACATCAAAGGAATGTTTTGTGCCACCTGATAAAACATTATCTGAATAACAGCAAAACTAGACAGCTTTTGTGTTTTGGGAACATATCTCTTGTCATGTCCCCACAATGTTCCCACCAGACTGTTCCGACAACCTAATGAAACATTCTGGGAACCTTTACAGAACAGAATAAATGTGTTCTGGGAACGTTCTTGTACCATCAGGTGAATGGTTTTTGCACCCTAAAATAAACATTGTATAATCACCCACACAACTGGAACGTTTTTGTGTTTTGGGAAAATGTATTTTGTGTATTTTGTGATGCCACAATGTTCTCAACAGACTGTTCCCACAATCTAATGAAATATTCTGGGAACCTTTAAAGAACAGATCAAATGTGTTATAGGAACGTGTAACATCAGGTGAATGTTTTATACATGTTATGAGAACTTTGTCGCTACCTAAAGAATGTTCTGGGAACTTTCATAGAACCAATTTTGGTTTGCTGGGAAAACATTTCTTGTACATTGTGTTATTACATTACCTGGAAACCTAATGAGAACTTTTGGGGAATGTTCTTTGGTGGTTGTTACAGATGTTGGGCACAACATTTTAGTGAATGTTAGGAGAACATTCCAAGGATATATATATTTATTATAAAAAATATGAATGTTTTTGGGGTGTATCATCCTAATGTTCGATAAAACCCTAACTAGAACTTAGTGGGAATCTTAGCTAATGTTCCTGGTTTGCCGGGTTGACAAGAAATAGTGTAACGCACTGAAACTTCACTTAGGTTCTGTATTTTATCGACAGTTAAGTTGGGAAATAAAGTTTAGTAGACAATAGACAGATAATATTAACTGTAATCATAGAAGTAAGTGTAGTTATGCAGGTGTTTCTCGACTAATGCATCCTGGTCTATTATTCAGCAGCAACAGGAACTCTTTAAAACATGCAAGACTACAAAGTAAAGTAATCCCATTTTCTGCCTGTTCTGTTGAATGGCTCGCCTCATCGTCAAAGTGTCTCCACCTCTCCACTCATCTAACAGTCCAAGAATTTCTCCTTTCTTTCTTGGCTTTAAGGTGAGGCTGCCTGTTTATGCCAGACGCAGCTCAGAGCGCAGGGACACTAAATGGGAGTCTGTAATTATCATTGTTCCTCTACTGTCCTGTCAGTGCGCTCGCCAGCAAAACAAGAGGGATCCCTTGGCAGTGCTCATCAAAGCAATGGCCTTTGATCAGCAGAAAAGCCCAAAACGCTGTACAAAATCAACTTGGAATGCTCCAAACATAGTAAAAGGGAATAGATATCCTTCCAAAGACATCTCCCACTCCCCCTCTCCTATAGCCTGTTGATGCCATATGCACAGGTGCTTGGTCCTAAATATGGGTTGTGTCTGATCAGCTGTGTCTGAACAAAGGACTGAAATAACTTTAATGAGAGGACAGGAGTCATGCAATGTTGTTGTGAAAAAGTCAGGACCACCAAATTTTTAAGAGATTGATCAGTTGCGTGCTATGTGTTGATTAACTCATATAGGGTGGTTTCATGGTTTGGCAAAGTGCATAGAAAATATGACAAAATAAGTTAGTGGTCCACATCCTACATTTGACCTCATAGCAATGGATAGCTCAATGTTCTAATGATTTGTCCTGAGTCTTTACAGCAGAGCTCTGTACTGACCTCAAAATGTTAGGGCAGTACTGTGGGAATTATTCCAACCTCCAACAGTGAATTATATTATACATCTGTCTGCCTATTACCCTATTTTACAGACACATATTGTATGTTGATAATTTAACTCAAAAGCTATTTTTTTCGTTTTTGTATCTATACATGCTTTGTCATCTGTAAAAGTGCCATACAAATGGTTTCTTCCAGATTAATTGCAACTGGGGGACAAAACAAGCAATAATAAATGCTCCAGAAAGCCCATTTTGAAGGCCCTTGGCCAAAATCTATGGGGGCACAAGTCATGCTGCTTTAGCGATCAATGACCTAAAGATTCAGGGACCTTTGAAACCTGTGTGGTCATTTTCTCTCAGAGGAGTGAAAAGAACTGTGGTGGGTGGGAGAAAAAAAACCTTGCCACTCATAATACCGATCTATGTATTGTAGACGAAAAGGGAGGAGAGAAGGGGCACCATTTTAAAGCACCTATTGAATTGCTATTACAGCCCCTGAGACTAATTGTGGCTGTTGTGTCTCTCGGTGGCCGAGGGGGTTCTGGAGTGGCCCTGCATGCTCTTACCCAGTGGGGTTTTCAGACAGAAAGGCCCTGAGAGAGCCCAGGACCACCGAAGATCAATAGCAAACCCTTCACTCTTTCACAGGCCTACTCTAATCCTTCACATTTGTCTACCATTTTGTTCAGGGCCATTCACAGCTCCTTGAATTTGGGATTAGGGTCTTGTTTTGTTACAAAAACAGCCCAAATTATTACGGTGAATGGACCGAGGGACAGACGATGAGTGTGTGAGTGCATGTGCGCATGTCTGTACCTGTGTGTGTTAGAAGAATATGAGAATATGCCCAATGTCTCAGAAAAAGCTGAACGTTTATTTTCTTCCTCATAGAGCTCAGTTAGAATGAGTTACAATGTCAGTTAGAGTGGGTTAAGTTCCATATCTTTCAGAAATTCCTTTACTTTTGTGTTCCTTCTGTGGCTGTCTGGCCGAACTCCCTCTGTCGGAGTCTTGGCAGCAGGCATCAGATCCATCAGACGGGCCATATCGGGCCTTCTCATCACTGAGTGAGTGGATTAGTCTGTGTGTCTGCAGCCACATGAGACAGGGCTGCTGAGTGGCACACGCGCCAGCCACATTACCCCCAAAGCCCTGCCATGCCACTCCACAGGTATGCGGTGCCACAGAGGCCTCCGTCCAGCCTCACCCCTGTGTGCATTCCCCAGATGCCTGCGAGCATGTCAGACACCGCAGGATGGGAAGGGAAGGCTAGCAGGATGGGGAGAGGGTGTAGGGGTTGGAGGGGCTGAGGCTAGTCTCCGTCTAGATAGTTTGGCCAACCGAAGCAGGCCAGATTTTGGATGAAGTCCCAGTCAACATCATAAGGTTGTCTTTGGCTTCTGGTGACTGGAAAAGGCCTAAGTTGGGACAGGTTCATGCGAAGCCTGAGGCGTGCCAAACCTTATCCACCCTGCCGCTCGAGCTCCAGTGTGTGTGGAGTAATTCTCCAAGGGAAAGGGGCTAGAGTGTCTCTGTCTTTTGTCACCATCTGCGTTGGGATATTTTCTCAGAGCTAAGGCTACGGTAGCACACACTGGCCTTTTCTGTTCAAAGACTAGCAGGTGGGTGCTCTTCCTTAAAGAAGATTTTCTCCACGTATAATGTTTAAAATGAGGTTTTTGTCATGGCTTATTTGACCTTCTTAGGTAAAGTTTAAAAAATAAGCTGGTCTCGCTGTGGTGAGAATGCTTTTATTGGATTACCCTCGCAGGCTGTATCAGACGCATAAAATAACCATGACCAGAAAGTGTCAGTTTCCTCTGTCAAGCCTTGTCATCATTTGTTTCTCAAGAACAGAACACAGATAACTTGACACTGTTGGCAAAGGGAGAGGAATACAACGGTCGGTTACAGTTCAGTTTGAGGGGGCTAATTTTTCCTATGGAGAGCTACAAATGAGGAATTGAAATTAAACAGCCTTTAAAATGTAATCGTTTTCTCAGTACCCAGGAGAAATATAGAGACAGGCTGTGGAATCAAAGAGTGGCAATGAAATGTAGCCTACACTAAGAGGGTGTAGAGTTTTGACCAGACTGCCGTGAGTCTAGACAGGCTTTGAGCTTATACTATAGTTCCCTCTGGAGCCTAATGAATCAATTTCCCCTTGTAGTCCCACATCTTTGTGTGTGTCCTCCCTCTATGCCTCCACTTCACTAGTTCTCCATTCTCCTCCATAAGAACTGTGACAATAGGTGGGCATCTTCTTCTAAAGCTCGCTAAAGTAAAATGAGTCATGTTTCAATTGTGGTCCACACAAAGTTTGAGTAATGGTACTGTCTAACTGCTGTAGGTATGAAACCTCTTGGTACAATGTACTATAGGTATGACTCTGGGTAATCTTAAAAACGGTATAACACATGAGAAGGAGGAACATATGTAAGTTTTAAGAGAAGTGTAACCTCATCATAGAAGCCCTGCTGCTGTACAGAGGATACATTTTGGGGGCTCATCTGAACACCCGGGGCCTCTTGCAACATTACAGAAAGATAAGAGGTTAAGAAATTACATTTTAACAATACATTTTTGTGTTATTTTCAGTGTGTTTTATTCACAGGTGCAAACACTTACATTATATGTATTGCCTCATCCGACCCCATTATATGTATTGCCTCATCCAGACCCATGATATGTATTGCTTCATCTAAGTGTGAATTACTCCATGCATTAGAGGCATGTTCCTCTGATACCTGATGGTCCCACCCACCCTGAGCTGAGCTCCACGTTCCCAGTTCACACTGCTGAGCTGCATTCATCAGCCCTCTCAGACCCTCATGTCAAACATGATCCAGGGCTCCCCTAACATGACACAGAAAGAGAGCCCCTCCACATCAATGGGCCAAACCGTTAGAGCATTAGAGGGCTTTGAGCTGGGGGAGCTGGGGGGCGAGGGGGCTTTCTCTCTGGCCTTGGGTAAGCACACTGAGTAGCAGTGGCTGATCTCCCCAATGCACTGTTGACTGCATGGGCCCCTGTCTGCCAGTAACTCCAATGTGAGAGGTAAGAGCTGAAGGCAGGCTACTCTGGAGGGGCCGACCTGTTGTCTTGATAATGATGGAGAGGACAGAGGTTGGAGTCACTTCCTCCGTTAGAGTGGCTTCCTCATTCCAAGTGATCATTGCAATTAACCTCAATTGATGACAAAAACTAGGGGAGCAAGATGAATGGACGAGAGCATCTGAACAAACATAAAAACCTGTTATTCCTGAACAGGTTCATTACTCTCTACAGAGGACCTAATTTGTCAACTATTTGCCCTAAAAAGCACACCAAAGAAGGTAATGACAAAAAAAAATTTTTTCTATCACAAAAAGAGACCCACAAGTACACATGCGCTATGGCTACTACTATGGCTGAACCGGTCTGTCATTTTATTCTGGGGAAGCTGCTCCATCTCTTGGTTAGAAGACTGCATAACAGTAGCAGCTCATATTTTTCGGACTCTCTTGCCCCCTCCACTGGATATACTGCAGTACCTGACTTACTTTTAAGGCTCAACTCTTTAAGAGCTGAATCCTAACTTGAGGTCTCCGCACATCAGAGGAGGCTGGTGGGAGTAGCTATAGGAGGATGGGCTCATTGTAATGGCTGGAATGGAAGGGTATCATATACATTAACCACATGTTTGACGCCGTTCCATTTCTTCCATTCCAGCCATTACAATGAGCCGGTCCTCCTATAGCTCCTCCCACCAGCCTCCTCTGGCACACATCACTAGGACTTGGAATCAAATGATGAATCTCTTCAGTCAGAGTGTGGGATTACCTTTGTAAGACTTTTGTAAGACCATGTCTGCTTCTCAGTCTCCAATGTGGTGACCTACACTGAGTATACAAAACATTAGGAACTTTTCATGACAAAGACTGACCAGGTGAATCCAGGTGAAAGCTAAGATCCCTTATTGATGTCACTTGTTAAATCCACTTCAATCAGTGTAGATGAAGGGGAGGAGACAGGTTAAATAATCATTTTTAAGCCTTGAGACAATTGAGACATGGATTGTGTATGTGTGCCATTCAGAGGGTGAATGGGAAAGACAAAAGATTTAAGTGCTTTTGAACGGGGTATGGTAGTAGGTGCCAGGTGCACCGGTTTGAGTGTGTCAAGAACTGCAAGGCTGCTGGGTTTCCCGTGTGTATGAAGAATGGTCCACCACCCAAAGGACATCCAGTCAACTTGACACAACTGTGGGAAGCATTGGAGTCAACATGGGCCCACATCCCTGTGGAACGCTTTGGACACTTTGTAGAATACATGCCCCAACGAATTGAGGCTGTTCTGAGGGCAAAAGGGGTGCAACTCAATATTAGGAAGGTGTTCCTAATGTTTTGTGCACTTTGTGCATACTGTGGGGTCCGAAATACATCTTTGATAAAGATGAGCAAAAATGACTCTATAAAATAAAGAATTCATATGCTGAGCTATGTTGTAAGCTAAAATAATTGGGAAATTATATTATTTTATACTAATATAATTACTCCGAAAAATAGTAGTAATAAAAATAGTAATAACATTTTTTTCTCAAAAATGTAGGAGTCAAAATTATTGGCAACCCTGTTTTCAATACGTTTCAATACCTCACCTTGCGAAGATAACAGCACTGAGCCTTTTTCTGAAATGTTTTATTTACATTTTACATTTGAGTCATTTAGCAGACGCTCTTATCCAGAGCAACTTACAGTTTTTTTATGAGTTGGAGAACACATTGGGAAGGATCATAGACTGTTCCTCCATACAGAATCCTTCCAGATCCTTGATATCCACAGGTTTTCAATGGGTTTGAAGTCCGGAGACTCATTTTGTGGCCAATTAACCTTTTATTTGTGGATTGTGTGCTTGGGGTTATTGTCTTGCTGGAAGATCCACTTGCAGCCAAGTTTCAGCCTCTGGGCAGAGGCAATCAGGTTTTTGGCTAAAATTTCCTGGTACTGGGTAAAGTTAATGATGCGATTGACCTTAACAAGGGCCCCAGGACCAGTGTAAGCAAAATAGCCCCATAACATCAAAGATCCACCACCATATTTTACAGTAGATATGGGATTCTTTTCTGCTTATGGATTCTCATTTCGATGCCAAACCCACCACTGGTGTGTGTGGCCAAAGAGCTCTACTTTCATGTTGAAAAATACAAATCACATTGAAAACCTGTGGTTTGAATTGAAGAGGGCAGTCCATAATCGCAGACAAAGGATTTCAAGGATCTGGAAGGATTCTATATGGAGGAATTATATAAGATTCCTCCCAATGTGTTCTCCAACTCATAAAACATTCAAGAAAAAGGCTCAGTGACGTTATCCTCGGAAGGCGAGGTATTGAAAGGTATTGAAAACAGGGGTGTGAACAATTTTGACCCCTACTTTTGGAGCAAAAAAGGGATTACTTGTTAAACTAAATGTATTTCTCTGAGCAATTGTATTAGTATAGAAGAATATGAGTATTTATATATAAATACTTGTTTTGCAAATTTCTCTCCTGTTTCAACTATTCAACTTTCAGGGGGATTCAGGTGGTCCTCTGGTGTGTAAGGGGACAGCAGTGGGAGTTGTGTCCTTCAATGATGCAGACTATTGTAACCAGCCGAGAACACCCAATGTCTACACCAAAATATCAACCTATCTCTGATTTCCAGTAAAATCCTGAAATCAAATCTGGGGAGGCAGGTTGTTTAGTGGTTAAGAGCGTTGGCCACTAACCGAAAGGTCACTGGTTTGAATCTTAGAGTGAAAAATCTGCCGATGTGCCCTTGAGCAAGGCACTTAACCGTAGTTGCTCTGGATAAGAACATCTGTTAAAATGTAAATAAAATCATTTTCCACTAGTCACAACTGATATGAATAAGAAAAGGTTATTATCATATACACATCTTTAAACAGATAGCTGCGTGGAAACATATGGGTAGAACAACAAAGTAGCTCTGGTTTCATGAAGGCGACACAATACTCTGAAACTACACCACTGCTTCCTCTGAATGCCAGAAGCCTTGGTCACTGTGGTCCATCTATCTGGTTCGGAATGCTGTTAAGCATGGCACCAATGCAGTGCAAAAATGGGTGCACAGCCACTGGAAAACAGACTGAGATGACAATGGCAAGGTCTGATGTATCTAGAGTGTGGTGTGGTCACACATAATAAAGCGCTAGTTGTTCATGGTTGGCGTGTAGTGGTTACATAGACACAATGGGGTCACACCCAGGAGGGCATCGACCTCCATGTAAAACACATAGCTCTTGAATGAGGGTGGATTACCTAGTGTTATACAAAACACTCTGGGTTTAGTAACAAAGCACTTTAAAAAAAATACATATATATATATATATATATATATATATATATATATATATATATATATATATATATATATATATATATATATATAATAATTAAATAAATAAAAATGCAACAAAAAAAAATGAATGTGGGAAACCAGCACCTGTGTATTCTTTAAACTGGGGATGCTGCACCATCTCTTGGTTGTAAGGCTAAATAACTTTCAGAAATATTTCTGACTCTCTTGTCCCCTCTGCTGGAAATACTACTGTGCGTGAGACACATGGCCTGACTAAATTTGTCTACAAGCATTTCGAAACTATACTGAATAAAAATATACATGCAACATGCAATGTAGCTCAATTGGTAGAGCATGGTGCTTGTAAGGCCAGGGTAGTGGGTTCGATCCCCGGGACCACCCTTACGTAAAAATGTATGCACACATGAGTGTAAGTCGCTTTGGATGAAAGCGTCTGCTAAATGGCATATTATTATTATATTATAATTGTTGGTCCCATGTTTCATGAACTGAAATAAAAGATCCCAGAAATGTTCCATAAGCACAAAAAGCTTATTTCTCTAAAATGTTGTGTACAAATTTGTATAAATCCCTGTTAGTGAGCATTTTTCACTTGCCAAGATAATCCATCCACCTGACAGGTGTGGAATATCAAGAAGCTGATTAAACAGCATTATCATTACACAGGTGCACCTTGTGCTGGGGACAGTAAAAGGCCACTGTAAAATGTGCAGTTGTCACACAACACAATGCCACAGATGTCTCAAGTTTGAGGGCGCGTGCAATTGATATGCTACCTGCAGGAACGTCCACCAGAGCAGTTGCCAGAGAATTGAATGTTCATTTCTCTACCATAAGCCACCTCCAACATCGTTTTAGAGAATTTGGCAGTATGTCCAACTGGCCTCACAACCGCAGACCACGTGTAACCACGCCAGCCCAGGACCTCCACATCCGGCTTCTTCACCTGCGGGATCGTCTGAGACCAGCCACCCAGACAGCTGATGAAACTGAGGAGTCTTTCTGTCTGTAATAAAGCCCTTTTGTGGGGAAAAAGTCATTCTGATTGGCTGGGCCTAGCTCCCCGGTGGGTGGGCCTATGCCCTCCCAGGCCCACCCATGGCTGCGCCCCTGCCCAGTCGTGTGAAACCAATAGATTAGGGCCTAATGAATTTATTTCTATTGACTGATTTCCTTACAGTGGGGAAAAAAAGTATTTCGTCAGCCACCAATTGTGCAAGTTCTCCCACTTAAAAAGATGAGAGAGGCCTGTAATTTTCATCATAGGTACCTGTCAACTATGACAGACAAAATGAGGGAAAAAAATCCAGAAAATCACATTGTAGGATTTTTCATGAATTTATTTGCAAATTATGGTGGAAAATAAGTATTTGGTCAATAACAAAAGTTTCTCAATACTTTGTTATATACCCTTTGTTGGAAATGACACAGGTCAAACATTTTCTGTAAGTAAAATCCTCATAACAGCGCCGGAGAAGATGGCTGCCGTTTTACAGCCCTCTAACCAATTGTACTATTATGTGTGTTTTTCCGCGTTATTTGTAATTTATTTTGTACATAATGTTTCTGCCATCGTCTCTTATAACCAAAAAGAGCTTCTGGATATCAGGACAGCGATTACTCACCTCGTATTGGACGAAGATTTTTTCTTCAACGAGGCGGCCGCGAAGGATATCATACAGACACCCGACAAGGCCCAAATCCCCGTCATTCGCGTGAGGAAGAGACTGAGATATCGTGGACGTAGATCGGGGTGCCTTGTAAGGATCCGACGGCGAGCGAGTAAACTGCCTCTTCCATCAATCCTATTAGCCAACGTTCAATCATTTGAAAATAAATTGGATGACCTAAGATTACGGTTATCCTACCAACGGGACATTAAAAACTGTAATATCTTATGTTTCACCGAGTCGTGGCTGAACGACGACATGGATAACATACAGCTAGCGGGCTATACGCTACATCGGCAGGATAGAACGGCTGACTCCGGTAAGACAAGGGGTGGCGGTCTGTGTATATTTGTAAACAACAGCTGGTGCACAAACCAATGCTGGCATTAAGATTGCACTGAATGAGTTGTACAAGGCCATAAATCAACAGGAAAACGCTCATCCAGATGCAGCGCTCCTAGTGGCCGGGGACTTTAATGCAGGGAAACTTAAATCCGTTCTACCTAATTTCTACCAGCATGTTAAATGTGCAACCAGAGGAAAAAAAACTCTAGACCACCTTTACTCCACACACAGAGACGCTTACAAAGCTCTCCCTCGCCCTCCATTTGGCAAATCTGACCATAACTCTATCCTCCTGATTCCTGCTTATAAGCAAAAACTAAAGCAGGAAGCACCAGTGACTCGGTTAATAAAAAAGTGGTCAGATGACGCAGATGCTAAGCTACAGCACTGTTTTGCTAGCACAGACTGGAACATGTTCCGGGATTCTTCAGACAGCATTGAGGAGTACACCACATCAGTCACTGGCTTCATCAATAAGTGCATCGATGATGTCGTCCCCACAGTGACTGTACGTACATACCCCAACCAGAAGCCATGGATTACAGGAAACATCCGCACTGAGCTAAAGGGTAGAGCTGCCGCTTTCAAGGAACGGGACTCTAACCCGGATGCTTATAAGAAATCCCGCTATGCCCTCCGACGAACCATCAAACAGGCAAAGAGTCAATACAGGACTAAGATTGAATCGTACTACACTGGCTCTGACGCTCGTCGGATGTGGCAGGGCTTGAAAACTATTACAGACTACAAAGGGAAGCACAGCCGCGAGCTGCCCAGTGACACAAGCCTACCAGACGAGCTAAACCACTTCTATGCTCGCTTCGAGGCAAGCAACACTGAAGCATGCATGAGAGCACCAGCTGTTCCGGATGACTATGTGATCACGCTCTCCGTAGCCGATGTGAGTAAGACTTTTAAGCAGGTCAACATTCACAAGGCCGCAGGGCCAGACGGATCACCAGGACGTGTACTCCGAGCATGTGCTGACCAACTGGCAAGTGTCTTCACTGACATTTTCAACATGTCCCTGACTGAGTCTGCAATACCAACATGTTTCAAGCAGACCACCATAGTCCCCATGCCCAAGGACTCTAAGATAACCTGCCTAAATGACTACCGACCCGTAGCACTGACGTCTGTAGCCATGAAGTGCTTTGAAAGGCTGGTCATGGCTCACATCAACAGCATTATCCCAGAAACCCTAGACCCACTCCAATTTGCATACCGCCCCAACAGATCCACAGATGATGCAATCTCTATTGCACTCCACACTGCCCTTTCCCACCTGGACAAGAGGAACACCTACGTGAGAATGCTATTCATTGACTACAGCTCAGCATTCAACACCATAGTGCCCTCTAAGCTCATCACTAAGCTAAGGATCCCGGGACTAAACACCTCCCTCTGCAACTGGATCCTGGACTTCCTGACGGGCCGCCCCCAGGTGGTAAGGGTAGGTAACAACACATCTGCCACACTGATCCTCAACACGGGGGCCCCTCAGGGGTGCGTGCTCAGTCCCCCTCCTGTACTCTCTGTTCACCCATGACTGCATGGCCAGGCACGACTCCAACACCATCATTAAGTTTGCCGACGACACAACAGTGGTAGGCCTGATCACCGACAACGATGAGACAGCCTATAGGGAGGAGGTCAGAGACCTGGCCGTGTGGTGCCAGGACAACAACCTCTCCCTCAACGTGACCAAGACAAAGGAGATGATTGTGGACTACAGGAAAAAAAAGAGGACTGAGCACGCCCCCATTCTCATCGACGGGGCTGTAGTGGAACAGGTTGAGAGCTTCAAGTTCCTTGGTGTCCACATCACCAACGAACTATCATGGTCCAAACACACCAAGACAGTCGTGAAGAGGGCACGACAAAGCCTATTCCCCCTCAGGAGACTGAAAAGATTTGGCATGGGTCCTCAGATCCTCAAAAAATTCTACAGCTGCACCATCGAGAGCATCCTGACTGGTTGCATCACCGCCTGGTATGGCAACTGCTTGGCCTCCGACCACAAGGCACTACAGAGGGTAGTGCGTATGGCCCAGTACATCACTGGGGCCAAGCTTCCTGCCATCCAGGACCTCTATACCAGGCGGTGTCAGAGGAAGGCCCTCAAAATTGTCAAAGACTCCAGCCACCCTAGTCATAGACTGTTCTCTCTGCTACCGCACGGCAAGCAGTACCGGAGTGCCAAGTCTAGGTCCAAAAGACTTCTCAACAGCTTCTACCCCCAAGCCATAAGACTCCTGAACAGCTAATCATGGCTACCCGGACTATTTGCACTGCCCCCCCACCCCATCCTTTTTACGCTGCTACTACTCTGTTAATTATTTATGCATAGTCACTTTAACTCTACCCACATGTACATATTACCTCAACTACCTCAACTAGCCGGTGCCCCCGCACATTGACTCTGCAACGGTACCCCCCTGTATATATATATAGCCTCCCTACTGTTATTTTATTTGACTTCTGCTCTTTTTTTTCTCAACACTTTTTTTGTTGTTGTTTTATTTTTTACTTTTTTTGTTTAAAAAAAATGCACTGTTGGTTAAGGGCTGTAAGTAAGCATTTCACTGTAATGTCTGCACCTGTTGTATTCGGCGCATGTGACCAATAAAATTTGATTTGATTTGATTTGATTTGATTTGATTCACAAGGTTTTCACACACTGTTGCTGGTATTTTGGCCCATTCCTCCATGCAGATCTCCTCTAGAGCAGTGATGTTTTGGGGCTGTCGCTGGGCAACACAGACTTTCAACTCCCTCCAAAAGTTTTCTATGGGGTTGAGATCTGGAGACTGGCTAGGCCACTCCAGGACCTTGAAATGCTTCTTACGAAGCCACTTCTTCGTTGCCCGGGCGGTGTGTTTGGGATCATTGTCATGCTGAAAGACCCAGCCACGTTTCATCTTCAATGCCCTTGCTGATGGAAGGAGGTTTTCACTCAAAATCTCACGATACATGGCCCCATTCATTCTTTCCTTTACACGGATCAGTCGTCCTGGTCCCTTTGCAGAAAAACAGCCCCAAAGCATGATGTTTCCACCCCCATGCTTCACAGTAGGTATGGTGTTCTTTGGATGCAACTCAGCATTCTTTGTCCTCCAAACACGACGAGTTGAGTTTTTACCAAAAAAGTTCTATTTTGGTTTCATCTGACCATATGACATTCTCCCAATCCTCTTCTGGATCATCCAAATGCACTCTAGCAAACTTCAGACGGGCCTGGACATGTACTGGCTTAAGCAGGGGGACACGTCTGGCACTGCAGGATTTGAGTCCCTGGCGGCGTAGTGTGTTACTGATGGTAGGCTTTGTTACTTTGGTCCCAGCTCTCTGCAGGTCATTCACTAGGTCCCCCCCGTGTGGTTCTGGGATTTTTGCTCACCGTTCTTGTGATCATTTTGACCCCACGGGGTGAGATCTTGCGTGGAGCCTCAGATCGAGGGAGATTATCAGTGGTCTTGTATGTCTTCCATTTCCTAATAATTGCTCCCACAGTTGATTTCTTCAAATCAAGCTGCTTACCTATTGCAGATTCAGTCTTCCCAGCCTGTTGCAGGTCTACAATTTTGTTTCTGGTGTCCTTTGACAGCTCTTTGGTCTTGGCCATAGTGGAGTTTGGAGTGTGACTGTTTGAGGTTGTGGACAGGTGTCTTTTATACTGATAACAAGTTCAAACAGGTGCCATTAATACAGGTAATGAGTGGAAGACAGAGGAGCCTCTTAAAGAAGAAGTTACAGGTCTGTGAGAGCCAGAAATCTTGCTTGTTTGTAGGTGACCAAATACTTATTTTCCACCATAATTTGCAAATAAATTCATTAAAAATCCTACAATGTGATTTTCTGGATTTTTTTCTCTCAATTTGTCTGTCATAGTTGACGTGTACCTATGATGAAAATTACAGGCCTCTCTCATCTTTTTAAGTGGGAGAACTTGCACAATTGGTGGCTGACTAAATACTTTTTTCCCCACTGTTTATGAACTGTAACTCAGTAAAATCTTTGAAATTGTTGCATGTTGCGTTTATATTTTTGTTCAGTATAAATACAAGCATTACAGTTGTATTGCTGTAAATGAGAATGTGTTCTCAGTCAACTTACCTGAAAAAATAACGGTAAAATAAATAAATAAATAAAAAGAATGAATACTATCTGGAATTACAATTACTTTAAGCAATTTTTTACGTGTCAGGATTAAAACTGTCCATCTGTTTGATCAAAGAAAGTGCAGTAATAATACCACTAGGTAGGAAAATATATATATATCATCTTAGGGCTGTTTTCCAGCTAATTTTAAAAGTCACAATGTGGTGGATGATCTAGGCCTATAAAAGGTGTCAATCGATAGTATGTATGGTAAGTTCACACTCTGAGAGGTGAGATCCTGTGAAGCTAGCAGGTGGTACATCCTGTGAAGGAGTTCATAGAGACACTCACCACTTCTAAACTCACCAGTCTGAGAAGACAAAGACCCCATCTCTCACTCTCTCACACTTTCAATCACGTTCTCAGACACGTTCTTTGACAACATGGCTGCCACATCTCTCCTGCTCCTGCTCATCACTCTCCTGCCCACTCCAGGGCTCACAGGTAAGACCAAACATCACCTTTGACCTCTACTCACTCTGGGGTGAGAGGGCAGCAGAGTGGGGAAACTTTTGACCTTCTCACCCTCATCTATTCTCTAGAACAGCAAAGGGACGCTAGGGACATAGACACACAGAAGGTCTTCTTTCTGGTTTTATAATGTAACCTGACAATTATGGTACAATTAATCAATTAGTTGTATGGTAAAGACCAGAACAATTGATGTGATGAAAAACAATTCAATATCTTGTATCGACATGATAGCCCACCACTGCTTGCGTTTCATTAGGGCAAATATCTCTGTCCCAGCTAACCAGGACTCTGGCATAGTGAATGGAGCAGAATCCAGACGCAACTCCAAACCCTACATGGTCTCTATACAAAACAAGACTAAGCATATCTGTGGAGGGTTCCTCGTGTCTGAGAGCTTTGTCATGACAGCCGCCCACTGCTACATATGGTAATTGTGTTTTACTCTTATCCTATTGAACTATTTAGGTAAGAAAAAAATGACATCTACAACTTTAACTACTCACACCAAAAAGTAATAAATGATTCTGTGGTATCTGTTAAAAATGGCATATTTGTTTTATGCTGTAGAATGTTCTGTGTGCTCAGTAAGTAGACTGTGGTTTTCTCTTTCTCAATCTGACGGTTATGGTTGGTGCTCATGACATTACAAGGCAGGAAAGTTGTTGTTACATCATTGATGTGAAATATTACCACATACATCCTGGTTACAATGCTAAGACATTGGAGAACGACATCATCCTGTTGCAGGTACATGGCAGAGAAAGTATGCACAGTGTGAGAATGTCTATTAGCTTAGCATTATCACACCATTACACCAACAATAAATGCCAATAGACCTTAGATCTAATGGAGAGAAAAAAACAAACAAGCACAGTCAGGTTTGTTCAAATCCAGTGTAGTAGTCATGTATGAAAACATTTCAAGATGTGTATAATAATATTTTGTATAATATCATGTTGCTTATTGGAGAATCAACTGTATGGTCATGTGCTCCAAATGTAGCTTGTCAAAACTACCCCGAAGAGCAAAGCTGTGAAGCAGATCCCTCTCCCTAAGAAAGACCAGGACATCAAGGCAAAATCCTTCTGTACTGTGGCAGGGTGGGGTGCCACCAAAACAGGCGGTTCTGCAAACCCACGCCATCTGGAGGTGAACGTCGCTGTTGTAGACAGAAGTTTCTGCCAGAGATCTTGGGGGAAAACTGGCACCATAACCCCATCTATGATATGTGCTGGTGGTACTGCTGCTGATTATAAAGGTGTTTGCGAGGTATGGTCATAGAATGTCTTTAATTCTGATAATGCATTAATTATAAAGTGACTTTCTTTGTAAATGTAGAGTAATTTAGTTTTTTCCCTCCATTGTTTCAACTATTATTGCAGGGAGATTCAGGAGGTCCTCTGGTGTGCAAGGGGACAGCAGTAGGAGTTGTGTCCTTTAACCAGAAAGACAACTGCAATGAGCCACAGAAGCCCAACGTCTACACCAAAATATCCAAGTATCTTTCCTGGATCAAGTGTATCATGAAGTATTAAGGAATGAAATATACATTGAGTGAGTAATAAATTAAGAGTTTATTTCCAAAACGCTATATTTACCAATTCTTCACATTTGTGTTTATTCATCAGAAATGATTGCTTATGGGTACATTCATTACCATTTTCAGATTTTTTAATTCATAGATTTCAGATGTGTATGAAAATGTTTTTTTTATTTTTTTGCTAAACGCTATATATGCATTGTTTAGCTGGAATGGAATACATAGCCTTGCTCAGAGAAAGAGATTTTGTTTAACAAGTGATAACTTTTTTTCTCAAAAAGGTAGGGGTCAAAATTATTGACACCCCTGTATTCAATACGTTTCAATACCTCACCTTGCAAGGATAGTGGTACTGAGCCTTCTTCTAAAATGTTTTATGAGTTGGAGACATAGCCGCAAGAAGTGGGGGGAGGGGGGGGGGTGCATTTAAAAAAATGGTAATTCATTCCTTTTACATTTTAGTAGGCACTCTTATCCAGAGCAACTTACAGTAGTGAGTGCATACATTTTCATACTGGTCCCCCGTGGGAATCAAACCCACAACCCTAGCGTTGCAAGCGCCATGCTCTACCAACTAAACCACATCATATCATCACAAACCACTTGATGTCTCAATGTACTCAATTACTGTATTGTGCATTGTGTTTCTTCATGGAAAGTCCACAGGTACAAAACCTAGATGACCAGCCTGCGTACAATACAGTAATGTACATTTACATGAAGCGGTTTGTAACGATGGTAAATTAATACTGCACAAAAAGTGGTAGTTTTCCATGTTATTTGATCAAGAAAAATATTTAATTTGATGTGGATGTTTTGGGTCTTTGCCCATAACTTTGCACCTTTTGATGTAAATGTTTGAGGACAGGGTTTTGTTCTTTTTGGATTCCATTAGAATGACGACCGCAGAGAAAGGAACAGGGCAACAACTCTTACAATTCCAACTATGGAATCTTGCAAGATACTGTTCTTAATTTTATAACTAACAACCTTACTTTGCCAAAACGGAGATGCTGAAAAAAAATGTTTTGCTCGCGCTACAGACATCTATATCGGTCCTCTAATACAGGACTAGTGAAGGCCCAGTACACTACTTTTGTGAAAAAAATTATTTAAAAAAAGTATAATATCTGTTTTTATTAATTATTTATTTTTAATTCCGATTTTTCAGGGGGTGCTACAGCATCCTCAGCACCCCTACTTCCCGCGGCTATGGTTGGAGAACACATTGGGAGGGATCTTAGACCATTCCATTCCTTCATACAGAATCCTTCCAGATCCTTGATATAATTTGTCTTTGCTTATGGACTGCCCTCTTCAAATTCACACCACGGGTTTTCAAGTCCAGAGAATGAGATGTCCATTGCAAAATGTTGATTTTGTGACCAATACTTGTTAAACAAAATGTATTTCTCTGAGCAATTGTATTAGTATAGAAGAATATGATTTCCACACTTTTTCAGAAGTATTTACAGTTGAAGTCGGAAGTTTACATACACTTACACAAACCACTCCACAAATGTCTTGTTAACAAACTATAGTTTTGGCAAGTCGGTTAGGACATCTACTTTGTGCATGACACAAGTAATTTTTCCAACAATTGTTTACAGACAGATTATTTCACTTATAATTCACTGTATCACAATTCCAGTGGGTCAGAAGTTGACTAGGCCTTTAAACCGCTTGGAAAATTCCAGAAAATGTAGTTGAGGTTTAGGGTTTGGTGAATGATTTGTCCCAAATACAATGCTTCTAGTTTTGAAATATTTAAGACTAACTTATTCCTTGCCACCCATTCTGAAACTAACTGCAGTTGCAGTAATTTCAGTTGCTGTGGTAGCTGACATGTATAGTGTTGAGTCATCAGCATACATAGACACACTGGCTAGTTGTTCATGGTTGGCATGTAGTGGTTACATTGACACACAATGGGGTCACACCCAGGAGGGCATCGACCTCCATGTAAGACACATACTGTAGCTCTTGAATGAGGATGGATTCCCTAGTGTTATACAAAACACTCTGGGTTAATATTACACACAGTAACAATGCATTGTAAAAAAAATATATATATACATATAATAAATAAAAATACAACAACAAAAACATTGAATGTGGGAAACCAGCACCATGTCTATTAATTAAACTGTGGACGCTGCTCCATCTCTTGGTTGTAAGACTAAATAACTTTCAGAAATATTTCTGACTCTCTTGTCCCCTCTGCTGGATATACTACAGTACCTCAGACACATGGCCTTTCAAAATGCAATTTCTAAACTAAAAACAAGCATTACAGTGATATCAAGCATAAATACTTTTTGGAATTACAAATACTTAAAGCCATTTTTCAAGTGAAAAAGTCAGGATTAAAACTGTATATCTGTTTGATCAAAGAAAGTTAACTAATACTGTAGTACCAGTACACGCTCAGAAAAAAAGGTGCTATCTAGAACCAAAAAGGGTTCTTCAGATGTCCCCATAGGAGAACCCTTTGAAGAACCCATTTTGGTTCCAGGTTGAACCCTTGTGGTTCCAGGTAGAATCCTTTTGGATTACCAGGACGTGTACTCAGAGCATGCACGGACCAACTGGCAAGTGTCTTCACTGACATTTCCAACCTCTCCCTGACCGAGTCTGTAATACCTAAATGTTTCAAGCAGACCAGCATAGTCCCTGTGCCCAATAATGCGAAGGTAACCTGCCTAAATGACTACCGCCCCGTAGCACTCATGTCGGTAGCCATTAAGTGCTTTGAAAGGCTGGTCATGGCTCACATCAACACCATCATCCCGGAAACCCTAGACCCACTCCAATTCGCATACCGCCCGAACAGATCCACAGATGACGCAATCTCAATCGCACTCCACACTGTCCTTTCCCACCTGGACAAAAGGAACACCTATGTGAGAATGCTGTTCATTGACTACAGCTCAGCGTTCAACACCATAGTGCCCACAAAGCTTATCACTAAGCTAAGGACCCTGGGACTAAACACCTCCCTCTGCAACTGGATCCTGGACTTCCTGACGGGCCGCCCCGAGGTGGTAAGGGTAGGCAACAACACATCTGCCACGCTGATCCTCAACACCGGGGCCCCTCAGGGGTGTGTGTGCTTAGTCCCCTCCTGTACTCCCCTGTTCACCCACGACTGCGTGGCCAAGCACGACTCCAAAACCATAATTAAGTTTGCTGATGACACAACAGTGGTAGGCCTGATCACGGACAACGATGAGACAGCCTATAGGGAGGAGGTCAGAGACCTGGCAGTGTGGTGCCAGGACAACAACCTCTCCTTCAATGTCAGCAAGACAAAGGAGCTGATGGTGGACTACAGGAAAAGGAGGGCCGAACAGGCCCCCATTAACATCAACGGGGATGTAGTGGAGCAGGTCGAGAGTTTCAAGTTCCTTGGTGTCCACATCACCAACAAACTATCATGGTCCAAACACACCAAGACAGTCATGAAGAGGGAACTACAACAACTTTTCCCCCTCAGGAGACTGAAAAGATTTCACCCTCAGGAGACTGAAAAGATTTGGCATGGGTCCGCAAATCCTCAAAAAGTTATACAGCTGCACCATTGAGAGCATCCTGACCGGTTGCATCACCGCCTGGTATGGCAACTGCTTGGCATCCGACCGTAAGGCGCTACAGAGGGTGGTGCGTACGTCCCAGTACATCACTGGGGCCAAGCTCCTGCCATCCAGGACCTATATACTAGGCGGTGTCAGAGGAAGGCCCAACAAACTGTCAAAGACTCCAGTCACCCAAGTCATAGACTGTTCTCTCTGCTACCGCATGGCAAGCGGTACCGGAGTGGCAAGTCTAGGTCCAAAAGGCTCCTTAACAGCTTCTACCCCCAAGCCATAAGACTACTGAACAATTAATCAAATGGCCACCCAGACTATTTACATTGACACCAGTCACTTTACCCCTACCTACATGTACAAATTACCTCGACTAACCTGTACCCCCTCACATTACATTTTACATTTTAGTCATTTAGCAGACGCTCTTATCCAGAGCGACTTACAGGAGCATTTAGGGTTAAGTGCCTTGCTTAAGGGCACATCGACAGATTTTTCACCTAGTCGGCCCGGGGATTAGAACTAGCGACCTTTCGGTTACTGGCACAACGCTCTTACCCACTAAGCTACCTGCCACCCTCGGTACCGGTACCCCCTGTATATAGCCTCGTTATTGTTATGTAATTTTATTGTGTTACTTTTTATTTAATTTATTAAATTTTTTCTTTAGTTTATTCAGTAAATACTTTCTTAACTCTATTTCTTGCATTGTTGGTTAAGGGATTGTAAGTAAGCATTTCACGGTTAGGTCTACACCTGTTGTATTCGCGCATGTGACAAATAACATTTGATTTGATTTGATGTAGAACCCTTTGCACAGAGGGTTCTACATGCTACCCAAAAGAGTTATGCTTAAAAGGGTTCTACCTGAAACCAAAAAAGGGTTATCTTATGGGGACAGTCGCAGAACCCTTTTGGAACCCTTTTTTCTAAGAGCGTAGGTTGAAAAATATATATAATCTTAGGGCTGTTTTCCAGCGAATATTAACAGTCACAATGTGGTGGATGATCTAGGCCTATAAGAGGTGTCAATCGATAGTACGTATGGTAAGTTCACACTCTGAGAGGTGAGATCCTGTGACGCTAGCAGGTGGTACATCCTGTGAAGGAGTTCATAGAGACACTCAGCACTTCAAAACCCACCAGTCTGAGAAGACAAAGACTCCATCACTCACTCTCTCACATTCTCGAACACATTTTCAATCACGCTCTTTGACAACATGGCTGCCACATCTCTCCTGCTCCTGCTCATCACTCTCCTGCCTGCTCCAGGGCTGACAGGTAAGACCAAACTTCACCTTTGACCTCTTCTCACTCTGGGGTGAGAGGGCAGCAGAGTGGGAAACTTTTGACCTTCTCACCCTTATCTATTCTCTAGAACAGCAAAGGGACGCTAGGGACATAGACACACAGAAGGTCTTCTTTCTGGTTTTATAATGTAACCTGACAATTATGGTACAATTAATCAATTAGTTGTATGGTAAAGACCAGAACAATTGATGTGATGAAAAACAATTCAATATCTTGTATCGACGTGATAGCCCACCCCTGCTTACGTTTCATTAGGGCAAATCTCTCTGTCCCAGCTTACCAGGACTCTGGCATAGTGAATGGAGCAGAATCCAGACGCAACTCCAAACCCTACATGGTCTCTGTACAAAACAAGACTAAGCATATCTGTGGAGGGTTCCTCGTGTCTGAGAGCTTTGTCATGACAGCCGCCCACTGCTACATATGGTAATTGTGTGTTTTACTCTTATCCTATTGAACTATTTAGGTAAGAAAATGACTTCCACAACTTTAACTACTCATTTTTGTTCTCTGGTATCTGTTAAAAATGGCATATTTGTTTTATGCTGTAGAATGTTCTGTGTGCTCAGGTGCTCAGTAAGTAGACTGTTGTTTCCTCTTCACAGGGGTGTGAATCTGACGGTTATGGTTGGTGCTCATGACATTACAATACCTCGAAGTTCTTCTTACATCATTGATGTGAAAGATTATCACATACATCCTGGTTACAATGCTAAGACATTGGAGAACGACATCATGCTGTTGCAGGTACATGACAGCGGAAGTATGCAAAATCCAGTGCAGTAGTCATGTATGAAAACCTTGGAAGATGTGTATAATAATATTTTGTATAATATCATCAACTGTATGATCATGTGCTCCAAATGTAGCTTGTCAAAACTACCCCGAAGAGCAAAGCTGTGCAGCAGATCCCTCTCCCTAAGAAAGACCAGGACATCAAGGCCAAATCCTTCTGTACCGTCGCAGGGTGGGGTGCCACCAAAACAGGCGGTTCTCCAAACCCATGCCTTCTAGAGGTGAATGTAGCTGTTGTAGACAGAAGTTCCTGCCAGAGATCTTGGGGGAAAACTGGCACCATAACCCCGTCTATGATATGTGCTGGTGGTACTGCTGCTGATTATAAAGGCGTTTGCCAGGTATGGTCATAGAATGTCTTTAATTCTGATAATGCATTAATTATAAAGTGACTTTCTTTGTAAATGTAGAGTAATTTAGTTTTTTCATTCCCTTATTTCAACTATTATTGCAGGGAGATTCAGGAGGTCCTCTGGTGTGCAAGGGGACAGCAGTAGGAGTTGTGTCCTTTAACCAGAAAGACAACTGCAATGAGCCACAGAAGCCCAACGTCTACACCAAAATATCCAAGTATCTTTCCTGGATCAAGTGTATCATGAAGTATTAAGGAATGAAATATACATTGAGTGAGTAATAAATGAAGAGTTTATTTCCAAAACACTTATGGGTACCTTCATGTGTGTGTGTAAAATATTACTGTTCTCAGATTTTTTATTAATAGATTTCAGATGTGTATGAAAATGTTTGTGTTTGTTGTTGTAGGCTGTATATCCATTGTTTAGCTGGAATGGAATGTTTGTATCCTGTATATTTGACTGTGATATGATGTTGTCTCACCTAGCTATTTTAAGATTAATTAACTTACTGTAAGTCGCTCTGGATAATAGCATCTGCTAAATGACTAAAATGTCAATTTTTTTATTTGTTTTACATACAGATCTCATATTACTGTATTGAATTATATATAATAAAAAAAACATGTATGTTGATGTCACCAATCTAACATTTGTACATTTCTTTATAATGTTTTTTGTTATTTTTGTTATTTCTTACATTTGACTGCGTAAAACCTAGCAGTACTACTTATTTCTCTGATAGTGAGGCAAATATATAGCATTTTGCATAAAAAAAACCCAGAAACATGATTATCTGTCTGAAATGAAACCATCAAGTGATAGATTTTTAACAACTACATGTCTGTCATTGAACAAATCCCATGCCATGATTAGATAGTGTAAAAACACACCAATCTCTTTCATAATTTCTTTAAACAATAAAAGCTAATTCACCAACATTTCTGAAAAAGGATATTTGGAGTTTTGGAATGAAACTCTTCAAATATATATCACTGTATCAAACAGAAAAGGATGTCCGTTCTTCAATGAGCTCTGTACCGTGTCTGTGTGCCTGTGAGAATGTGTTTGCGGACGTAAGAGAAACTGTTTATGCACGCACATGTATGTGTGTATTTTAGTTGATTTCCATTAACAGCCTCAAGTCATTTCTTCACTGTAGATAAAGGCTATATACGGTTAAAAATATGACCAAGCTCTTTAAGTCAACGCAAGTAGCCTCATGTGTGTATATTCATCCGATGTACAGTATATACGTACAGATTGCATTTGGATTACTGTTACAGAGCTTTTGGGTTACCGGTAATTGGATTCGTTCTGACATTTCTTTTTTTAAATGTTTTTATTTGTTTGACATTTTACTGCATTGTTAGGAGCTAGTAACATAAGCATTTTGCTGCACCTGCTATAACATCTGATAAACTGCGTACATGACCAATAAACTTTGATTTGATTTGAGTATACATCTTTAGGCAGCTAGCTCTTCTTGCATCTTCAGCAGTCATCACCCAACACCACCACACGTGGAAACTTGTCTCTCTGTTTCTGTGTGCTGAGAAACACTCAGATGTAGTTTCACAGAAGAATACCACCAAGGTCCAAGATTATTCAACAAGGTTCCACTTCAATGATCACAACACAACTTCCTCTTAATCTGAAACTAACATTGCATTTAATGTTTTACTGTTGTTTCTATAGTGACTTGAAAGGTATGGCCCTTTCGTAGTTAACATGTTGTTTCTGAATAGGTGCACTGTGTAGGCCAATATCTATCTCAACTAGTTTTCATTGTGAGTCCCCCGTCCCCGTCCCCGTCCCCACTCTCTTGCTCCCTCTGCTAGATATAACCATACCTGAGAGTCTTGACACAACAGACATGAGACAAGACAAAAGCATTTACCACTAAGTATGAAGAAATGTATCATAGTGCTGTTTTCACTGGAAATGTGAATGATCACAATGTGATAATCACAATGACAGGATTCTGGCATAGTGAATGGAGTACAGGCCAGGTGCTACTCCAAACCCTATACGGTCTCTGTACAGGCAAAGACACATATCTGTGGAGTGTATGTGTGTGTGTGCATGTGTGTGCTGATTTCCAGCAAAAGCCTCAAGTCATTTTCCATGAGTCACTACTGACATGAACAACATAGGGTTATTATCATACAAGTCTTTAGACACATAGGCTACATGGAAACAAGTAGTGAAGAAAACAAAGTAGCTCTGGTTTCATGAAGGCGACACAATACTCTGAAACTACACCACTGCTTCCTCTGAATGCCAGAAGCCTTGGTCACTGTGGTTCATCTATCTGGTTCGGAGTGCTGATAGCACGGCACTAATGCATTGCAAACTTAGCAGATGCAAAAAGTGGTTCACAGCGCGACTGAAAGCAGACTGAGATGACAATAGCAAGGTCTGCCACATTTTATTTTATTTTATTAGGATCTCTTTTAGTCCTCATTTGGACTAATCTTCCAAGAGTCCTTAAACATTAAAATACAATGTATAATACAATCAAATGTTCACCTATAACACACTGGTACAAACAACAGATGTAATACACTGACATATTGACCAGATAAATACTCTGACAGAATATTTAGATTTAGATAGATTGGTTCCTTCCTCTACCATAGTCATGCACATCCTTCCAATGTATTATGTTTAAGTAGTTCTAAAGTATTGTATGACTTTTTATATTGAAAGGTTTTTGGTTTGCTCAGATAAATAATTCAATTTCTTTATTGCGCTGAATCTAAATGTTATTTTGCCAATTTCTCTTCTCTGCCGGGATAAGACATAGATGGCGGACAATCTATTCCTAGTATTGACTGAATGTCTGTCTCTTACCAACTGAATCCTGTTGTGAATGGAGTTTGGCCGTTTTAAATAGTGTACATTGTGAAATGAAATAAGCATGTTTTTTAGGTATCTAGAGTGGGGTGATCACACAATGTTAACGTCTAGTTGTTCATGGTTGGCACGTAGACACATAATGGGATCAAAGAAAGGAGGGCATCGACCTCCATGTAAGACAAATAGCTATTGTCTTGAATGAGGGAGAAAGCACAGACAATTTAAATAGGTAATTACATGGGATAAGCTGGTGGAATTCTCTGATGTTACACAAAACACGCTGGGTTAATGTTGCACAATGCATTGTAGGAGGGGGGAAACACTGAATGTGGGGAAACCAGCACCATGTCGATTCTTTCAACTGGGGACGCTGCACCATCTCTTGGTTGTAAGACTGAATAACTTTCAGAAATATTTTTGTCTCTCTTGTCCCCTCTGCTGGATATACTACAGTACCTGAGACACACGGCCTGACAAAATGAGTATTCAATTATTTCTTACCTAAATACAATTATTACAGTGATATCAAGCATGAATCCTTTCTGGAATTACAAATACTTAAAGCCATTTTTCAAGTGAAAAAGTAGTGATTAAAACGGTATATTTGTTTTATCAAAGAAAGTTAACTAATAGTACAATTAGGTAGGAAAATATATATCATCTTAGGGCTGTTTTCCAGCGAATATTAACAGTCACAATGTGGTGGATGATCTAGGCCTATATGAGGTGTCAATCGATAGTATGTATGGTAAGTTCACACTCTGAGAGGTGAGATCCTGTGACGCTAGCAGGTGGTACATCCTGTCTCATAGAGACACTCACCACTTCTAAACCCACCAGTCTGAGAAGACAAAGACCCCATCACTCATTCTCTCACATTCTCGAACACATTTTCAATCACGCTCTTTGACAACATGGCTGCCACATCTCTCCTGCTCCTGCTCATCACTCTACTGCCCGCTCCAGGGCTCACAGGTAAGACCAAACGTCACCTTTGATGTATACACACTCTGGGGTGAGAGGGCAGCAGAGTGGGACATTTTACCTTCTGACCCGCATCTATTCTCTAGAACAGCAAAGGGACGCTAGGGACATACAGTGGGGAAAAAAAGTATTTAGTCAAATCAAATCAAATCAAATCAAATCAAATTTTATTGGTCACATGCGCCGAATACAACAGGTGCAGACATTGCAGTGAAATGCTTACTTACAGCCCTTAACCAACAGTGCATTTATTTTAAACAAAAAAAGTAAGAATAAAACAACAACAAAAAAGAGTGTTGAGAAAAAAAGAGCAGAAGTAAAATAAAGTGACAGTAGGGAGGCTATATATACAGTAAAATAAAGTGACAGTAGGGAGGCTATATATACAGGGGGGTACCGTTGCAGAGTCAATATGCGAGGGCACCGGCTAGTTGAGGTAGTTGAGGTAATATGTACATGTGGGTAGAGTTAAAGTGACTATGCATAAATACTTAACAGAGTAGCAGCAGCGTAAAAAGGATGGGGTGGGGGGCAGTGCAAATAGTCCGGGTAGCCATGATTAGCTGTTCAGGAGTCTTATGGCTTGGGGGTAGAAGCTGTTGAGAAGTCTTTTGGACCTAGACTTGGCACTCCGGTACCGCTTGCCGTGCGGTAGCAGAGAGAACAGTCTATGACTAGGGTGGCTGGAGTCTTTGACAATTTTGAGGGCCTTCCTCTGACACCGCCTGGTATAGAGGTCCTGGATGGCAGGGAGCTTTGCCCCAGTGATGTACTGGGCCGTACGCACTACCCTCTGTAGTGCCTTGCGGTCAGAGGCCAAGCAGTTGCCATACCAGGCGGTGATGCAACCAGTCAGGATGCTCTCGATGGTGCAGCTGTAGAATTTTTTTGAGGATCTGAGGACCCATGCCAAATCTTTTTAGTCTCCTGAGGGGGAATAGGCTTTGTCGTGCCCTCTTCACGACTGTCTTGGTGTGTTTGGACCATGATAGTTCGTTGGTGATGTGGACACCAAGGAACTTGAAGCTCTCAACCTGTTCCACTACAGCCCCGTCGATGAGAATGGGGGCGTGCTCAGTCCTCTTTTTTTTCCTGTAGTCCACAATCATCTCCTTTGTCTTGGTCACGTTGAGGGAGAGGTTGTTGTCCTGGCACCACACGGCCAGATCTCTGACCTCCTCCCCTATAGGCTGTCTCATCGTTGTCGGTGATCAGGCCTACCACTGTTGTGTCGTCGGCAAACTTAATGATGGTGTTGGAGTCGTGCCTGGCCATGCAGTCATGGGTGAACAGAGAGTACAGGAGGGGGACTGAGCACGCACCCCTGAGGGGCCCCCGTGTTGAGGATCAGTGTGGCAGATGTGTTGTTACCTACCCTTACCACCTGGGGGCGGCCCGTCAGGAAGTCCAGGATCCAGTTGCAGAGGGAGGTGTTTAGTCCCAGGATCCTTAGCTTAGTGATGAGCTTAGAGGGCACTATGGTGTTGAATGCTGAGCTGTAGTCAATGAATAGCATTCTCACGTAGGTGTTCCTCTTGTCCAGGTGGGAAAGGGCAGTGTGGAGTGCGATAGAGATTGCATCATCTGTGGATCTGTTGGGGCGGTATGCAAATTGGAGTGGGTCTAGGGTTTCTGGGATTATGCTGTTGATGTGAGCCATGACCAGTCTTTCAAAGCACTTCATGGCTACAGACGTCAGTGCTACGGGTCGGTAGTCATTTAGGCAGGTTATCTTAGAGTTCTTGGGCACGGGGACTATGGTGGTCTGCTTGAAACATGTTGGTATTACAGACTCAGTCAGGGACATGTTGAAAATGTCAGTGAAGACACTTGCCAGTTGGTCAGCACATGCTCGGAGTACACGTCCTGGTAATCCGTCTGGCCCTGCGGCCTTGTGAATGTTGACCTGCTTAAAAGTCTTACTCACATCGGCTACGGAGAGCGTGATCACATAGTCGTCCGGAACAGCTGGTGCTCTCATGCATGCTTCAGTGTTGCTTGCCTCGAAGCGAGCATAGAAGTGGTTTAGCTCGTCTGGTAGGCTTGTGTCACTGGGCAGCTCGCGGCTGTGCTTCCCTTTGTAGTCTGTAATAGTTTTCAAGCCCTGCCACATCCGACGAGCGTCAGAGCCAGTGTAGTATGATTCAATCTTAGACCTGTATTGACTCTTTGCCTGTTTGATGGTTCGTCGGAGGTCATAGCGGGATTTCTTATAAGCGTCCGGGTTAGAGTCCCGTTCCTTGAAAGCGGCAGCTCTACCCTTTAGCTCAGTGCGGATGTTTCCTGTAATCCATGGCTTCTGGTTGGGGTATGTACGTACGGTCACTGTGGGGACGACATCATCGATGCACTTATTGATGAAGCCAGTGACTGATGTGGTGTACTCCTCAATGCTGTCTGAAGAATCCCGGAACATGTTCCAGTCTGTGCTAGCAAAACAGTCCTGTAGCTTAGCATCTGCGTCATCTGACCACTTTTTTATTAACCGAATCACTGGTGCTTCCTGCTTCAGTTTTTGCTTATAAGCAGGAATCAGGAGGATAGAGTTATGGTCAGATTTGCCAAATGGAGGGCGAGGGAGAGCTTTGTATGCGTCTCTGTGTGTGGAGTAAAGGTGGTCTAGAGTTTTTTTCCCTCTGGTTGCACATTTAACATGCTGGTAGAAATTAGGTAGAACGGATTTAAGTTTCCCTGCATTAAAGTCCCCGGCTACTAGGAGCGCTGCATCTGGATGAGCGTTTTCCTGTTGATTAATGGCCTTGTACAACTCATTCAGTGCAATCTTAATGCCAGCATTGGTTTGTGGTGGTAAATAGACAGCTATGAAAAATATAGATGAAAACTCTCTTGGTAAATAGTGTGGTCTACAGCTTATCATAAGATACTCTACCTCAGGCGAGCAAAACCTTGAGACTTCCTTGGTATTTGATTTTGTGCACCAGCTGTTGTTTACAAATATACAGAGACCGCCACCCCTTGTCTTACCAGAGTCTGCAGTTCTGTCCTGTCGATGTAGCGTATAGCCTGCTAGCTGAATGTTATCATTGTTGTCGTTCAGCCACGACTCCGTGAAACATAAGATATTACAGTTTTTAATGTCCCGTTGGTAGGATAACCGTAATCTTAAATCGTCAATTTTATTCTCAAAAGATTGAACGTTGGCTAATAGGATTGATGGGAGAGGCAGTTTACTCGCTCGCCGTCGGATCCCTACGAGGCACCCGGATCTGCGTCCCGCGATATCTCCGTCTCTTCCTCACGCGAATGACGGGGATCTGGGCCTTGTCGGGTGTCTGTATGATATCCTTCGCGAACGCCTCGTTGAAGAAAAAATATTCGTCCAATGCGAGGTGAGTAATCGCTGTCCTGATATCCAGAAGCTCTCTTTGGTTATAAGAGACGATGGCAGAAACATTATGTACAAAATAAATTACAAATAACGCGGAAAAACACACATAATGGTACAATTGGTTAGAGGGCTGTAAAACGGCAGCCATCTTCTCCGGCGCTGTTCTCACCAATTGTGCAAGTTCTCCCACTTAAAAAGATGAGAGAGGCCTGTAATTTTCATCATAGGTACACGTCAACTATGACAGACAAAATGAGAAAAAATAATCCAGAAAATCACATTGTAGGATTTTTAATGAATTTATTTGCAAATTATGGTGGAAAATAAGTATATGGTCAATAACAAAAGTTTCTCAATACTTTGTTGTATACCCTTTGTTGGCAATGACACAGGTCAAACGTTTTCTGTAAGTCTTCACAAGGTTTTCACACACTGTTGCTGGTATTTTGGCCCATTCCTCCATGCAGATCTCCTCTATAGCAGTGATGTTTTGGGGCTGTCGCTGGGCAACACGGACTTTCAACTCCCTCCAAAGATTTTCTATGGGGTTGAGATCTGGAGACTGGCTAGGCCACTCCAGGACCTTGAAATGCTTCTTACGAAGCCACTCCTTCGTTGCCTGGGCGGTGTGTTTGGGATCATTGTCATGCTGAAAGACACAGCCACGTTTCATCTTCAATGCCCTTGCTGATGGAAGGAGGTTTTCAGTCAAAATCTCACGATACATGGCCCCATTCATTCTTTCCTTTACACGGATCAGTCGTCCTGGTCCCTTTGCAGAAAAACAGCCCCAAAGCATGATGTTTCCACCCCCATGCTTCACAGTAGGTATGGTGTTCTTTGGATGCAACTCAGCGGCGTAGTGTGTTACTGATGGTAGGCTTTGTTACTTTGGTCCCAGCTCTCTGCAGGTCATACACTAGGTCCCCCCGTGTGGTTCTGGGATTTTTGCTCACCGTTCTTGTGATCATTTTGAACCCACGGGGTGAGATCTTGCGTGGAGCCCCAATTCGAGGGAGATTATCAGTGGTCTTGTATGTCTTCCATTTCTTAATAATTGCTCCCACAGTTGATTTCTTCAAACCAAGCTGCTTACCTATTGGAGATTCAGTCTTCCCAGCCTGGTGCAGGTCTACAATTTTGTTTCTGGTGTCCTTTGACAGCTCTTTGGTCTTGGCCATAGTGGAGTTTGGAGTGTGACTGTTTGAGGTTGTGGACAGGTGTCTTTTATACTGATGACAAGTTCAAACAGGTGCCATTAATACAGGTAACGAGTGGAGGACAGAGGAGCCTCTTAAAGAAGAAGTGACAGGTCTTTGAGAGCCAGAAATCTTGCTTGTTTGTAGGTGACCAAATACTTAATTTGCAAATAAATTCATAAAAAATCCTACAATGTGATTTTCTGGATTTGTTTTCCTCAATTTGTCTGTCATAGTTGACGTGTACCTATGATGAAAATTACAGGCCTCTCTCATCTTTTTAAGTGGGAGAACTTGCACAATTGGTGGCTGACTAAATACTTTTTCCCCCCACTGTAGACACACAGAAGGTCTTCTTTCTGGTTTTATAATGTAACCTGACAATTATGGTACAATTCATCAATTAGTTGTATGGTAAAGTACAGTAAAAGCACAAATATGGAAAACCCGGTGCCGAATTGCAATTGAAAATATTTTGGTTTCCAGCGAGACAGTCTTTAAACAAATTCGAATTGATCTGAAAAGGAGAAGAACCATTGAAACGAAACGTGGAGGGGGTGAACGATGGGAAGTTGTTGACTTTTGAATCCCTTAAAATCATTCTCAATCTTTCTTCATTATGAAATGTAAATGTGATATAATGTATGGTATTGATGTTAATAAAGCTGATCTTGTTATAAAAACACAATTTTTTAAAGTAAATAGCAGAATGTCATGAAAAATTATTCAATATCTTGTATCGACGTGATAGCCTACCACTGCCTACGATTCATTAAGGCAAATCTCTCTGTCCCAGCCTACCAGGACTCTGGCATAGTGAATGGAGCAGAAGCCAGACTTAACTCCAAACCCTACATGGTCTCTGTACAAGCAAAGAAGTCACATATCTGTGGAGGGTTCCTCGTGTCTGAGAGTTTTGTCATGACAGCCGCCCACTGCTACAAATGGTAATTGTGTGTTACTCTTATCCTATTGAACTATTTTGGTAAGAAAATGACATCTACAATTTAAACTACTCACACTGAAAAGTCATAAATGATTCTGTGGTATCTGTTAAAAATTGCAGATTTGTTTTATGCTGTAGAATGTTCTGTGTGCTTAGGTGCTCAGTAAGTAGACTGTTGTTTCCTCTTCACAGGGGTGTGAATCTGACAGTTGTGGTTGGTGCTCATGACATTACAAGGCAGGAAAGTTCTTCTCACATCATTGATGTGAAATATTACCACATACATCCTGGTTACAATGCTAAGACATTGGAGAACGACATCATGCTGTTGCAGGTACATGACAGCAGAAGTATGCACAATGTGAGAATGTTTCTTAGCTTAGCCCCCCATTCCTCAAATAATAAATGCCAAATGTACTGTTATAAATAACATATCTACATAGATTAACATTTCATTTAATGAGGTGTAATTTACATCTACATTTTAGTCATTTAGCAGATGCTCTTATGCAGAGTAACTTACAATAGTGAGTCCATACATCTTCTTTTTATTTTGTACTCGTCCTCCGTGGGAATCAAACCCACAACCACAGCATTGCAAGCGCCATGCTCAACCAACTGAGCCACACAAGACCCATAGTCGCGTATGAAAACCTTTGAACATGTGCATACATAGTAGCCTATTAATGTTGCATAATATATCATATAGTGTATTAGAAAACCTAACTACAGACATGTACTCTAACTGTAGCTTGTCAAAACTACCCGGAAGAGCAAGGCAGTGCAGCAGGTCCCTCTCCCTAAGAAAGACCAGGACATCAAGGCCAAATCCTTCTGTACCGTGGCAGGGTGGGGTGCCACCAAAACAGGGGGCTCTGCAAACCCATGTCTTCTGGAGGTGAATGTCACCGTTGTAGACAGAAGTTCCTGCCAGAGATCTTGGGGGAACACTGTCACTATAACCCCGTCTATGATATGTGCCGGTGGTACTGCTGCTGATTATAAAGGCATTTGCCAGGTATGGTCATAGAATGTAGTTAAAGGGCAACTCCACTACTTTTCAACTTCATTTTCAATATCTCCAGCACAATACCAGTGTCAACATATGTGAAAATGGCGCATTACTACGCTTTGTAGAAAAAATATCAAGTAAAGAAGTTCTACCCAATGACATCATCAAAAGATAAAACATTTTCAGTCACTATGTGATTCGTGGTGACATGGGGAGCAAGGAAATACCCTCCCTTGGGCTAGAAACTCGTTGCAGGTCTTGAAAATCACTGTGTTTTTTTAAAACTTTTAATCCTACCCTTTGATTTTTTAGGACCTTTCTTCTTACAGTATCTTTTTAACCACAGATCTTAGAAATGTGTTTTCACATATGAACAGTTAATTTCCAAAACGCTATATCCACAAATGTTTTCAGATTTGTGTTTTTTCATCAGAAATGATTGCTTATGGGTACCTTCATGTGTGTGTAAAATTGTTATGTTCTCAGATGTTTTGTTCATAGATATTAAATATGTATGAAAATGTGTTATTTTTGCAAAACGCTATATATCCATTGTTTAGCTGGAATGGAATGTTCGTATCCTATATATTTGACTGTGATATGTGGTTGCCTCACCTAGCTATCGTAAGATAAATGCACTTACTTTACTGTAAGTCGCTCTGGATAAGAGCATCTGCTAAATGACTAAAATGTCAGATCTCATATTACTGCAGGTAGCCTAGCGGTTACTGGTTCAAATACCTAAACCGACTATGTGAAAAATCTGTTGATGTGCCCTTGAGCAAGACACATAATCCAAATTGCTCCTGTAAATCACTCTGGATAAGAGCGTCTACAAAAAATTTAATATTGATGTCACAAAAGTATCATTTATACAGTTAGTTATAATTTTTTTATTTATTTGTTACATTTGACTGTGTAAAACCTAGCAGTACTACTTATTTCTGTGAGAGTGAGGTGGATATGTAGCATTTAGCAAAAAAAAATAGATTATTTGTCTCTCTGAAATGAAACCATTAAGTGATATATGTCTGTCACTGAACAACCCCATGCCTCGATTAGATAGTGAAACAACACAACAATCGCTTTCATAATTTCTTGAAACAATAAAAGCTAATTTACCCACATTTCTGAAAATAGATATGCTGCATTTTGGAATGAAACTCTTCATATGTAGACACTGGTTTGGTGCTGGAGATAATGAATATGAGGTTGAAAATTGTTGGAATTGCCCTTTAATTCTGATAATGCATTAATTATAAAGAAGCGATTTGCTTTGCAAATGAAGAGTACGTTTGTTTTTTCCCTCCCTTGTTTCAACTATTATTGCAGGGAGATTCAGGAGGTCCTCTGGTGTGCAAGGGGACAGCAGTAGGAGTTGTGTCCTTTAACCAGAAAGGAAACTGCAATGAGCCACAGAAGCCCAACGTCTACACCAAAATATCCAAGTATCTTTCCTGGATCAAGTGCATCATTAAGTATTAAGGAATGAGACATTAATAAATATACATCATTGTATGAAACAATAAAGGCTGTCCGTTCTTCAATGAGCTCTGTACCGTGTCTGTGTGCGTGTGAGAATGTGAATGCTCGACTAGGAGAGAGTGTATATGCATGCACGTCTATGTGTGTATTTTTGTTGATTTCCATTAACAGCCTCAAGTCATTTTCATTTTGATTACTGTTACAGTGCTATTTGGGGAGTTAATTGGATTCATTCTGACATTTATTGATTTGTTGTCGTTTTTTTATTAAATTTTAGTGTATTGTATTCGTGTACTTGTTTGACATTTTACTGCATTGTTAGGAGCTAGTAACATAAGCATTTCGCTGCACCTGCTATAACATCTGATAAACTGCGTACATGACCAATAAACTTTGATTTGATTTGAGTATACATCTTTAGGCAGCTAGCTCTTCTTGCATCTTCAGCTGTCATCACCCAACACCTCCACACGTGGAAACTTGTGGTCAAGACAACAGAGTAGCTCTGGTTTCATGAAGACGTCACAATGCTTTGAAACCAAACGAAAGCTTATTTTTTCAGACCAGAGGACATGGTGATCACTGTGGTCTGTCTGTCTGGCGTCTGTCTGTATGTACAGTGCCTTCAGAAAGTATTCATACCCCTTGACTTATTTCACATTTTGTTGTGTTACAGCCTGAATTCTAAATGGATTAAATATATGTTTTTTCTCACCCATCTACATTTGAGTCATTTAGCAGACGCTCTTATCCAGAGCAACTTACAGTTAGTGAGTGCATAATGTTTGTTTTTTTTCATACTGGCCCCCTGTGGGAATCCAACCCACAACCCTGGCGTTGCAAACGCCATGCTCTACCAACTGAGCTACACGGGACTACACGCAATACCCCATAATCCCAAAGTTAAAACATGTTTTTAGAAATTTGTACAAATGTATTGAAAATGAAAAACATAAATATCTAATTTACATAAGTATTCACACTCCTGAGTCAATACTTTGTAGAAGCACCTTTGGCAGCGATTACAGCTGTGAGTCTTTCTGGGTACGTCTCTAAGAGCTTTCCACACCTGGATTGTGCAACATTTGCCCATTATTCTTTTCAAAATTCTTCAAGCTCTGTCAAATTGGTTGTTGATCATTGATAGACAACAATTTTCAGGTCTTGCCATAGATTTTCAAGTAGATTTAAGTCAAAACTGTAACTCGGCCACTCAGGAACATTCACTTCCTTCTTGGTAAGCAACTCCAGTGTAGATTTGGTCTTGTGTTTTAGGTTATATTCCTGCTGAAAGGTGAATTCATTTCCCAGTGTCTGGTGGAAATGTGTTGTATTGGATTTGTCCCAAACATAACACTTTGTATTCAGGACAAAAAGTTATTTGCTTTGCAACATTTCTTGCTGTATTACCTTAGTGCCTTGTTGCAAACAGGATGCATGTTTTGGAATATTTCTATTCTGTTCTGGCTTCCTTCTTTTCACTCTGCAATTACGTTAGTAATGTGAAGTAACTACAATGTCGTTGATCCATCCTCAGTTTTCTCTTATCACAGCCATTAAACTCTGTAACTGTTTTAAAGTCACTATTGGCCTCTTGGTGAAATCCCTGAGTGGTTTCCTTCCTCTCCGGCTACTGAGTTAGGAAGGACACCTATATCTGTGTAGTGACTGGTTGTATTGATACACCATCCAAAGTGTAATTAATAACTGCACCATGCTCAAAGGGATATTCAATGTCTGCTTTTTTACCCATCTACCAATAGGTGCCCTTCTTTGCAAGGCATTGGAAAACCTCCCTGGTCTTTGTGGTTGAATCTGTGAATTCACTGCTCGACTGAGGGACCTTACAGATAATTGTATGTGTGGGGTACAGAGATGAGGTAGTCATTAAAAAATCATGTTAAACACTATTACTGCACACAGAGTGAGTCCATGCTACTTATTATGTGACTTGTTAAGCACATTTTTACTCCTGAACGTATTTAGGCTTGCTATAACAAAGGGGTTGAATACTTATTGACATTTCAGCTTTTCATTTTTTATTAATTTGCAAACATTTCGAAAAACATAATTACACTTTGACATGATGGGGTATTGTGTGTAGGCCAGTGACAAAACATCTCAATTGAATACATTTTTTATTCAGGCCGTAACACAACATTATGTGGAAAAAGTGAAGGGGTGTGAATACTTTCTGAAGTCTGTCTGTTTCTGTGTGCTGAGAAACACTCAAATGTGATGCAGAACATTTAACAGAAGAATACCACCAAGGACCATTGGTGGGAAAAGTACCTAATTATCATACTTGAGTAAAAGTAAAGATACCTTAATAGAAAATGACTGAAGTAAAAGTGAGTCACCCAGTAAAATACTACTTGAGTACAAGTCTACAAGTATTTGGTTTTAATTGTACTTGAGTATCAAAAGTAATAAGGTCATCAACACGACAACAAGGATTGGCAACATTAAAGTGACACTAATAATCAGTGTGTCACATATAAGGTCCCCATGATAACTCTCCACCTATTCATATGTAGAAGGGCCGACAGAGTTATGGTAAATGCAGAAAACACGTACCTTGCCTTTACAGGAAGACCATACAAGGATCGATAGAAACATCGTCATCATAGAAGTGAAACCACAGCTGTCCTCAGATCAACCATCTTGTGTATATAAAGGGTACAATAGTGAATCAGGTATTCCTGGATTGTTTGAAAAGCCCTCCAAGCAAGATGCACACCATGAACAAACTACTTACTGTTCTCCTGACCTATCTAGGACATTCAGATATGTCTCTCTCCTGATGTCACGACTTCCTCCGAAGCTGCCTCCTCTCCTTGTTCGGGCAGGCTTCTGTGTTCGTCGTCACCGGCCTTCTAGCCATTGCCGCTCCATATCTCATCATTCCATTTATTTTGTCTTGTTTATTACACACACCTAGTTCATATCCCCTCATCATTACCTGTATAAGTGTTCCCTCTGCCCCCTTGTCTTTGTGTGTGATTGTTTATTGTGTGGTTAGTGAAGCTCGGTGGAGCTCCTAGTATTTTGTATCGCCAGGATATTTCCCTGTGTGCCTTGTTGGTTCCAGTGCGCCTGTTTTGAGCACTGGAGTGTTGACGCATTACTGCGTAACTCTGTGTTCCGGAATAAATCCTGTTATTCTGTGATTTACCCTCCTGCGCCTGACTCTTTCGAAATCACCCATCACACCTGAACTTGATGGACACACATCAATGAGATCTGAACAAATGCCTATTACCTTACCGTTTAGCTCATTGTGGCCACTTTTGCTACTTTTACTATCTCAGTTGTATTTGGGGGTCAAACCATCAATGGGAAAAAAGCACAGAAGAATACCCTGCAGTACATGGCCTCTGTGCAGAAGAATGGGAAGCACACATGTGGAGGATTCCTGATCACTGCAGACTTTGTGCTAACAGCTGCACACTGTGACAAAAGGTAGAGTAGCCTAACTCAATTTCAACTGTACATTTCAAAAAGTAGTATATCATTTCAAGTGTCCATACTACTCAACAGACTGATAAACAATGTTTTTTCTGCTCCTCGTTTAGCAACTTGACTGTCATTGGTACCCACAACATCAAGAAGGGCCCAGAGATGGCTGTCAGATACAGCGTGGAACACAAATGCAATCCCAACTATGAAGATGTTGACACTGGTAATGACATCATGCTTCTGAAGATAGGCCTATAGTGACATATTTGTTTCAATAGGATATGTCTTTATATTATTATTTACACTATTATTAAGTGTTCATCTTAATAGGTCATATGCATTCATCAGTAATTGCTAACACTACAGATTCCCACGTTTTGGCCTACACGTGTTTCAAGCTGTCTAGGGAAGCTAAATCAAGCAAAGTTGTGAAAACAGGGAAAATTCAAGGACCAAGTCATCAAACCCAACACCAAGTGCATTGTCAATGACCTTCAAGTGGTGGACGTGACTACCATTGTCCTGAAGGTCTGTCAGAAGGATTGGCGTAAACTTTCTCCCAAGGTCATCTGGGCAGGTGGATACCTGACCAAGAACGGCTTTTGTCAGGTTTGTTTAACTCCTCAAAAATATATAATATTGAGTCAAAAAATTGTAGGAAGACAATGTGATGTTCATACATGTGTAGCCTACATCATACATGCACCAAAGCACCTAAATGGGCCAATTTTGACTGGTATGTAACCTACAAGGTATCATCATCTCTCCCACAGGGGGATTCTGGTGGTCCTTTGGTGTTCAATGGAAAGGCTGTGGGTCTCATCTCCTTCAACTCGGATGTAAACTGTGACTATCCGTACATGCCCAATGTCTATAGTCAGATTTCCAAGTTCTTACCCTGGAAGAAGGTCATCAACAAGAAAATATGTTAGGATTTATCCTGCAAAATGAATGTGCTAATAACCTAGTTGTCACGGTTTCGACCGAGGCTGCTCCTCTTCCTTGTTCGGGCAGGCTTCGGCGGTCGTCGTCTCCGGAGTACTAGCTGCCACCGTTCTATGTTTCATGTTCATTTGGTTTTGTCTGTTCATAACACCTGTCCCTTATTTGTGTCTTAATTGTTTCCCTATTTAGTTTCGTGTGTTTGGGTCAGGTGTTATGCGTGATTGTTTATTGTCAGCCTGCCTCTGAGAAGTTTATTGTATTCTCTCGTTGTTGTTACCCGAGAGCTCGCACTGCGTGCGCTTTTCTTGTTTAGACGCACTGTGTTTTTGTGCGTAATTGTTTGCGCCACCCGGTTGGGTTGGCGACTCATTGTTCACGTGTTTTTGAACATTACTAAAGACGGTTGAAGTCATCCTGTTCCTGCGCTTGATTCCTTCCACGCATCTTACACACCACTCTGACAGAATCACGCATCATCATGGAATCAGCAGGAGAGACCACGCCGACAGCCGAGATGGCTGAACGTCTTCGTGGTCAGGAGGACCGCATCAATCAGGTCTGTCACGCCCTGGAGGGGGTGATGAATACCCTGCACCGATGGGAGACCAGCGGGGTTCCCACACCTCCACGTACCGACCCAGCTCCATCGGTCAGCCCTCCTGTCGCATCTCCGGAACCAAGTGGGATTCGGCTCTCGCTCCCGAGGGCGTACGACGGCTCCACTGCCGGGTGTCAAGGGTTCCTGCTGCAGGTGGAGCTCTACCTCGCCACCGTACACCCGGCGCCCTCGGGACACGAGGCGTCTCAGCCCTCATCTCCTGTCTCACCGGCAAGGCGTTGGAGTGGGCCAACGCCGAGTGGAGGAGAATGGACGCCGCTACCACGAACTATGCGGAGTTCTCCCGCCGCTTCCGTGCTGTGTTCGACCATCCACCAGAGGGGAAGGCGGCGGGGGAGTGGCTATTCTACCTCCGACAGGGGATGAGGAGCGCCCAGGACTTTGCCTTGGAGTTTCGGACCCTAGCGGCTGATGCAGGGTGGAATGAGCCGGGCCCATATCGACCATTTCCGCTGCAGCCTCCGGGAGGACGTCCAGCGAGAGTTGGCGTGCAGGGACACTTCGTTGACTTTCGACCAGCTTGTCGACATGGCCATCCGGCTGGATACCCTGCTCGCCACCCGTGGCGTCCCGGGAGGGGGGGTTCGCCCATTCCACTCTCCAGCACCTCCGAGCCGAGCCCTATGGAGCTCGGAGGTGCTGGCGCTAGGGAACGGAGGAGGAGGAGCCCGAGGGGACCCGGCCCTTGCACCAACTGTGGTCGTGGAGGGCACACCGCGGCTAGGTGTTGGGGCGGGTTCTCCAGTGAGGGAGAAGGCAGGTCACGCATTGGGGGGTCCACCCAGGTGAGTAGGCGCCCTGCTTACCCAGAGCTTTCTGTCGTGCACCTAACCTTGCCTGTTTGTTTCCCACAGGTTGCACCTCATTCCCAGCATAAGGCGCTGGTAGATTCAGGCGCAGCTGGGAATTTTGTAGATCGCCAGTTTTGTTTAGAGTTAGGGATCCCTCTCCTTCCAGTGGATAAGCCTTTCCCCGTCCATGCCCTAGATAGCCGTCCGTTAGGGTCTGGGTTGATTAGGGAAGTCACAGCACCCCTTCAGATGATGGCGCAGGAGGGTCATGAGGAGAGAATTCAGCTCTATCTGATTGACTCTCCTGCGTATCCGGTAGTGCTGGGTCTTCCCTGGTTGATGACTCATGACCCTATTATTAGGTGGCGAGAGAAAGCTCTTAAAGGGTGGTCTGCTCAATGTGAGGGCGGTGTCTGGGTGTTTCCATAGGGGCGACCTCGGTGGAGAGTCCGAATCTAATGCCAGCACTGCAGATTCCCCCAGTATGAGGATTTGGCACTGGCGTTCAGTAAGACTAGGGCGGCGCAGCTGCCGCCTCATAGACGGGGGGATTGTGCGATAGATCTCCAGTCAGGAGCAGCTCTCCCAGCGGAGCCATGTGTATCCCTTGTCTCAAGAGGAGAGAAAGGCTATGGAGACGTACATCTCTGAGTCTCTTAGACAGGGATACATACGGACCTCCGTTTCACCCGCTTCCTCAAGTTTCTTTTGTGAAGAAAAAGGATGGAGGTCTGCGCCCGTGTATTGATTACCGCGGTCTCAATCAGATCACAGTGAAGTACAGCTATCCACTTCCTCTGATTGCGACTATGACGGAGTCACTGCACGGTGCGCAGTTCTTTACAAAATTGGATCTTAGGAGCGCATATAACTTGGTGCGCATTCGAGAGGGCGATGAATGGAAGACAGCGTTTAGCACGACTTCCGGACACTACGAGTATCTAGTCATGCCATATGGGTTGATGAATGCTCCCTCAGTCTTCCAATCCTTCGTCGATGAGATTTTCCGGGACATGCAGGGACAGGGAGTAGTTGTGTACATCGACGACATTCTGGTGTATAGCCCTACCCGTGCTGAGCATGTAGCCCTGGTGCGCCGAGTATTGAGGAGGCTGTTGGAGCATGACCTATATGTCAAGGCAGAGAAATGTCTGTTTTTCCAGAAGTCGGTCTCCTTTCTGGGTTACCAGTTATCTGCGTCAGGGGTGAAGATGGAGGTAGACCGGGTGTCAGCTGTGCGTAATTGGCAGACCCCAACCACTGTGAAGGAGGTGCAACGGTTCTTGGGTTTTGCGAATTGTTACCGGAGGTTTATCCGGGGTTTTGGACAGGTGGCAGCTCCCATAACGTCTCTGTTAAAGGGGGGTCCGGTGCGCTTGCGGTGGTCAGCTGAGGCGGACAGGGCATTTGGGAGACTGAAGGACCTGTTTACCTCGGCGCCGGTGTTGGCGCATCCGGATCCCTCTTTACCGTTCCAAGTAGAGGTGGACGCGTCAGAGGCCGGGATAGGGGCCGTTCTTTCCCAGCGTTCTGGCACTCCACCCTAAACTCCGTCCCTGTGCGTTTTACAGTAAGAAGCTCAGTCCGGCGGAGCGGAATTATGACGTAGGAGACAGGGAGCTGTTAGCCGTGGTACAGGCCCTAAAGGTGTGGCGGCATTGGCTCGAGTGGGCTCAACACCCTTTCCTCATTCTAACTGACCATCGTAACCTGGAGTACATCCGGGCAGCTAGGAGACTGAATCCTCGCCAGGCTCGCTGGACTATGTTCCCTAGCCCGGTTTGTGTTTAAAATCACATACATCCCTGGGTCCCAGAACGGGAAGGCAGATGCTCTGTCTCGGCGGTATGACGCAGAGGAGAGGTCAGTTGAGTCCACGCCCATACTACCGGAGTCCTGTCTGGTTGCTCCGGTGGTGTGGGAGGTTGATGGTGAGATCGAGCGGGCGTTCGCACCGACCCGAGTCCTCCACAGTGTCCTGTGGGTCGGACGTACGTTCCGCTCGAGGTGCGCGATCGCCTCATTTGTTGGGCTCATACGTCCCCCCTCCTCTGGCCATCCGGGTATCGGCCGGACAGTGCACTGCCTTAGCACGAAGTACTGGTGGCCAACGTTAGCTAGGGATGTGAGGATTTATGTCTCCTCCTGTTCGGTGTGTGCCCAGTGTAAGGCGCCCAGACATTTGCCCAGGGTAAGTTACAACCCCTGCCTATTCCACAACGACCCTGGTCCCACCTCTCGGTGGATTTTGTTACCCGACCTTCCCCCTCACAGGGGAATACTACCATCCTGGTCGTTGTGGATCGGTTCTCTAAGGCCTGTCGTCTCCTTCCCATGCCGGGTCTACCCACTGCCCTACAGACCGCAGAGGCTCTGTTCACCCATGTCTTCCGGCACTACGGGGTACCCGAGGATATAGTGTCTGACCGAGGCCCCCAGTTCACCTCTAGAGTGTGGAGAGCATTTATGGAACGGTTGGGGGTTTCGGTAAGCCTTACCTCGGGTTACCACCCGGAGAGTAATGGGCAGGTTGAACGTGTCAACCAGGACGTGGGTAGGTTTCTGAGGTCATACTGTCAGGGCCGGCCGGAGGAGTGGGCGAGATATGTGCCCTGGGCCGAGATGGCACAGAACTCTCTTCGCCACTCCTCCACCCAACTAACCCCTTTTCAGTGTGTATTAGGGTACCAGCCGGTTCTGGCACCATGGCATGAGAGCCAGATCGAGGCCCCCGCTGTGGATGAGTGGGTGCGGCGCTCGGAGGAGACGTGGGACGCTGCACACGTCCATCTGCAGCGTGCCATACGTCGACAGAAGACGAGCGCCGACCTACACCGCAGTGAGGGCCAGTGTACGCACCTGGAGATCGAGTCTGGCTCTCAACCAGAAACCTGCCCCTCCGCCTGCCCTGCCGGGAAGCTGGGTCGGCGGTTTGTGGGGCCATTTAAAGTCCTGAGGAGATTGAACGAGGTGAGTTATAGGTTAGAACTACCTGTTGATTACAAAAATATTAACCCCTCGTTCCATGTGTCTCTCCTCAGGCCGGTGGTAGCTGGTCCACTCCAGGACTTTGAGATTGAGGAGACTCCTCCGCCCCCGTTGGACATCGAGGGGGCTCCAGCGTACACCGTGAGGTCCATCCTGGATTCTAGACGCCGGATGGGGGTCTTCAATATCTCGTGGAGTGGGAGGGTACGGTCCGGAGGAGCGGTGCTGGGTGCCAAGGAGGGACGTATTAGACCAGTCCCTACTGACCGATTTCCATCGGGGGTCATCCTGCGCGCCCTGCTCCGCGTCGTCCGGGTCGTCCCCGAGCTCCGGGTCGGCGCACGGCTGGAGCCGCGGCGTCAAGGGGGGTACTGTCACGGTTTCGGCCGAGGCTGCTCCTCTTCCTTGTTCGGGCAGGCTTCGGCGGTTGTCGTCTCCGGAGTACTAGCTGCCACCGTTCTATGTTTCATGTTCATTTGGTTTTGTCTGTTCATAACACCTGTCCCTTATTTGTGTCTTAATTGTTTCCCTATTTAGTTTCGTGTGTTTGGGTCAGGTGTTATGCGTGATTGTTTATTGTCAGCCTGCCTCTGAGAAGTTTATTGTATTCTCTCGTTGTTGTTACCCGAGAGCTCGCACTGCGTGCGCTTTTCTTGTTTAGACGCACTGTGTTTTTGTGCGTAATTGTTTGCGCCACCCGGTTGGGTTGGCGACTCATTGTTCACGTGTTTTTTGAACATTACTAAAGACGGTTGAAGTCATCCTGTTCCTGCGCTTGATTCCTTCCACGCATCTTACACACCACTCTGACACTAGTTTGTTTGCAGCCCAATTCTTTTTTATATTAATACCTATTGGTACTCCTGATGTCTTTCTTAAATTGTTACATTGGATGTCTATCTTTATCGTCTATGTTTAATGCATAACAATTACCATGTACGTAGTGTAAGGGAAATAAATGTGTGCTTCACAGAACAGAGTGAAATGGCTTGTGATCAGTATAAAGAATTGCATACACATCAGATAGAATGTCATGTTTGTTATACTTAAACAGTTTTGCAGTCTATTCAAACCTGCGAATGCTGGGAAAGGTTTACATGAGCAAATCATGGTAAACACCACTATGTCCCAACAATGCCAACAGAAGTTAGTGGTAGCTTCTCATTGCACAAGTATTTGCAGCAATAGCACAACATGGAGCCTTTGTAATTTGCTTTCCAACATAATGCTTCTGCATGTTTGAGTATCATCATAAATAAATTACATAAACTTGAACTGATGCTTGCTCTAATGTTTTTGATAAAATATTGAGATTCAAGGGAAATCTCTATACAATCAGACCAGCCAGCACTCTGCTAGCCATGATTTCCTAATATCACAACCATCTTTCCTCAGAGTACACCATCAAGCAACACTTGAAACCACAAAGCCACAGCAAAATATTGGTAAACACGTTCGGTGTGTGGCAATGGGGAACAAAGACCCAGTACAATGGGGAACAAAGACACCCCCCCCCCCCTTACATTTTTATAACCGAGAGGTGTACCATGCCATTTGCCCATATGCACTATGGCAATCCGCTCAGTGGTTCTTCACATAGTGCTGATCATCGCCTTAAATGGTAAGGCATGTTTAAATTAAATAACACACTAACTTCCATTAGCACTGAACTAACTGCAGCATGCAGACTAATATATAAGTATAAAAGTATAGTACTAGTTATGAAAATTTCAATGCTTCTGCATACAGCTCTAAAGGCAGTTCATATTCTATTTGGCAGTAGTGAATACTGACATACCATTTGTTGTAATCTGTGCAGATACAGTAGCAATACAGAGCTATAGACAAAAGCTATAGAAAAAGTAATCTCTACTTTCTGTTCAAAGGCACTGATGGGCGCAAGGTGCCGAAGGTGGGTATTGTTGGTGGAAGAGAGGCAGCTCGTAACTCTCGTCCTTACATGGCTTCCTTACAGTCCCAAGGTCAACACATCTGTGGAGGAGTTCTGGTGAGAGAGGATTTTGTCCTCACCGCTGCTCACTGTGACGGGTGAGAATCTCTATTAAACATATAACAAGTCTCTCAGAATCTCTCAAACTAATTTATTTCAATGTTGTTTAAAAAAAATATTTTATAAAACTTTTTTTGACAATAACCAAAAATCATACATAGACAAAAACAATAGACAACTTAAAATGTACATACATTTCAACAAACATTAATGATATCACACTTGCTCATACCCACATTTTCCCACTGTCTCCACACCCAATGTTGTTTCCAATGCTTGTGAGACTCTGCCCCATATGACTTCAGATTGTGTTATGTTGTTTCTGTCTGTAGCCAGACTTTTTTCAATATTTAAATAAAGCATTTGATTCTTCCATTCTCTTAACGATGGAGTATCATTTCACTTCCAGTATTTAAGTAATAGCTTCTTCAATATAAGTGACAAAAATAATAGTCCAACCCATTGGGTATCTCACCACACCCTCGAGGATATGCCATGTCTTGAAATATGCTGAAAGACGGATTAAAAGTACATTTACATTGTAAAACTTCTGACAGCCAGGTTTCTAACTCTGCCCATAACTGGACTTTATAGCACTCACAGAAGTCATGAATTATTGAGTCATTGTTAAGTCATGACTCTGCCGTTGTGCTGTAGAATTTGTGAATTTTGTCTCTTGTATAATACATTCTCTACATGAGTTTATATTAAGCGTACATTTTTGTTAACTCTAATTTTGTTCATTATGTTCCAACACTCCCTCCATCTTGTGCCAATATCAGTTATTTTTAAATCTTAGTTCCAATAGTTAATATTTTTTTCTAAGAGATTGTCAGTTGGATAGGCTCTAAGCAAGGTTTTTACATCTTACCTATCACACAAGTATATTTTTCTGACTCAAATAGGATTCCCTCAACATTGCTCTGATGTCCAAAAGCTTTCAGGTGGAAATGTCGTGATATTAAACTTTTAAACTTTTAATTGTGGGCCAATTTATCAGTGAATTCTGAAAAGCTAGCCAAGGATTGCTCCATTGTTTTTAGGGAGTGATATTGGTTCTTGTAGAATCCATTTCATTTTATTCCCTACTGTTATAGTGTTCTTAACTATGAAGTTGTTAATGTTCTTAGCTTTTTCCTTTGAAAATAGACACGTGAAAACATTCTGGGTATGAGCATGTGAATCTTCAATACGTACACATTGTTCCTCTTTAGTGCATTTAACAATATGTCGCAAATAAAAGCCTTGTGTGCCGAGTTAATACAATTCCAAGTCTGGAAGGTTAAAACCACCTTCAGACTTAGGAAGATGTAAAACTTTCCTTTTTAGTTTATTAGTTTTATTTGCCCATATAAAGTCTGCTATGACCGAGTATACTTTTTTAAAGAATGTCTTTGGTTGGGTAATTGGTATTACCGAAAATAAATATAAAAACTTTGGGAGCCATGCCATTCTAAAAAGGTTTATTTTACCTGTAAGATTTATGGGAAGATTGTTCCATTTAATTAGATCTGCTTTCATGTTGTTGAGTAATGGGATAAAGCAATCTTTATATATTTGTTGTTTGTTGTCACTTATTAAGCATCCTAAGAATTTACAGTAAGATTTTTTTTGGTCCAGTTAAAGGATTGCTGTAAATCATGAGTTACTATTTATCTTATTGCCATTACATTATTTAAGTTTTTTCCACATGTATTTTATATTCTGAGATTTTAGAGTATTCTGAAAATATTTTTAACAAGGGGGGAATTGAGTTTTCCATATTTGTCAGGTACATCAGGAGATAATCGGCAAAAAAGTTTAGTTTATACTCATGTTAATCAATACTGATAGCTGGGGGGGCATCCCTGTCTTGTGCCCCTTTCTAAAGGAAATTAATCAGATAATGTATCATTTGTGTATATTTTAGCTTTAGGACATTTATATAATATTTTCATGACATTTATTATTTCAAATGGAAAGTTGAAGGCTTCCAAAGTTTTGAATAGAAAAGGCCATTTAAGACAGTCGAAAGCCTTTTCGGTATCAACAGCCATTATTGATAAATCTACATCTTGTTTTTTAGCGTATTGTATTATACCGAAACATGTTCTTGTATGTTTGTATCTATTTTTAATCAACCCTGTTTGCTTAACATGTATCAAGTCTGGGAAGACTTTTGCCATTCTGTTGCTTATGAGTTTTGTTATGATTTTATTGTCGCAATTTATCAAATTTATGGGTCTGTAATCTGCAGGGGACTCTCCAGATTTTCCTGGTTTTAATATAACTGAGATAACTGATTGATACATGGAACTAGGAAGCACTGAATTGAGTGACGTGTGTTGTCATTTGAGTAAATAGGGGCGCTACTTTGTCCCAGAATGTTAAGTACAATTCTATGAGAAAGCCGTCCATACCTGGTGCTTTTCTCTGAGCGAATGCTTTAACAGTGTCTAATATTTATTTTTTGCTGATTTCTATTAAGGGTGTGTATTTTTTGTCTGCTGATAGTTGCTTCCGGGTTGTTGAGTCTAAGAATGTAGTAGGATCTGTCCAAATGTATTTCAATGTTATTACACTAGTCTCTCAAGGTAAATACACAAGTAAATTCTTTCATGCACTGATTTTCAGGCGTTACAGGGTGGTTCTTGGGGCTCACGACTTGTCAGAGGATGAAAATTCACAACAAGTATTGGATGTGGTTAAATACATTCCACACCCCAGGTATGGGGACAACCTGGAGAATGACGTCATGCTTCTCAAGGTGAGTGACAACAAGGACATAGCCTACAATAATATCCATGATGATACTGACTTCATTGTAGGTTTAAAGTCCATGAATAATACATACAAAATAATATATATAATCATAGCCTATATACACTCAGTGGCCAGTTCATTAGGTACACCCATCTAGTATCGGGTCAGACCCCCCTTTGCCTCCATAACAGCCTGAATTATTCGGGGCATGGCATTCAATCGTTGCTCAATTGGTATCAAGGGATCTAACGTGTGCCAGGAAAACATTCCCCACACCAGTACACCACCGCCACGAGCCTGTACTGTTGACACCATTTACATTTACATTTACATTATTTAGCAGACGCTCTTATCCAGAGCGACTTACAGTTAGTGCATACATTATTCTTTTTTTTTCTTTTTCATACTGGCCCCCCGTGGGAATCGAACCCACAACCCTGGCGTTGCAAACGCCATGCTCTACCAACTGAGCTACCTCCCTGCCGGCCATTCCCTCCCCTACCCTGGACGACGCTGGGCCAATTGTGCGCCGCTGGGCCAATTGTGGACACCAGGCAGGATGGGTCCATGGACTCATGCTGCTTACGCCAAATCCTGACTCTGCAATCAGCATGACGCAACAGGAACCAGGACTCGTCGGACCAGGCAATGTTTTTCCACTCCTCAATCGTCCAGTGTTGGTGATCGCATGCCAACTAGTTTTTATCTGATAGGAGTGGAATCCGGTGTGGTCGTCTGCTGCAATAGCCGTGACAAGGATCTACGAGTTGTGCGTTCTGAGATGCCGTTCTGCACACCACTGCTGTACTGTGCCGTTATTTGTCTGTTTGTTAGCTTGCACGATTATTGCCATTCTCCTTCAACCTCTCTCATCAACGAGCTGTTTTCGCCCACAGGACTGCTGCTGACTGGATGTTTTTTGTTTGTCACACCATTCTCGGTAAACCCTAGACACTGTCGTGTGTGAAAAGCCCTGGAGGGCGGGCGTTTCTGAGACACTGGATCTGGCGTGCCTGGCACCTACAATCATACCACGCTCAAAGTCGCTTAGGTCACTTGTTTTGCCCATTCTAACATTAAATTGAACAGTAACTGAATTCCTAGATGCCCGTCTGCCTGCTTTATATAGCAAGCCACGGCCACGTGACTCACTGTCTGTATGAGCGATCCATTTTCGTGAACGGGGTGGTGTACCTAATAAACTCGCCACTGAGTGAATATTTACAACATATATCTGAATACATACAGATTATGTATACAGTGTGCTATCTCTGTGATCTTTCTTAGTTGAGAGGGAGGGCCACCCTGAACAGAGCAGTGCAGCTGATCCCTCTGATGAATGGTTCGATGGCTGAGGGAAGCATGTGCACCACGGCTGGCTGGGGGGACATAGATGATAACGACAACTCACCAGACAAGCTGCAGGAGGTCAATGCCACCATCATCCCACCCAGAGAGTGTGCCCGCAAGTGGAGTGGCATCAACATCTCCAGCCGCGTGGTGTGCGCAACAGGCCCCAGCGCTTTCCAAGGCTTCTGCTCGGTATGACTGCACTGTTATAGGCTATAACTCTCTGCAATTAGTTTTTCCTGGTCAGGACAGGCTATTATTGGCTATAACTAGAATATAGTTTCTCTTGGTCAAGGCACTAACTATGATAGATGACTCATCCGTTTTTCTGTATGACAAAGGAGAATGAATTGAAATGCATTGTTTGCTATTGCAGGGGGATTCAGGAGGTCCGTTGGTGTGTAAAGGGATGTCAGCGGGCATTGTCTCTTTCTCAGGGCAGAGGTGTGCCAACCCTAGTACCCCTGATGTGTACACACGAGTGACTTCGTACCGCCGATGGATTCAGAGGGAGTTAGCTAGAAACCCTTAAGGTTTTGGGAATGTAAGCTGCCAGTGTGTGCTTACACAAAATCTCACTATATGACTGATTATGACTTAATTAAGAGCAGGGTTGCCCAAAGCTTTTGTTGAAGTGCTAAAGATAACACTTTTCTCTGATTGCGTGTTCCCTTGTTGCTATTCTTATTAAACGTCACTAATTTCGGCTTGTGTGTCTCACTTTGGAGTACTTGAGTTCCCTAAATGTTTTAGTAAAAAACTTTGGTCGATACACTTATCATTTCTTGCCTTGGTGTTCAAAGACTGAAAACAACCTCCACTGATTTTGTTAATTTGTTAACAGTTTTGATGTAAGGTAAAAACAAAACAATGTGACAATAGGATACGCAGACTCTCTACTTCATTTAGGTCCTTGGTCACTCAGCTGGTCTGGCTGGTCAAGCAGTAGCCTCTAGATAAGCTGACCAATGTTACTGAAGGTTGGACGCACTATTGGCTACAGGTTCCAGCACATCTCCATTATAGTGTACCTGAGGAGAAGACTCAGTGCCGGATACTGCAGGTTGTCAGATTATGTCATTGATTGCTGTGATTGATTAATTCTTCATTGCCTCTCTCAAAGCATAATGTACTCACATCTCTGGAGGGGCAAAGTCTGGCTGCCTGAGACATGTGGCATCCATCTTTGATAATCTTGTAGAATCTGGTGTCCACCACAACATTAGGGTATGGGCTCTTATCTAGAAAAGACAACATCAAAACATGCATTTCAAAATGTTTATTTTCTCACTCACATATGTTGCTTCATCCAACAAAATACAGTATTTTGCCATCTTTTGATAGTGTAACCCACCCAGAGAGATTTCCCCACAGCAGTATGCCATAGGACCAGATGTCACTCACTCTGCACCTTGTACACAGTCAAAGATGCTCTCATTGGCCATCCACTTCACTGGAAGTTCAGTAGCCTACACACTACAGTATAAGCATTCAAGGACCTGAACCTTTCTTTGATTGATTTCTTTATACAGCATCCTACAGCATAGGTCTACCTGCAACATACCCCTACAACTTTCAGGTGTCACCTGTCCCTCACGGAGACACTTGAAACCCTACCTTTTTAAGGAATACCTGGGATAGTATAAAAGTAATCCTTCTACCACCCCCCTACCCCACCCCCACAAAAAAATATATATAAAAGAAAAATACAATATATATATATATATATATATATATATATATAAAACAAATGAAAATGAAAAATATACTCTAAAAATTAAACATTAAAAATAGGAAAATATTTTTATTTATTTATTTGTAAAGTGGTTGTCCCACTGGCTATCATAAGGTGAATGCACCAATTTGTAAGTCGCTCTGGATAAGAGCGTCTGCTAAATGACGTAAATGTAAATGTAATAATAATTATATATGATGAAATTATGTGCAACTGTTTCACCCAGAGGTTTCACCCAAGTAGCCTACCATTTGTTAAACCATAAATGTTTTGTTAAACCAACACGAGCTTACCTTTGCTCAATATCGGTGGACTGTTCACTGAAACGAAACCTGAGGTCACCACAATGACAGCAATTCCCATTGTTCATTGCTCTCACGTTCACCTCCCTCTCTACGGTCATCACTCCTCAAGGTTCTATGGGCGCTGTAGTTTTTTCTCCCATGGAAGTATCCTCCCATTTTCCATAGGTTTCGCGAGGTTTGCATGGGCGGCAGTGTGCATTTACTGCAGGAAGAATTGAAAATTTTTGGCATGAAATTCGTGTACAGGTAATCTTATATTTTTGGGAGAGAATATAGGCCACCGGTGTATATATTATTTATCGGGGACATGGACCCAGATTTACATTTGCTTGTGCGCCGAACATCATTGTAGAGTTGACATAAAGACAATAATTATTGATAACCTATTACGATCAAACAGTGCTTGTGGCGCGTATTGTCCATGTCTCATCAGCAGTGAATGCGATATGGTAGAACTTGACGATTCATGTTTTATACAATCGTTGCGACGAATTCAAATTGACTACAGTAATTTCTGCATGTTTGTCTGATACAGTGGTGGCTGACGTATTTTCTTGAAGTTGAATAGCACATCTCTTGATCTCTCATAGCCAACTTTCAGTCTATTAGTTTGTTGTTACTGAACAATGATTGTGTTGGTTCAAATAGTGACATAATTAATTACTATAGATTATGACATTTTGGGTAAAGATGTATAACTGCGGCAGTTTTGTTCCTTCTGCATTGATTGCAGTGACCTCCATGGATGCAATGCATACAAGGAAATGACCAGGAAGTTATTTAGACATGCTAAGCCATTGGCTGCTCTGGTTGTCTGTCTCAACCACTACTTTACAGCTCAGTCTCTTTCCAGACTAGTATTATTTTTCTGAAAATGGCTGTTTCTATCACAGAATCTCTGAGCATTTCTGTCTGTTTGTTCCCTCAGCAGTATTTGAATTTTTGGAGGGATGTCCAAGAAAAGGGGCAGGTATGTTTAAACATGTAGTTTTCTGTAATTGTTATCATAACATGAACACTTGGAGATTTTCCTCTTTCCAGACTGTCAGAGTAAGCTGCACATAGGTAGGCTACACTTACAAACAAATATGATTTGCTTAACTATGCCACAGAAAGCGTAGTAGCGGGGAGCTGAGTGACTCCACAGTGATGACCCCTGACCCCAACAGTCTCCTGGGAGTAAGAATACAGCACAACTGGAGGGAGAAGGGCAACCAGAGCAAATGGAAAGGCACCGTCCTCGACCGTCTCAGTGTCAACCCCGCACTATTTATGGTCAAGTATGATGGGTTTGACTGCGTCTACGGCATCGAGCTATTCAAGGACGAAAGGGTGTCTAATCTACAGGTCCTCACAGAGAAAGTTGGTGAGTGATGTGATGGGTTCCTTTTTTAGTTCTGGCGTCACATCCTCTTCTCAGAGTAATGCAAAAACGTTGTAATTTGGTTTGCACAAGTTATAACATGTTTTTATTGTATATCTGATACTGCATGATCAGACAGCAGGGACACAGTGGCTATGTGATGTTAGTCTCTGTCTTGATGACCTTTATCTGCTTCCACAGTCAACAACAAGATCAAGGTTCCTCACGGGGCGGAGGAGTTGGTAGGCAAAGCGGTGGAACACCTTTTTGAGAAGGAGGATGGAGAGAAGAATGAGTGGCGAGGCATGGTCCTCTCCAGGGCTCCCATCATGACTAACTGGTATTACATCACCTATGAGAAGGACCCCGTGCTCTACATGTACCAGCTGTGGGACGACTACGCCGATGGAGATCTCAGGATCTTACCTGAAGCAGGTACTGACCATTTCTCAGCTTCAGCATCATCTCCACCTGCATAAGAGTGTTCAGATACTTCTCCCTAAAGAAAACAGGAGGGTGAATATAGAGTAGAAATTGTTTGTTCTTTATACACTAATTATAAGATGATGGTGGCTTTAGGAGTGCTATGGACAATATTTCCTGTGTTTGTTCTTACTTGTCCTATGTGACTTATTTATATATTTGAATACATACAAGCATAAGCATGTTGGTTAAAATAGCATATTTTGCTAATGGCCCAAAGCAGATTTGAAGAAAAGACCCTAGCATTGACTATTCATTGTTTTTCTCTCTAGAAAATAAGCACTTGCTTCCGGCCGACCGAAAGCCAGGCGAGGAGACTGAGAGCCTTGTGGGGAAGCAGGTGGAGTATGTTACTGACAAAGGTGTGAAGCGAACAGGCCTGGTGATCTACCAAGTCCCTGCCAAGCCTTCCGTATACTACATCAAATACGACGATGACTTTCACATCCATGTTTACGACCTGGTGAAGACCACCTAGGACACTTGTTTGCTCACTCTATCGCTTACTTTTCACTTATCCTCCTCACTCTATCTCTCCATCTCTTAAGGCCCTGGAGGGTATAACAGTTATGCTTTATTATTCAGGAAGTGCAATCTTTTAGTCCACATTAAAACTAGTTCTATGGTATGCACAGCAGAACTGTAGCAATGCTATTGTAGGCCACTAGGAGGAGAGTGGGAACATGTACACTTGGAAGGACCTTTTTAAACCTCCTCCCTTCTTCAGTTACCCCATTTGGTTGTTGTGCTGCACGGTAGATTCACATCTTGGACAGTCCAGGAGTGCACCTTGCCCTACAATGACAGACTTACAGTAAAGTGCAATAACGACCGCGTTTGAATTGTCTCCCACATCCCAATGCTCAATTATCTTTATTCAAAGCTGAACTGAATTATATATTATAAAACTAATAGTAAAAGCTGCCCCCAATAGCCATTCATATGTGATCCTTGAATGACCAAACAGCAAGCATGATGTATAGGTGAATATTTGTAGAGACTAGTTTGAGCTGTAGTGTTCAGTGAAGCCTTTGAAGGAGAAATGCAATAAGCTGTGATGCCCCTGAAAGTATAAGTAAAAAAAAAAAAAAAAATTACTGTCTTTATTAATAGGCATTATGTTTGATTTATGTGTCAGTCAGTTCATAGACAATCATTCCTTCTGAACCCACAGTGCTATCATTGGATTCATAGCACTCGGTTGCACTGGCCTAGGAGAACTGATGGTTTAATCACTAGTTTGAACATCTAAACATTTATTCATAATGCTGAATCAAGACTTGTTAGAAACAAGGAATACAGGTCTTCATAAAGTTAGGGCATGTTTTTCCGGACCACACAACCTGATGAGATTGTAGAGATCGGGAAAAGGCCTAAGCCTTAACAATACCTGACCATGTTCAGAATCCCAACATCATCAGACTGTATGATTAGCTTGAGTGGAATAGAGGCAGTGCTTTACACTAAATTCTGATCTTGAATAGAAAACAAACATCATAAAGTGCCTTCAGGCTGATCATGTTGCCATACTGTATATATTTGCTAACCGCTCACAATTTTATTCCATTTACTGTCAAGGCCACCATTTGGTCAGTATTAGTAAAAGTAAAAAAATGCTTTAAAGAAAAAAGTGTCAAATGCTGCGTACCAGGTTTTTGCTATTGTTGGTTTGTATAAGAGGATATGTGCAATGTTTGGAAGTTAATGCAGTATAAGACCATTTTCTCCAATATAACATCCATGACAGTTGATTAGTCTCATTCATATGTTGATATTGTAGGGTGCACTTTAAATTACACACATACATATGCTAAAGATTTGCCACATTGTCTTTTTCTGTCAAGATACTTTTCTTGTGCAAGAACAAGTGGCATATTGCAGCATCGGTAAATCATAATGATAAAAACGCATGGAGAAAATAAACGTTAACACGCATACAATATTTAATCTAACTTTTGTGTAGTGTATTGTAAATGTATGCTGTTGTGGTTACTCCTGTTATATTGTAAATATCCAATTGAAATACCAGCTTTAAAGCCCATCTAGAAATCTCACCTAGAGAAATGCAGCAAAGACTGCATTCAAAAAGCCTCCAGCCTGGCTGGCCTCTTGTGGCTTCACTTTTTAATCTTATTTTAAAGACTTGGGAGCTACAGTACATAATGTAATCCCAGGAAGTCCAAAACGCCAATGTTTTGGTTAGAATTATTTAGATTTAGTCTCACCACTCCAGGGCATACAGTGCATTCATTTACAAAGTGCGTTGGTCCATGGTGTACATAAGGTTAATTCTATCGATTGTCAGATTTGCATGCATCACTTGAATGCAGCCTTGAGTGCATTCAAGCATATTGGTTATTTTGACAGTTGCAGAGGAAGAACATCTCTTGCAGAAAATCTTGTGGGAGTCTTTGCAGCCCAATTTTACTAAAATGTTTATCTACAAAATGTGACTGTAAAAAACTAATTGTCAGTGCTTCTTTGCTACTTGTATCACCACCAGTTGTGCTGTGGCGTTTCTATGTACAGTAAAATGAAACTCCAAAAGATTGTGCACTCTTCTGTTATCCTCCATCTTTCATTCCTCCCAGGTCTGGAATTGTAGCAATCACCAACCCATTTGTGTAATTATTTCATCATGAGTAAGAACGTTTTATTTGTTAGCATATCCCTTTCCTCTGCCATTTTTCACCCATTCAGTTTAGGAGGAACAGTATGATTTACAGTTCTTTCATTTAATTTGACTGAATTTTTACGAACACACCGTTAAAAGTTCTAGTACTTGCAGTATAAATTGTAGCATGTAATACGAACCCAACCTTACACCCAAGTACCCCCCAAAATACATATTTTAGTTGTGGCCCCAGACAAGCACACCTGATTCTACTTGTCAAATAATCATCAAGCCCTTGACAATTTGAATCAGGTGTTTTTATCCAGGGCTACAACAAATGTGTGCTGTTGGCAGTACTTGAGGACCTGAGTTGGGAAACGCTGTCAAAGTATACCTAAACCAGGACTCTCCAACCCTGTTCCTGGAGAGCTACTGTCCTGTAGGTTTTAACACCAACCCTAATCTAGCGCACCTGATTCTAATAATTAGCTGGTTGATCAGCTGCATCAGGTTAGTTACAATTGGGGTTGGAGCAAAAACCTACTGGAGGATAGCGCTCCAGGAACAGGGTTGGAGAACCCGGACCTAAACATATTCAATTCAACAGACAACATATCACACCAAACGTCTCACATCTGACATGTTTAGGTTTATTTTACACTCGTAAATGGTTAAATATATATACACACAACATTCTTTCTGTATAAAAGATGTGTTGGATCATGATGGGATAGATTGGGAATCGGGTCAAAATATATTAAATCAGTCTTGAGATAAATAAAAATAGTAAAATTAACAATGTATACACACACAAGACACGACAGCACTAAATATGTCCATCAGGATTTAATCAGATTTATCTCTTGGGTGCAAGTCTTTCTGCGGTACCCAAGTTCGGTCATTTTTTTACTCAAAACGTAGCGTAAAGAAGAATGTTATCTGCTTGTGTTGACAAATTGCTGTCAACACAATAGAATGCAAATATTGAGTTCTGGCATTATCAGCAACTAAACAAATTAATAATTGGCCTAAACCTAATTCCACAAAATGTACTGTGCCACTGCATTTTTTGTAGTTGATGTGCTATGCATTTAAAGCAAGCAAGTGACTTTTACAGGAGGTATGTATTTGCACCAGTCACATTACACCAGCGGATTTGGTTGTGATTGCAGAGGGTTGCATGATGTCACTTTTCATTTGGTGAGGTCTTTCAGGTACTGCAAGCCTTGGTTGGTGTAGTCACCCACTGCTGTAGGGCCCGATGAGAGAGCAGATATGGATGACTGCACCCCTGGAATGCAATAAGACAGAAGCTCTTTCAATTGCTACATTTTTGACTTGGAAGTCCTTTATGAATCAGCTGTCAACCAATTCTTACCCGAGTTCCACGCTTCACCAGGGGCGAATCCGATTTCAGGGAAAGCTGGAAGCTAAAAGAAACAATGTACATTTGACCTCCCTCACATATTCTCACTCACCTCATACTCCATAGTGCATTGTTCTGTTGGTCAGAACCAGTTAAAATCAGTACAATAATGGCATTTTTACCTCAAAGCCAAAGTACTTCACCCACTCATCCACTGCAGGGGGAATGGCAGTTTTAGCTTTTCCTAGGACCTCGGAGCCCTGCTCACTTCCCCCTAATAGTCCAGAATCATAGGCAACATACAAAGCACCTCCTGCAATGGTCAACTTAGTGGCCAACCTGTAAGAGAAAAAGATGGGAACACTGGGATGAAACAACTTTGCGGATGGTAAGAAGTGCCAAGTTTTAGATGACAGACACAGATGGACAAAAATACAGTGTTAAGCTACACCTGACTACCCATATGCACATCAAGTCAATTCATAGCAACATCATGGTGGATAAGTTATCATGTTGCATTAATGTTAGCTTTATCTGGCTGTCAATCAGGTGTAGCTTAGCTAGCAAACAAGCTGCAGTTAGTGTTGTTAGCTAGCTAGATAACATTACATCACAGAGTTTCTAAACCCAGAGGCGCAACATCGCAAGACGTCCGTGAATGCTTACGAAACAGACCAAGCAGACCAGGCCTGGGTTTGAAAAGTCAATGAGAGAAGTTAAAATTAACAACTAAGGAATAATTTCTCGAAATCTGAACAAAAATATAAAACGCAACAATTTCAAAGATTTTGCTGAGTTACAGATCATATGAGGAAATCAGTCAATTGAAATAAATTCATTACGCCCTAATCTATGGATTTCACATGACTAGGCAGGGGCAGCCATGGGTGGGCATAGGCCCAACCCAATGGGGAGCCAGGCCCAGCCAATCAGAATGAATTTTCCCCCCACAAAAGGGCTTTATTACAGACAAATACTCCTCAGCACCCAGCCTCCCCTCCTCTTAGACGATTCCGCAGGTGAAGAAGACAGATGTGGAGGTCATGGGCTGGCGTGGTTACACGTGGTCTGCGGTTGTGAGGCTGGTTGGGCGTACTGCCAAATTCTCTAATACGACATTGGAGAAGGCTTATGGTGGAGAAATGAAAAGTGAATTCTCTGGCAACAGCTCTGGTGGACAATCCTGCAGTCATCATTTCATTTGCACGCTCCCTCAAAACTTGAGACATCTGTGGCATTGTGTTGTGTGACAAAACTGCACATTTTATAGTGGCCTTTTGTCCCCAGCACAAGGTGCACCTGTGTAATGATCATGTAGTTTAATCAGCTTCTTGATATGCCACACCTGTCAGGTGGATGGATTATCTTGACAAAGGCTAAAATGCTTACTAACAGGTTTGTGCACAACATTTGAGAGAAATAAGCTTCTTGTGCAAATGGAAAATTTCTGGGATCTTTTATTTCAGCTCATGAAACATGGGACCAACACTTTACATGTTGCATTTATATTTTTGTTCAGTGTAGATTTTAGCTAATGTAGGGCTGACAACAATTAGTCGACTGGTTGATTGTTTGGTCGATAGGCTGTTGGTCGACCAATACTTTTTTAGTCAAGCAGTAACATACACTACCAGTCAAAAGTTTGGACACAACTACTCATTCAAGGATTTTTCTTTATTTTTACGTTGTAGAATAATAGTGAAGACATCAAAACTATGAAATAACACATAAGGAATCATGTAGTAACCAAAAAAAGTGTTAAACAAATCAAAATATTTTACATTTGAGATTCTTCAAATAGCCACCCTTTGCCTTGATGACAGCTTTGCACTCTTGGCATTCTCTCAACCAGCTTCATGAGGTAGTCACCTGGAATGCATTTCAATTAACAGGTGTGCCTTCTTACAAGTTAATTTGTGGAATTTCTTTCCTTCTTAATGTGTTCGAGCCAATCAGTTGTGTTGTGACAAGGTAGGGGGGATATACAGAAGATAGCCCTATTTGGTAAAAGACCAAGTCCATATTATGGCAAGAACAGCTCAAATAAGCAAAGAGAAATGACAGTCCATCTTTACTTTAAGACATGAAGGTCAGTCAATACGGAACATTTCAAGAACTTTGAAAGTTTCTTAAAGTGCAGTTGCAAAAACCATCAAGCGCTATGATAAAACTGGCTCTCATGAGGACCGCCACAGGAATGGAAGACCCAGAGTTACCTCTGCTGCAGAGGATAAGTTCATTAGAATTAGGCGGCAGGTAGGCGGCAGGTAGCTTAGTGGTTAAGAGCATTGTGCCAGTAACCGAAAGGTGGCTGGTTCTAATCCCCGAGCCGACTAGGTGAAAAATCTGTCGATGTGCCCTTGAGCAAGGCACTTAACCCTAATTGCTCCTGTAAGTCGCTCTGGATAAGAGCGTCTGCTAAATGACAAAAATTTAATGTAAATGTAATTACCAGCCTCAGAAATTGCAGCCCAAATAAATGCTTCACAGAGTTCAAGTAACAGACATCAACATCAACTGTTCAGAGGAGACTGTGTGAATCAGGCCTTCATGGTCGAATTGCTGCAAAGAAACCACTACTAAAGGACACCAATAAGAAGAAGAGACCAGCTTGGGCCAAGAAACACGAGCAATGGACATTAGACCGGTGGAAATGTGTCCTTTGGTCTGGAGTCCAAATTTGAGATTTTTGGTTCCAACCGCGTGTCTTTGTGAGACGTGGTGTGGGTGAACGGATGATCTCCGCATGTGTATTTCCCACCATAAAGCATGGAGGAGGAGGTGTTATGGTGTGGGGGTGCTTTGCTGGTGACACTGTCTGTGATTTGTTTAGAATTCAAGGCACACTTAATCAGCATGGCTATCACAGCATTCTGCAGCGATACGCCATCCCATCTGGTTTGGGCTTAGTGGGGCTATCATTTGTTTTTCAACAGGACAATGACCCAACACACCTCCAGGCTGTGTAAGGGCTATTTTACCAAGAAGAAGAGTGATGGAGTGCTGCATCAGATGACCTGGCCTCCACAATTCCCCGACCTCAACCCAATTGAGATGGTTTGGGATGAGTCGGACCGCAGAGTGAAGGAAAAGCAGCCAACAAGTGCTCAGCATATGTGGGAACCCCTTCAAGACTGTTGGAAAAGCATTCCAGGTGAAGCTGGTTGAGAAAATGCCAAGAGTGTCCAAAGCAGTCATCAAGGCAAAGGGTGGCTATTTGAAGAATCTCAAATATATTTTGATTTGTTTAACACTTTTTTGGTTACTACATGATTCCATGTGTTATTTCATAGTTTTGATGTCTTCACTATTATTCTACAAAAATAAAGAAAAACCCTTGAATGAGTAGGTCTGTCCAAACTTTTGACTGGTAGTGTATATATATATATATATATATATATATATATATATATATATATATATATAGTGAACTAATCCATTGTGGAGGACTAAAAGCCAATTTATGCCTGATCCGAAAATGTGGTCGGAGGCTCCATATGGAGGGTGTGGCGCAATTGCGGAGGCTCCGGAGGCATGCAGAGGCCAAATCAAGCTCCGTACCGCATCACTGTGCACCTCCCAAATGTAGTAACAATGCGGAGGGCTCTGTATCAGCTCTACATTGACATGATTGGTTGACGGTAGGTGGGGGCGGTACATCCTGCATAAACACAAACCCACTTCCTTGACAACTTCCTTCACAACAGCTCTGCACTGCTCAGCTAAATGCAAGAAGTATGAATGCCCTGACTTCTACTGAGGCCGTATCACACTAAATGCTGCATGGCCAACGGATTGACCATGCGCCCAGATGCAAAATGCACTTCTCTCTCCAAAACAAGCTACTTACGATTCCCCACATTGCAGTTTCTTGTAATTGTTGCTAGCTATCTGGCCATCCAGAATCACAACACACAGACTTCTGCTCCATTGAAACGTGCGCATCATTTTCCCATTTATAGCTGTATGGATCGTGCAAAACTGCTACAGTAAGTGTATATTTTTTATTTGAAGGATTCTCGCTGATGGGATAAGATTCATATGTTTTTTCGAAAGCCTTATTGCTTACAAGCAAAAACTCAAACAGGAAGTACCAGTGACACGCTCAATACGGAAGTGGTGGTCCGATGAAGCAGACGCTAAACTACAGGATTGTTTCGCTAGCACAGACTGGAATATGTTCCAGGATTCATCCGATGGCATTGAGGAGTTTACCACATCAGTAACCGGCTTCATTAATACGTCCATCAACGACATTGTCCCAACAGTGACCGTACGTACATATCCCAACCAGAAGCCATGGATTACAGGCAACATTTGTACTAAGCTAAAGGCTAGAACTGTCGCTTTCAATGAGCGGGACACTAATCCGGACGCTTATAAGAAATCCCGCTACGCCCTCAGACGAACCATCAAACAAGTAAAGTGTCAATACAGGACCAAGATAGAATCCTACTACACTGGCTCTGATGCTCGTTGGATGTGGCAGGTCTTGCAAACTATCACAGATTGCAGAGGGAAAACCAGCCACGAGCTGTCCAGTGAAGTGAGCCTACCAGACGAGCTAAATATGTTCTATGCGCGCTTCGAGGCTAGCAACACTGAACTATGCATGAGAGCACCAGCTGTTCCGGGCGACTGTGTGATCACGCTCTCCATAGCAGATGTGAGCAAGACCTTTAAACAGGTTAACGGCCATATGGCTTACCAAGACGCGTACTCAGAGCATGCGCTGACCAGCTGGCAAGTGTCTTCACTGACATTTTCAATCTCTCCCTGACCCAGTCTGTAATATCTACATGTTTCAAGCAAACCACCATAGTCCCTGTGCCCAAGAACACCAAGGTAACCTGTCTAAATGACTATCACCCTGTAGCCATGAAATGCTTTGAAAGTCTGGTCACATCAATACCATTATCCCAGACACCCTGGACCCACTCCAATTCGCATACCGCCCCAACAGAGCCACAGATGACGCAATCTCTATTGCACTCCACACTGCCCTTTCCCACCTGGACAAAAGGAACACCTATGTGAGAATGCTGTTCATTGACTACACCTCAGCATTGAACACCATAGTGCCCTCCCAAGCTCATCACTAAAATAGACCCTGGGATTAAACACCTCCCTCTGCAACTGGATCCTGGACTTCCTGACGGACCACCCCCAGGTGGTGTTGGTAGGCAACAACACATCCGCCACGCTGAACCTCAACACGGGGGCCCCTCAGGGGTGTGTGCTTAGTCCCCTCCTGTACTCCCTGTTCACCCACGACTGCGTGGCCATGCACGACTCCAACACCATCTTTACATTTGCAGACGATACGACGGTGGTAGGCCTGATCACCAACGACTATGAGACAGCCTACAGGCAGGAGGTCGGAGACCTGGCAGTGTGGTGCCATTACAACAACCTCTCCCTCAACGTGAGCAAGACAAAGGAGCTGATCGCCGAGCACGCCTCCATCCACATCAACAGGGCTTTTGTGGAACAGGTTGAGATCTTAAAGTTCCTGTGTCCACATCACTAAGGAACTATCATGGTCCACACACATCAACACAGTCGTGAAGAAGGCACGACAACGCCTCTTCCCCCTCAGGAAGTTGAAAAGATTTGGCAGGGTCCCTCAGCGCCTCAAAGTTCTACAGCTGCACCATTGAGAGCATCTTGACTGGCTGCATCACAGCTTGGTATGGCAACTGTTTGGTAACCGACTGCAAGGTGCTACAGAGGGTAGTGTGTACGGCCCAGTACATCACTGGGGCCGAGCCCCCTGCCATCCAGGACCTCGATACCTGGCGGTGTCAGAGGAAGGCCCTAAAAATTGTCAAAGACTCCACCCATGTCACAGTCTGTTCTCTCTTCTACCACATGGCAAGCAGTACCGATGCACCAAGTCTGGAACCAACAGGACCCTGAACAGCTTCTACACCCAATCTATGAGACTGCTAAATAGTCAGTTAAATCGTTTACCTATAGTTACCCGGAATATCTGCGTTTACCCTTTTTGCACTAATCTCTTTGACTCATCACATACGCTGCTGTTACTGTTTATTATCTATCCCGTATCCCTACCTATATGTACATATCTACCTCAACTACCTCGTATCCCTGCACATCGACTCGGTACAGGTAATCCGTTTATACAGCCAAGTTATCGTTACTTATTGTAACCCGTTAGTAAACATTTCACCTGTTGTTTACGAAGCATGTGACAAATAAAATTGGATTTTAATGCTGTCTAGAGTTTGAGAGCTAGTCCGAACCCTAGTGCAGCTGTAAGCAAGCAGGTCGGATCTGCTGGCTACTAGTTAGATAGTTAGTAGGTTGTGTGTTGTTTCGCTAGCTAGTTCACGACTAAAGGACAACAGATAACTATCTAGCTAGCCAACACCCAAATTCAAGGCAAAATTCTAGGTAACTAACGTTACTACTGTACTGTAGCTAGCTAAATTTCAACCTGCTTCAAGCATGCCAGATAACTTGCTAGCTAGCTATACTAATGTTTCTCGTGAGTATGAAATGGAAAACTTACTTTAGAACAGGTAAAATCTTGCCAGCCATAGTGTCACGGGTAAATGAAGGTATTTTTTGAATTAACGTTTATTTCGTTGCAACAGCAAGCATGAAATGAATGAGCTCGACCACGAAGAGCAACCAGCTACATTGAAGGGCAACCCTGTGACACAGATGTGTGTCAATAAAGTTATTTAAAAATAATAATAATCCGAGAGTAGCTGATTCGCAAAGATCTGAAAGACATCAAAATAAATATATTTAGAGACCGTCATGTTCCAAGTGATTTATATATATCCTACAAATAAAATGTCGACTGGGTACAATAAACGAATAATGGGTTGAATATGTTCATGCTATTTGATGCTGCTGCGGGCCGGCTGCTGCTGATCATGAGGAGGAGGGGAGGGGAAGGGGGATGAGGATAGGAATATTTTTTTGTTGTTGCCAATTTCAGAACACAAGAAAACATGTGCATTTCGCGCATGCATAAAAATAATCCAGGCACAATAAAGTCAGAAACATATTTATGACGGTGATAATGAAGGTGATAATAATAGGCCTATATTAAATAATAATACTACTGATAAAAATAATGATAATAATAATAACAATAATATAAATATAATAATTGTATTGCACTTTATGATGGAAATTACAGATTGTGTGGTTGGTGTACCCTACTTGATTTCGCTAATCATTTAGCAGGCTGCATGAATCCAATCCCCATAATAATACCTCGCCCTAAAAAAAAATTATACAGGTCTTATGACACTTGGATTTGGGGCACAATGGTAGGCTGTCTCAAGTATAAAAGACTCAGCCTACTTCACATTGAATGAGATAAGCCTCTTATAAAGGATGTTTTCTCACCAACAAAAAAATTGTTTCTGAACGACTACGGGACCTTGAAGTGCAGAGAAGCTTGAGAGTATAAATCTAAATATCTATCGTGGGGATTTTATTTATTTATTGTTATGTTGTTTGGCTCACAACAAATAATAGTTGCATGAAACCAATGAGTAGGTTATAGCAGTCGCAAAATGAAGGCTTTTACTAAACTCTTAGTAGTTGGTTCTATAGGTGCAGCTTTTGTTGCTTTCCAATGGAGTGGACCCACTTTAGACCCAGGTAAGATATATATTTAGCTTCACAATCCTTGACTGGTCTGTGCAACCTTTTGTTGGCTACAGGCGATTTTATGATCACATAATTCGTTATTACAGCCCCTGAACCAGTTGAACCTCAGAGGGTGGTTGTCAGCACTTCGACAGTTGTGACACATTACAGACATATGATACGCTATTGATTTATGAAACCTCAAATCCTCATAAGAATTCAGTTTCACTAAAATTGCACATAAAGGCAGTATACTGTTTTATTAATTTGTCAGATTAATACAGATGGAACCAGGCTTGTGTCTTTGAGACAGAAAAATACCGGCACATTAATTATAGAAAACAAATCGCAAAACATTATGGTAGATGAAGGCTACTAGAGAAGTGTTAAGGTTTGGCAACAAAACTACACAATCAAACTGATATAGTTGGGTTCGGGGCTAGACCTCGAACAGGGAAAGGTTCAAATAGTAATAACATCTAACGTGTGTAAGCCACACTGTCAGTATTTCAACACAAGAACAGTATTATATTTGTCAAAATTGAATGAAATCGCACTTTGGTTTGTGAAAACGGTAGACTGTGATAGCGCTTGATTGTGTGTCTAATTGTTTATCATTTGCCTGATGGTGCATCTCTTGTGACCGTGACCTTATAAGAGGACCTTCTGTTTTAAGATCATATGATAACCTCATATGATCAAATTGGAATTCATGATAATCCAGTTCATCAAGTACAACTGTTTCAAAGTGAATATAATACATTTGAGGTAATCTGATATAGGCCTTTCCGGTTTTGAAATGCCTTGCTGCAAAGTTTAGTTTAAATTGTATATCATTTGGGAGAAGCTTTTTTATAAGTACATTGGAAATGCCCCTCATTACCAGTGGCGTGTATTCAAGGATGCCAAGTGAAACCAGGCTTCCCAAATTTTTTTACTAAATAAATACAAATCCTTCATCTCTCTGTGTTTCATAATTTTCCTTCAATTCGCAAGAGTCTGAATGTATCTCACAGGGGAAATCATCCGAGCGAAACAGTGCCCCTCTGTCTCTCTATGTGTAGGTCATCTATCTGATGCTGTCTGGTCCAAACGAGTATGACATTGGTTGCCGCCCGTAGCATTGAAGGCAAGGGAAGCCAGCGAGCATTTTGCCTCCCTTGACAAAAAAAGTATATAAAAAATTGACAATCAGCATTGAGCTAAACTGAGCGAGCTCAACTGTGAATGGTCCTAGCGCACCAAAAAAAAGTGTAAAGGGAAGCCAGTTTGGATTTGGCATCACTCCTATCAAATCCCATTGAGAGCATAGGTCATTGACAGAAAACTTGAATTGTTACATCTTCTTGTGTTGTTGTCCTCCGGTGGCTAGCTAGCCAGCTAGCTAAAATTGTCTCTTTCCTAAATTAGCCATTGATGGAGATAGGGATTTGGACTTGTGGTTTTATTTAATTATCCGTACTAGCCAATGATTATAATGGTGATTCTGATCCAACCATTAATTCCTACATCGTTGTGCCCCTGGCCTGAGAGGATGGAAGTTCAATATGTAGCTAGATGTAGAAGGCTAATGTTAACTAGCTAACGTTGCCCATGAATGGAAGATTGGGTAGCGAGCAAGCATTTTAGCCAGGTAGCCTAGGACAACAAAAAATAAGAGTGTAATGTATGACAGAGTGATAGCCCATTTCATCAACATGAAACAGAGGAGGATGGCATTGGCTTTTCTCTACAAGTAGGGTGAGTCAACATGTTTTTCTACTTGCACGAACGTGCACGCACACACACACACAAACACACACACACACACACGCTCACACAGAAATCAGAACCATGGACAGCCACAGCATATTTAGCTGACGTTGATTGGACTAAATTGTTTTTGGTATCTTTTAGTTGTCACTGTATTAGACTAAGCAGAGGTGATTTGATGATGTTGAAATGGTGCTGGAATAGTGGTGGCAGCTCCTGTTATCTTTGCGCGACTTGTGGTAACTCTCTGTGGTTCTAAATCAATAGTTGTTTAGTGGTCTGAAAATGTCGCAAACATTAACTTGCTTGACCATGCTGTAGGTCATGTAACTGTCTGTTACTGTACATGCAATATGCTTTGAGGACTTCACTGGACAGAGGTTGTTATCCGGTTTTGTGATAAAACAAAGGTGGGGTTGAATTTATTCTGCCACTGTGTCTTCTTACTGTCTCAGCCTTTAGGTCTATATATCACGGTTGCAAGGTATATGAATTAACAGGTTATAGAGCAAACAATGCAATTATCACAACAAATACAGTGCATTCGGAAAGTATTCAGACCCCTTGACTTTTTCCACATTTTGTGATGTTACAGCCTTATTCTAAAATGGATTAAATAGTTTTTTTCCTCATCAGTCTACACACAATACCCCGTAATGACAAAGCAAAAACAGTTTTTTAGAAATGTTTGCAAATGTTAAAAAGAAGAAGAAAAAGAAAGGAAATATCATATTTGCTTAAGTATTCAGACCCTTTACTCAGTACTTTGTTGACTTTGTTGAAGCACCATTGGCAGCGATTACAGCCTCGACTCTTCTTGGGTATGACACTACAAGCTTGGCACACCTGTATTTGGAGAGTTTCTCCCATTCTTCTCTGCAGATCCTCTCAAGCTCTGTCAGGTTGGATGGGGAGCGTCGCTGCACAGCTATTTTCAGGTCTCTCCAGAGATGTTAGATCGGGTTCAAGTCCGGGCTCTGGCTGGGCTACTCAAGGACATTCAGAGACTTGGCCCGAAGCCACTCCTGTGTTGTCTTGGCTGTGTGCTTAGGGTCGTTGTCCTGTTGGAAGGTGAACCTTCACCTGAGGTCCTGAGTGTCCTGGAGCAGGTTATCATCAAGGATCTCACTGTACTTTGCTCCATTAATCTTTCCCTCGATCCTGACTGGAATCCCAGTCCCTGCCGATGAAAAACATCCCTATATCATGATGCTGCCACCACTAGGCTTCACTGTAGGGATGGTGCCAGGTTTCCTCCAGACGTGACGTTTGGCATTCAGGCCAAAGAGTTCAATCTTGGTTTCATCAGACCAATTGTGTTTCTCATGGTCTGAGAGTTCTTTAGGTGACTTTTGGCAAACTCCAAGCGGGCTGTCATGTGCCTTTTACTGAGGAGTAGCTTCCGTCTGGCAACTCTACCATAAAGGCCTGATTGGTTGAGTGCTGCAGAGATGGTTGTCCTTCTGGAAGGTTCTCCCATCTCCACAGAGGAACTCTGGAGCTCTGAGTGACCATCGGGTTCTTGGTCACCTCCCTGATCAAGGCCCTTCTCCCCTATTACGATTACTCAGTTTGGCCGGGCGGCCAGCTTTAGGAAGAGTCTTGGTGGTTCCAAACTTCTTCCATTTAAGAATGATGGAGGCCACTGTGTTCTTGGGGACCTTCAATGATGCAGACAATTTTTGGTACCCTCGACACAATCCTGTCTCTGCGCTCTACGGACAATGCCCTCGACCTCATGGCTTGGTTTTTGCTCTGACATGCACTGTCAACTGTGGGACCGTATATAGACAGGTGTATGTCTTTCCAAATCATGTCCAATCAAGTTGTAGAAACATCTCAAGGATGATCAATGGAAACAGGCTGCACCTGAGCTCAATTTCGAGTCTCATAGCAAAGGGTCTGAATCTTATGTAAATAAGGTATTTCTGTTATTTATTTTTAATACATTTGCAAAAATGTCTAAAAACCTGTTTTAGCTTTGTCATTGGGGGTATTGTGTATAGATTGATGAGGGGAAACATTTATTTAATCCATTTTAGATTAAGGCTATAACGTTTTAAAAAATGTGGGAAAAACTCAAATTAGCATGATATGTGACATTTGCTATACATAAGACAGAAGATTACTTAAGGCAAAAATGTAAGGAGGGTGGTTGGTCGGGGTGGATGGGTGAGCTTGTAACAGGAACGTCTAGCAGCCCATCCTGTTCTCATAGACTAGACATAACATAGTAAAGGAACATCCGTAACACTCAAATGAGTATGTTACGTTTGGTATGGTTACATAAGACAGAAGGTTACTTAAGGCAAAAATGAAAGGAGGGGGGTCAACCTGGACTCAGGGGTAGACGTAACATAGTAAATCAAAATCTGGTACACTCAAATTCGTATGATATGTTACGTTTTATATGGTATGTATTAATTTGTGGATATCCATCATCCATTTCATATGATATGTTACGAATTACAATTCATATGATATGTTACGAATTACAATTCGTATGATATATTACGAATTGCAATTTGTACGATATTCTAAGGAATATACAATAAGTATGATATGTTACGAATTCTATTTTTGACTAACACTAATGTTAGCTATGTTGCCAACGTTAGCTAGGCTAGGGGTTAGGGCTAGGGGTTAAGTTTAGAGTTAAGGTTAGGGTTAGGAATTAGGTTAAAGGGTTAAAGTTTGGTTTAGGGTTACGGGAAGATTTAGCTAACATGCTAAGTAGTTGCAAAGTAGCTAAGAAATTGTTATTAGTAGCTAAAATGCTAAAGTTGTCCGTGATTGATTTGAACACACAACCTTGTTTAGGTTGCTAGACGTTCGCGTTATACGCCCACCCAGGTAATTAGAAACTTTACAACTACTTACTACCTTTTAGCTACTTTGCAACTACTTAGCATGTTAGCTAACCCTCAACCCTTTAACCTATCTCCTAACCTTAACCCTAACCTTAACCCCTAGCCTAGCTAACATTAGCAACTTAGCTAACATTAGCATTAGCCACCTAGCTAATGGTAGCCACAACAAATTGGAATTCGTAACATGTCATATGAATTGTAATTCGTAACATATCATAGAATTGCAATTCGCAACATATCATACGAAATGGCTGATCGACATCCACAAATTAATACATACCAGTGGAGGCTCCTCAGAGGAGGAAGGGGAGGACCATCTTCCTCAGTGAATTTCAGAAAAAATTTGAAAATAGTCAAACATTAACAAAGTTAACCTTTTTAGATAAAACTATGCTAAACATATTTACATATTTACAAATAATTGATTAAAACAGTTTTGCAATGAAGGTCTACAGTAGCCAGAGGACAGCTAGTTTCTGTTCTCCTCTGGGTACATTGACTTCAAAACAAAACCTAGGAGGCTCGTGGTTCTCACCCCCTTCCATAGACTTACACAGTAATTATGACAACTTCTGGAGGACGTCCTCCAACCTATCAGAGCTCTTGCAGCATGAATTGACATGTTTTCCACCCAATCAAAGGATCTGAGAATTAATCTAGTACTGAAAGCATAAGCTACAGCTAGCTAGCACTGAAGTGCATAAAATGTGGAGAGTAGTTGACTCAAAGAGAGAGAAAGGCAATAGTTGAACAGTTTTGAACAAATTAATTTCTTCAAAAATGAAGGAGATGCAAGAGAGAGAGAGCTAGCTATATTTCATTATATTTTTTTCCACTTTCACCTTCACTTACTTAGCTAGCGAATGCAGCTAGCTAGTTTAGCCTACTCAAACACCCGGCTCAAACAGACAGGGATGCTATGTTAGCTAGCTGGCTATGGCTATCCAACAATGGAACTCTTCCAAGTCAAGATAAGCTTTTGCTTTTATTAATTTATTGCCACTGGGGCCCACCTGTGTAACTGCTAAACTGCTTGCTGTACTGCATGATTTTGGAGGGTTTACTAATGAGTTAGTTCTACTAACTATGTTGATTATGTCGTTAGCTAATATGGTGACAACGATGTACAGTGCCTTGCAAAAGTATTCATCCCCCTTGGCGTTTTTCCTATTTTGTTGCATTACAACCTGTCATTTAAATTGATTTTTATTTGGATTTCATGTAATGGACATACACAAGATAGTCCAAATTGGTGAAGTGAAATGAAACAAATAACTTGTTTCAAAAAGTTGTAAAAAATAAATAACGGAAAAGTGGTGCGTGCATATGTATCCACCCCCTTTGCTATGAAGCCCCTAAATAAGATCTGGTGCAGCCAATTACCTTCAGAAGTCACATAATTAGTTAAAAAAAGTCCACCTGTGTGCAATCTAAGTGTCACATGATCTCAGTATATATACACCTGTTCTGAAAGACCCCAGAGTCTGCAACACCACTAAGCAAGGGGCACCACCAAGCAAGCGGCACCATGAAGACCAAGGACCTCTCCAAACAGGTCAGGGACAAAGTTGTGGAGAAGTACAGATCAGGGTTGGGTTATAAAAATATATCAGAAACTTTGAACATCCCACGGAGCACTATTACATCCATTATTAAAATATGGAAAGAATATGGCACCACCACAAACCTGCCAAGAGAGGGCCAACCCACCAAAACTCACAGACCAGGCAAGGAGGGCATTAATCAGAGAGGCAACAAAGAGACCAAAGATAACCCTGAAGGAGCTGCAAAGCTCCACAGCGGAGATTGGAGTATCTGTCCATAGGACCACTTTAAGCCATACACAGAGTGGCCAGAAAAAAATAATCAAACACGTTTGGTGTTTGCCAAAAGCCATGTGGGAGACTCTCCAAACATATGGAAGAAGGTACAGATGAGACTAAAATTGAGCTTTTTGGCCATCAAGGAAAACGCTATGTCTGGTGCAAACCCAACACCTCTCATCACCCCGAGAACACCATCCCCACAGTGAAGCGTGGTGGTGGCAGCATCATGCTGTGGGGATGTTTTTAATCGGCAGGGACTGGGAAACTGGTCAGAATTGAAGGAATGATGGATGGCGCTAAATACAGGGAAATTCTTGAGGGAAACCTGTTTCAGTCTTCCAGAGATTTGAGACTAGGGCGGAGGTTCACCTTCCAGCAGGACAATGACCCTAAGCATACTGCTAAAGCAACACTCCAGTGGTTTAAGGGGAAACATTTACATGTCTTGGAATGGCCTAGTCAAAGCCCAGACCTCAATCCAATTGAGAATCTGTGGTAATGGGCAAAAATCCCAGTAGCTAGATGTGCCAAGTTTATAGAGACATACCCCAAGAGACTTGCAGCTGTAATTGCTCCATAAGGTGGCTCTACAAAGTATTGACTTTGGGGGGGTGAATAGTTTTTTTTTTTTTGTGTTATTTCTTGTTTGTTTCACCCCCAAAAATATTTTTCATCTTTAAAGTGGTAGGCATGTTGTGTAAATCAAATGATACAAACCCCCCAAAAACCCATTTTAATTCCAGGTTGTAAGGCAACAAAATAGGAAAAATGCCAAGGGGGGTGAACACTTTCGCAAGCCACTGTAGGCTGTGTGTAGCGGTTAGAGGTTATGATATGAAGGTCTGGCTTGGAAAGGTTTTTTCACCTGGTCACAGAAAGCTGATGTGTTGTGCACTAAAGTCCACAAGCAAAGGAAAAAGGTGAGAGGAGGAGAGCACTTAGATGCCAGAAGGAATTATACAACAATCAAAGGGATCCTGCTGTTTGTATGTGGCTGTTGTGAAAGTGAACTGTGTTTGCGTGTGATCGGGTGTATTCATTCTGCCAAAAAACGGAACAAAGTGGTAATAAACATACAAGAATTTCTCCAATAGCAACTCTCTATTGCAACTGTTGGACTAATGATTACACCATAGATCCGCTAGATGCAGGCAAGAGTGTGCAAGGTCACTTATTAAATAATTACCTCTTATCAGTCTCATTCTGAACGTCGCATAAACCTTGAACCTGTAAGAACCCTAACCTTATTGCTGAATCAGCAATACACAACTTGGCTCAATTATTTATTTACTAACTCCATAGCAATTCCAGACTACATAAAACCCACTAACATTATACAGTAAATACAGTCTAGCGGACTAACAAAACAGGACAGTTTGGTTATAACACAATGGCGGATTCAGAGAGGGGGAGGAGGAAGAGACAAAGGAATTCACCTATCGGACATTTGTAAACTACGCTCACGGAAATACGAATGCTTAGCACCCTAATATCCGCTCATTCGGATTAGAAATGCAACATGTATTTACGTGTAGCTGTCTTCGATAGTTGAGTTGATGATGTAGGACTCTGGTTTGCCCAACATAGATCCCAATGTCCTTGGTAGAGTTTCTGGTCGTGGTGGTGGTTAGAATGGGTACTTTAGCATACTCTGTAGTTCGTATAGTTGATCTGTTAGAATAGATACTTCAGATGTACCAACAGTTGTCGGAGAGGGATTGTCCTTCCCAACTTGTATCTTTAGTGAAAATTCTCTAGATGACTATACATGCCAGTTGCAGACTGATATGATAAGGTGTAGTGCGTTTATCTTCTTCCTCACCTCGTTTAGAGGTTGAGAGTTTCAGAGTTTCTCACCATTTCAAACGTGTGGACTAACGCCTCACATTTTCTGGTCTTTCTGGTCTAACCATTTGAAGCCGTGTAGCTTCCTGGTCTGGTAGAAATTCAACCATTTGCAACATCCGGCTTACACCGTGGTCTGCTTGGTCTAGTGTGAATTTCGTCACGAGGGGTTTTATACTTGAGAAGAAAAAGGGGTGTTTCATCATGTTTGTGCTCATCTGGGCTAGGCCACTGACTGAGAACAAGTCAATATGGAAAATAATCATCTAATCTAGAATGCTAAAATCACATGATTATCTTCACAAACATATTATTATACTTAATCATTCATTTTATACAACAATTAGATGCAAACCTCATAACTGGGAAGTGTACACCCCCAGAGATACAGTTATGTTGTTCCACCGTCTTTAATGACATCACAACATAGTAACGAATTCGACATGATTGTTCTTTAAGTCCCCAACAACCATTTCCCACATTCTTTGAAGTATAAATATTGTTTCATTATCCACTTTGGATATTGGAGTTTTGGCGGGAAGAATCTCTGTGTCAACAAAGGGGTCCTTTCTCCCAATACTTCATGGCAAGGAAGAGAATGTCTGCACGGTATTTACGACCGGTTGTTAAGTCATAAAACTGTCCAACTTCTCCCCGCTCCCTCTCCTGTGGGAGAGAGAGAGGGTCCTTTGATCCACTGTCAGGACAGTCATGACACAGGAATGTGTCGAGGCACAGATCTGGGGAAGGGTACCAAAAAATGTCTGCAGCATTGAAGGTCCCGAAGAACACAGTGGCCTCCATCATTCTTAAATGGAAGAAGTTTGGAACCACCAAGACTCTTCCTAGAGCTGGCCGCCCGGCCAAACTGAGCAATCAGGGGAGAAGGGCCTTAGTCAGGGAGGTGACCAAGAACCCGATGGTCACTCTGACAGAGCTCCAGAGTTCCTCTGTGGAGATAGGAGAACCTTCCAGAAGGACAACCATCTCTGCAGCACTCCACCAATCAGGCCTTTATGGTAGAGTGGCCAGATGGAAGCCAATCCTCAGAAAAAGGCACATGACAGCCCGATTGGAGTTTGCCAAAAGGCACCTAAATGACTCTCAGACCATGAGAAACAAGATTCTCTGATCTGATGAAACCAAGAAACTCTTTGGCCTAAATGCCAAGCGTCACATCTGGAGGAAACCTGGCACCATCCCTACGGTGAAGCATGGTGGTGGCAGCCTCATGCTGTGGGGATGTGGCAGGGACTGGGAGGGACTGGGAGACTAGTCAGGATCAAGGGAAAGATGAACGGAGCAAAGTACAGAGAGATCCTTGACGAAAACCTGCTCCAGAGTGCTCAGGACCTCAGACTGGGGTGAAGGTTCACCTTCCAACAGGAAAACGACCCTAAGCACACAGCCAAGACAACGCAGGAGTGGCTTCGGGACAAGTCTCTGAATGTCCTTGAGTGGGCCAGCCAGAGCCTGGACTTGAACCCAATCGAACATCTCTGGAGAGACCTGAAAATAGCTGTGCAGCGACGCTCCCAATCCAACCTGACAGAGCTTGAGAGGATCTGCAGAGAAGAATGGGAGAAACTCCCAAAATACAGGTGTGCCAAGCTTGTAGCGTCATATCCAAGAAGACTTGAGGCTGTAATCGCAGCCAAAGGTGCTTCAACAAAGTACTGAGTGAAGGGTCAGAATATATATATGTATATATATATATATATATATATTTTTTTTTTTTAAATACATTTTGTTTTATTGAATATTTAAAACATACAATACACTTGCAGTGAAGCCGCTCAACAACTACATCACATTAGTCATCTAACAGACTCCCATCAAGAGCGACACACAGAAGCAACCAGGGTCAACGCCTTGCTCAAGGGCACGTCGATCTCCCACAAAATCAAAAATGGGGACCCAAACCAGCGATCCATCAGCCACCGGCCCAAGCTCCCGGCCACCAGCCCTCCAAAATCCCCCCACAGTTCCCCAAGAGCTGCCCCTCAACCATCCGACCCCCCCCCACAGTCTGTGTATGTGCAGATGTGTGCATTTGAATGAGAGTGTGTGTATATGCATTTGTACAAACACCTGCAAGGCATCAGCCTCAAACAAACAGGCGTTAGCTGTAACAACATTGCCCCTCAGTGTCATTCAGACTGACTTTTTGTTATGTTTTATTTTGACTGTATTTTTTTTACTTTTATCTTTGACCTTCATTCTGTCCCCCGCCCAGCAACTCCACTCCCACTTGTCTCCAATTCCACATCCCAACCCTCAGCTTCCCTCAGCCCATCCCACCTATCTCTGCTGGCCACCCTCTTCGGATTTCTATGCACCATATCTTTCAACTATGCTGTGATGTTTAACATACAATTTCAATCTATCTAATCGAATAGAATCCACAGATTGCGAGTTGAAGATAAATACTTTTACTAAGAGTATTAGTATATTAGTAATTGACTGATCCGGTCTCTCCAGATCTCACAACAGTACTATTTCTAGGGTCAATTTTAGATCAATGTTATGTATTTTCAGCCATTCCTGAACCTGAGACCAGAAACAGGCTACCTGAGGGCAATACCAAAATAAATGGTATATTGATTCTGTATCCTCACAACAAAATCTGCAGAGCTTCGATGATTGTATGCCCCAAATAGTCAACATTTTGTTGGTGGCAAGAATTCTATATAATAATTTTAGCTGAAAAGCACGAAGTCTTGAATCTTGCATCGTTTTATATATGAACTCATACACCCTGTACCATAGAATCGGTACATCAAAAATCTCTTCCCAACTATTTTGCAATCTGTATGGCACAGCTGTCAACATCCTGGTCTTCAAATGAAACTGGTATACTTTCCTATTTATGCTATTTTTATTCCTCCGCCAGTTTTGATCGTTTATATTGGGCAGACAGACCAGATCTGAATACTTATGTAAATGTGATATTTCAGATTTCTATTTAAATATAAATTTGCTAAAAGTTTTCTAAAAACCAGTTTTGCTTTGTCATAATGGGGTATTGTGTGTAGATTGATGAGGGAAAAAACTATTTAATCAATTTTAGAATAAGGCTGTAACGTAACAAAATGTGGAAAAAGTGAAGGGGTCTGAATTCTTTCCGAATGCACTGTACATATTATATCACCAACCAAAAGGGCACTTGGCAAGTGGGAGGGCAAAGGGGCATGTGCTGGTCACAGGTTGACTCCTATCTGTGCATGTGCCTGTATAGATTACACATTGTATTATACACTAAGTCCTAGACAGACATAAAGATCCATATCATCATGATAGTTGGATGCCAGGAAACTGTCCATCAGGTCTAGGATACAGCACGTACTTTACACCACATCAGTTGTACGTTTTCTTGATAGGCCTTACGTCGACATTAAACAGTCCCCATTCTAGCCCCTTGTCTTTGTTTTTCCCTTTTGAATTGCATTTAGACAAACTATACTGTAAGAAGTAATGACTACTGTAATGACTTTCAATATGGCTGGTTTTCAGAGTCGTTAAAGGGTGCCCGGGTCCTGGTGACTGGTGCCAGTGCGGGTATAGGTGAACAAATGGCATATCACCTTGCCGGCTTTGGTGCCCAGGTGGTAATTACAGCCAGGAGGGAAAAGGTTCTACAGCAGGTCAGTACCACTTCAATTAGGTGTTTTCGTCAATGTCAATGTCTCTAGCCATTAGTTCTCCCACTTAACTCTATGACAAGGCCCTCCAGTGGGTGGTGAAGACGGCCCAGTACATCTATTTAAAACGGTGCCTGGGGAAGTCCCGCAGCATGAAGGACCCCACACACCCCAGCCACGAGCTGTTCACTCCGTTACCGTTGGGTAGACAGTATTGGAGCATGAGGTCTGTTACCACCAGGCTCAGAGACAGTTTGTATCTACAAGCCATCAGACTGCTGAACACTTGAACTGGACTGACCACCTGCTCACTCACGCTCACACCCACACAGACATACACACATACACACACACTAACATACACGTTCATGCTACACACACCACAACTGTTGCTACCAGACTCTTATTTACTATTGCTAATACTACACAATTTAAACACTTGCCCCCAATCCCCCTTCTTCCTGTATTATACTTATGCTAAAATGTTTATTGTATTCTAATGAGCCATTTACTTTATGTTCGTATTTTTATCTTATATTATTTCTTATTGTTGTTGCATTGTCGAGAACGAACCGGCAATTAAGCATTTCATTGGATGGTATACCATGTGTATCCTGTACATACGTCTAATAAAACTTGATTACTTAATGTTTTTCATGATTATGTTACCCTTATGCAAACATCACTTGCTTGTATTGCAGGTAGTAGAGAAATGCCAGGTGTTGGGGGCCCAGAAAGCTCTATACATAGCAGCAGACATGGCCAATCCTTCTGACCCAGAGAGAGTGGTGAAGTTTGCTGTGGACAAGCTGGGAGGACTGGACTACCTGGTGCTGAATCACATAGGACCCAGCCCATTCGCCATGTGGGATGGAGATGTGGAACACACTAGATGGTTAATGCAGGTGGGGTAACTTAATCACAAGTACTGCTATATCACATACCATTATATACTAATACATTTAAGTCATTTAGCAGATGCTCTTATCCAGAGCAATTTACAGTGGTGAGTGCATACATTTTCATACTGCCCATCCCCCTTGGGAATCGAACTAACTAGTTCTTCCTGCTTCATTTCTTTTTCACAGGTGAATTTCCTCAGCTATCTACAGATGGCAAAGACAGCTCTGCCTACCCTTGATCAAAGTAAGGGTTCCATTGTGGTCGTCTCCTCCTTGTTAGGTAAGTGAGAGCTCTTCTCTCTACACAAAGTGTTCTAATACTGCTTTTCGACTGTAACACCAGTGTTACACTAGTGAATACACCCTTATGTTATACTAGGGAAATCAACAACCTCTGCAACAACCTCTGCATCATCAATACATTTGCTTTATGAGAAGGTGTTGAAGTCCACAGTTAGCCATTGTTATGTAAATGCATGCTGAAAAGTACCAGTGGCCTGGCTTTGGCCACAAGTGAGAGCAGGTCCACCGGAGCCATGACCCAGTGAGACACAGGTGTTGGCCCGTGTAGATGGAAACAGAAAAGTCTGATCCTTTTGGGTAAAACACTGGAGTAAATCCTGAATGGAAATGCGCCATTAAGTGACCCTGAACCTATGACTGGCTATTGTTTTGGTCCTTAAGGAAAAATGTGCAGTCCATTTGTGGCTCCCTACACGTCCACCAAGTTTGCCCTGAACGGCTTCTTTGGGACGTTGCAGCATGAGCTTGCCATGCAGAGGAGCAACGTGTCCATCACCATCTGCATCCTGGGCCTGATCGATACAGACTCAGCTATGGAGAAAGTCAAGTGAGCTATTTTTGATACCAAGTTCAGTCAAGTAAACTTACATCTGGAATACAGTCAATTATTTCATGATTGACCTGATGGTTGTTACATGCAAGTACATACAAGTATCCTTGGACACATTTCAAATAGTCACCTTTGTTTGTATTACAGGGGGATCACCAACATCCAAGCCTGGCCGGCCAGTGAGGCGGCTCTGCACATCATCACTTCTGGAGCCACACAACAGACAGAGTCTTACTATCCCTGGTTCTGGTACTATGGCACTCTCATCAGAGACTGGTTCCCCTACTTCAGGGACATTTCTATACGTTACTTCTATAAATATTAACCATATGCTTGAAATATACATTATGATAATAAAGCCTTTACATCTTTCCCTTTTTTGAGTTATTTGTTGATTTTAAAGAAATGCTGTTACAGCCAAGTTCTCTGACATGGATAATTTAAACACCATTCTTTAAATGATAATCAGTTCAGTATTTTTAAAGATTTTTTCATGTAAAACTGTGTTCTTGTTGGTCTTCTTCTTTGTATAATTGGTTGCCTTTCTGTGATACAAATTATTGTAACATTTCTGCACGTTTATGTCACAATTTGAACTTTGTCCATCCCCTCTCTCATTGCTTGTGAATGATGTAATCAACAGTGTTGGGGAGTAGTGAACTACATGTAGTTCAACTAGTTATTTACTTACATTTTGCAGTAGCTTGGTGGTAGTTGAACTAAATTCAAATCTTGGTAGTGTTTTCAGTAGTAAACTACATGTTTTGCCATGTAGCTAACATCTTGGAACCAGACACTACTGTTTTTGCAAAAATATAATAAAATATGGGTGAATTAGGCAATAATTATTTATTTTTCAGCATCATGCTGGCCTAATTCTCACTTGAAACCCTTGTGTGCCTAATTCTCACTTTTTGTGTTTAATAGGCTATATTATACATTCTGTTAACATCTGACTGGGGAGTGATGTGTTCTAGCAATTTGTAGTCAATGACATTTCAGATTTAGATATGATAATTTTTCACAAAGTAGTTTGGATGTAGTGATCTACTTTTTCAAAGTAACTTCAGTTAAGTAAACTATATTTTTCTTAATGTTAGCTTTAGTGTAGCTTAACTTCTTTAAGTGTGAAGTAATTGGTAGCTTGGTAAACTATATTTTCAGAGTAGCTTTCCCAACACTGGTAATCAATTAGGGGAGAGGAAGGTTCATGTCAGGTAGTGTGTAGTGTTCTCTGTTTACCTTTGTGTAATACCTTTTTATAGCCGGATCAAGCAGACTGACTGCTGCACTCATGTTTAGTTTCTATGAGCCATAGCACGATCAGACTGGTTTCACTAGGCTACCTTTTTTATTGCCTCAATGAACAATCCCCATGTCAACCACTCGAGGGCAGTGGTTCCTAAGAAATGATGCAGAACCTAGACATGATGCATTTTAGATTCAAGCAAGCTCATAGTTTGTCTGTTATGATTTTGACCTCAAATCAAAGTGTATTGATCATGTCCACAGTTTAGCAGATGTTATAGTGGGTGCAAATGCTTTTGTTACTAGCTCCTAACAATGCAGTAAAATGTCAAACAATTACACAAATAATTAAAAAGTAAAATTACAAAATATACATATATACACTGGAAGAATTTACACAAGATATACTAAGAATGATATGTACAGCAGTAGATATATTAGAGTGAGCTACTGTATGTCGGTAATACAGTATTTAAATACTCAGTGTGAAACGGGAAGTGTCCAGTGGTTTAATGTCTGTATGACATGGGACAGCAGCGTTGGCTTTGTTCGTGTGAGTGTGTGTGTGTGTGTGTGTGTGATAGCTTGTGTGTGTGATTTGTGTGAGTTAGTGTGCATCACATGGTAGACGGCTAGTGATGGCTGTTCAACAGTCTGATGGAAGCTGTTTTTTTACTCTCTCTGTCTTGGCACTGATGCACCTGTACTGTCTCCATCTGTCAGATGTTAGCCGAGTAAACAGTCTGTGGCTCGGGTGGCCTTCCCCAAATCCCCCTACCATGATATACCCTCAAAGGAATAAAAGTACTGTATTGTACTGTAATGTGCATAAATCAATAATTCAGTAGTACAGTATTGTTTCATCCTTATTTTAATGCTCGCTTTCCCAGAGATGTATGATTGGGCTGTACTTTAGTGTACTCTATGAGTCTAGTGTTCTCTAGGGTGTAGTTTCACTTACTTTTTTCCGTCTTTAGTATATTTTAATTGTAAATCATAATGGACACCACCCACTACTACCACCCACCCACCTTCCAACTACTACCCCACCACTCCATGTCGTAGCTTGTCACAGTAGGCTGTGTGGCATTCTGCCGGGAGGGGGAGGTCCCTGTTGTTTCCTGATGTCATTGTTCATCAGCCCAGCGGCCCTTCAGGCCTTTTACCAACTCAGTGTAATCTATCTTGGTGGTCCACTGTATTTAAATACAACACCTCAGGGGCTATCCCTACAAGAGACTAGGGAGCTCCATGTAACCTTGGGGTGTTGAAGTGAAGGTTAAAACCTGGTGGGGCTGGTAGATTACATAATCATGATGTACTATTTCCCTGTGTAATGGAGGTAGTTCAGTGAACCATGCTTGCATGCTAAGTAACCTTGGATGAGACCTGTAGTCTTGCGTTAGCTCCTCGGGCTAATGCTTAGGCTTTAGCTCAGCTCAGCTAACACAGTATTGTGGCGTGCAGCAGCCCTAGGATACAACCCAGTCCGTCCAACCTGTCTATGATATTCCTTTGATTTGGCTGATTGATTGGAAGTGACCACTGCTGTCTTGATCACATCTTAAATCAGTACTGTATTGAAACAGATTGGTCCACTTAGAAATCAAGTCATTCTCCAAGGTTCCATTTGATATTGTGAGAAGATAGCATGGTCCTTCTAAAGAATGTTAAACTAAACAGAATCACACACACACATGTTGGGGCCTCCTGGGGAAGGGAGCAGGCCCCTCCTGGGATAGCAGCCAGTAACACCTGCAACAGATTAGTGCTCCTAATGTTTGGTAATAAATCCCCTCACCCTCGTCTAGCATCTCCACCAAGCATGGAGCCCACGCACGGACACACACACACACACACACTCAACTTAAAACACACACCAAAGACACATGCACTGAAGACACACCCAGTCCAGCCAGGTTCTCAGACGTGATCATACCATGATGTGTTGTTAGAGACTACAGTAGTAGTGTACCTTGGGTACTTTTTTTGCATCATATGATGCTGCATTTTGCATTATATGATGGAAAATGCATCATACCAGCTGTATTTTGAGAGTTATATATTTAGAAAACTTGATTGTTGACATGCAAAACATTTTGGAACTATATCAACAATGGACAAATGAAACAAATACCAAAACATCGTTTTTGTGTGGAATTTTCCTTCAAGTCACTCTAGTAATCTGATTAAATAAGGCCAATGGATACTATCATTGGTCTCCCTTCAATCATCCTATTATTCACCTAATATGTTTCTCATGGCAAGGAACTGCATAATACATTCCAATTTGATGCATACATTACGATCATCCACAATATGTGTATGCGACCAATAAAATGTGATTCGATATTTGATTTGATTTGCTGCCTCGTGATTTGCATCCTGCTGTAATGTCTTGGAAATTAGATATTTGTGGAGAATGTGTGGCCCAGCAAGGCAAATGACAGAAAACATAATTGAGGTTAAAAGCATTAATCTGTAGTTAAAAGCAACACGTCAGAGAACATGTTTTCTAATTTTTTGATTTGTGCCACCAGGCTGCTGAGATAGCAGAAATGTCATGCCATAATCATCCATCCATTACAAAAATGTGGCGCACCTCAACCATCAGGCGCTCATCTCAATTGATGGTATTGCCTGGCCCTGGGTGTTTGACAAAGGACACCAGTCCACAAATCTTCATCCAGTCGCCATCACAAGCTCATGTGAGCAACATGGGAAGAATGGCCTTGGATGGTTAGTCAATGCTCTGAAGTGTGTGTGTGTGTGTGTACGCGCAAAAGTATGTGTGTGGCATTTATCATCCGTAGCCTGGAGAATGGGTGGCCCACTGGTGAGAATGGGACTCATGAATCTCCTCTCTTCAAGGTGGAGAGGAACTGTTGGGGAAGGAAGGGAGGAGGATGACGTGTAAATCACTAGCAAATGCTGATGTACAGCGAAGCATCTCCTCTATCTTTGGTGGAGGTCCTATGATCTCCCACATGGCCACATATCTAACCCCTGCACGCGGGTCTGAAATGCTTATGGTGCGGTCGCTGCTTGTATGTTGGGGGTGGTCTCTGCTTGCAGTGTCAGCCTTAGACACATTTTATATGTTGCCTTCAGTGTTGATTCAGTCAGTTCATACTGTGAGAATGTACTTTCCCCTCAGGAAGCATGTGTTTGGTCTAGGTTTGGGAAATAACTCAGCTTTGCAGGTGTAATGAGAAAACAGTTGACTACAGTATGTACACTACTTCTATGTAAAAATACAGACTACATGAAGTGTTAGTTAGTCTAATTTTTGGTGATTTTAATATTCACATGGAGAAGTCCACAGACCCACTCCAAAAGTCTTTCGGAGCCATTATCGACTCAGTGGGTTTTGTCCAACATGTCTCTGGACCTACTCACTGCCACAGTCATACTCTGGACCTAGTTTTGTCCCATGGAATAAATGTTGTAGATCTTAATGTTTTTCCACAAAATCCTGGACTATCGGACCACCATTTTATTACATTTGCAATCGCAACAAATAATCTGCTCAGACCCCAACCAAGGAGCATCAAAAGTCGTGCTATAAATTCTCAAACAACACAAAAATTCATTGATGCCCTTCCAGACTCCTTCTGCCTACCCAAGGACGTCAGAGGACAAAAATCAGTTAACCACTTAACTGAGGAACTCAATTTAACCTTGCGCAATACCCTAGATGCAGTTGCACCCCTAAAAACGAAAAACATTTGTCATAAGAAACTAGCTCCCTGGTATACAGAAAATACCCGAGCTTTGAAGCAAGCTTCCAGGAAATTGGAACGGAAATGGCGCCACACCAAACTGGAAGTCTTCCGACTAGCTTGGAAAGACAGTACCGTGCAGTACCGAAGAGCCCTCACTGCTGCTCGATCATCCTACTTTTCCAACTTAATTGAGGAAAATAAGAACAATCCAAAATTTCTTTTTGATACTGTTGCAAAGCTAACTAAAAAGCAGCATTCCCCAAGAGAGGATGGCTTTCACTTCAGCAGTGATAAATTCATGAACTTCTTTGAGGAAAAGATCATGACCATTAGAAAGCAAATTACGGACTCCTCTTTGAATCTGCGTATTCCTCCAGGGCTTAGCTGTCCTGGATCTGCACAGACTCTGCGAGGGCCTGGGATCGGGAGAGACACTTAAGTGTTTTAGTACTATATCTCTTGACACAATGATGAAAATAATCATGGCCTCTAAACCTTCAAGCTGCATACTGGATCCTATTCCTACTAAACTGCTGAAGGAGCTGCTTCCTGTGCTTGGCCCTCCTATGTTGAACATAATAAACAGCTCTCTATCCACCGGATGTGTACCAAACTCACTAAAAGTGGCAGTGATAAAGCCTCTCTTGAAAAAGCCAAACCTTGACCCGGAAAATATAAAAACTATCGGCCTATATCGAATCTTCCATTCCTCTCAAAAATTTTAGAAAAAGCTGTTGTGCAGCAACTCACTGCCTTTCTGAAGACAAACAATGTATACGAAATGCTTCAGTCTGGTTTTAGACCCCATCATAGCACTGAGACTGCACTTGTGAAGGTGGTAAATGACCTTTTAATGGCGTCAGACCGAGGCTCTGCATCTGTCCTCGTGCTACTAGACCTTAGTGCTGCCTTTGACACCATCGATCACCACATTATTTTGGAGAGACTGGAAACCCAAATTGGTCTACACGGACAAGTTCTGGCCTGGTTTAGATCCTACCTGTCGGAAAGATATCAGTTTGTCTCTGTGAATGGTCTGTCCTCCGACAAATCAACTGTACATTTCGGTGTTCCTCAAGGTTCCGTTTTAGGACCACTATTGTTTTCACTATATATTTTACCTCTTGGGGATGTTATTCGAAAACATAATGTTAACTTTCACTGCTATGCGGATGACACACAGCTGTACATTTCAATGAAACATGGTGAAGCCCCAAAATTGCCCTCGCTAGAAGCCTGTGTTTCAGACATAAGGAAGTGGATGGCTGAAAACTTTTTACTTTTAAACTCGGACAAAACAGAGATGCTTGTTCTAGGTCCCAAGAAACAAAGAGATCTTCTGTTAAATCTGACAATTCATCTAGATGGTTGTAAAGTCGTCTCAAATAAAACTGTGAAGGACCTCGGTGTTACTCTTGACCCTGATCTCTCTTTTGACGAACATATCAAGACTGTTTCAAGGACAGCTTTTTTCCATCTACGTAACATTGCAAAAATCAGAAATTTTCTGTCCAAAAATGATGCAGAAAAATTAATCCATGCATTTGTTACTTCTAGGTTAGACTACTGCAATGCTCTATTTTCCGGCTACCCGGATAAAGCACTAAATAAACTTCAGTTAGTGCTAAATACGGCTGCTAGAATCCTGACTAGAACCAAGAAATTTGATCATATTACTCCAGTGCTAGCTTCCCTACACTGGCTTCCTGTTAAGGCAAGGGCTGATTTCAAGGTTTTACTGTTAACCTATAAAGCGTTACATGGGCTTGCTCCTACCTATCTTTCCGAGTTGGTCCTGCCGTACATACCAATACGTACGCTACGGTCACAAGACGCAGGCCTCCTAATTGTCCCTAGAATTTCTAAGCAAACAGCGGGAGGCAGGGCTTTCTCCTATAGATCTCCATTTTTATGGAACAGTCTGCCTACCCATGTGAGAGACGCAGACTCGGTCTCAACCTTTAAGTCTTTACTGAAGACTTATCTCTTCAGTAGGTCATATGATTGAGTGTAGTCTGGCCCAGGAGTGTGAAGGTGAACGGAAAGGCTGGAGCAACGAACAGCCCTTGCTGTCTCTGCCGGGCCGGTTCCCCTCTCCACTGGGGTTCTCTGCCTCTAACCCTGTTGCAGGGGCTGAGTCACTGGCTTGCTGGTGCTCTTTCATGCCGTCCCTGGGAGGGGTGCGTCACTTGAGTGGGTTGAGTTACTGACGTGATCTTCCTGTCTGGGTTGGCGCCCCCCTTGGTTTGTGCTGTGGTGGAGACCTCTGTGGGCTATACTCGGCCTTGTCTCAGGATTGTAAGTTGGTGGTTGGGGATATCCCTCTAGTGGTGCGGGGGCTGTGCTTTGGCGGAGTGGGTGGGGTTATATCCTTCCTGTTTGGCCCTGTCCGGGGGTTTCTTCGGATTGGGCCACAGTGTCTCCGGACCGCTCCTGTCTCAGCCTCCAGTATTTATGCTGCAGTAGTTTATGTGTCGGGGGGCTGGGGTTAGTTGGTTATACCTGGAGTACTTCTCCTGTCTTATCCAGTGTCCTGTGTGAATTTAAGTATGCTCTCTCTAATTCTCTCGTTCTCTCTTTCTCTCTGAGAACCTGAGCCCTAGGACCATACGTCAGGACTACCGGGCATGATGACACCTTGCTGTCCCCAGTCCGCCTGGCCTTGCTGCTATTCCAGTTTCAACTGTTCTGCCTGCGGCTACGAAACCCCTACCTGTCCCAGACCTGCTGTTTTCAACTCTTTAATGATCGGCTATGAAAAGCCAACTGAGAGACCTGAGCCCTAGGACCATACGTCGGGACTACCGGCCGTGGTGACTCCTTGCTGTCCCCAGTCCGCCTGGCCTTGCTGCTATTCCAGTTTCAACTGTTCTGCCTGCGGTTATGGAACCCCTACCTGTCCCAGACCTGCTGTTTTCAACTCTTAATGATCGGCTATGAAAAGCCAACTGAGATTTATTCCTGATTATTATTTGACCATGCTTGTCACTTATGAACATTTTTGAACATCTTGGCATGGTTCTGTTATAATCTCCACCCGGCACAGCCAGAAGAGGACTGGCCACCCCTCATAGCCTGGTTCCTCTCTAGGTTTCTTCCTAGGCTTTCGCCTTTCTAGGGAGTTTTTCCTAGCCACCGTGCTTCTACACCTGCATTACTAGCTGTTTGGGGTTTTAGGCTGGGTTTCTGTACAGCACTTCGAGATATTAGCTGATGTAAGAAGGGCTATATAAAATAAAATTGATTGATTAGTTGATGTTGTATTAATTATATCTTATATCTTAAGAAAAAAGATTATTAAAATCTAAAAGCATGTTAAAGACCACACCAAACCAGGCCTTTTTGTTGTGCTGAACCAGTCATGTTCAGGAATGTTAAGCATTTCCAACGTGAAGCCTGTGCAAACAGCTCAAAGTATTAGCCGAACAGTTAGCCTTAATAATAACAAAGAGAGGGTGAGAGAAAAGAGACAATATGAAAGAGGGAGGTGGTGGTGAATAAAAACAGTGTGAGAGGTGGCTGAGCCGGCGGTGTGCCCCCCTGACCTCCCTCCCCCAGCCCCATTCAGAGCAGTACAATGGTTGACACCTGTGTCCTTTCAGTCCTGGCACTATTATTGTTTACATCACTCACTGGGAGAAAGAGGGGCCAGAGGTGCTGTGAAGCAGGCCAACCCTTGTCCCCCTGTCTCTCGCCCAAAGACAGGTCCCTTCCTTTCTCTCCAGCTCCCCTCTAATTGTATGAGCTAGCCCCAAACACACGGGGGGGGGGGGTTGGAAAGGTGGCGGAAGTATATTTTCTCTATATTTTTCCTCCATCATTCTTGTCTTCATTTCCACCCTGTACTCATTCATGCTTTACACTTCACTTTGTGTGAAAAATAGATTGAATTTTTTTTTTTCTGACTGGCCTCCCAATTAAAATGGCATGGTTGGATGTCATGTGCTTCAATTTAGATGACTTTGGAATGTTTTCAGGCGCCCCAACAAAGGCATCGTTCCAATGACGTGTTACGATAGAATGTGCAATCAAACAGTTTTGGTCCTACATTGGAGCTTAATGATGTTCTGCGAACAATCATGTTGATGTACTCTCATTGGTAGTTTCTCCTTCTCTAACTGATCTGCATGGCTGCTGTAGAGGGAGAGGGAGAGCACGATAGAGAGAGGCTCAGGGAGCATGGGTGGGTGGGTGGGGGTCAGATGAATTCTTCTTTTTCTTTTTCTCATAGGGGGAGAGAAAGACCAATTAACAAAGGATAAGAAGTGAACCGTAAACACCCTCAACAAGGCCCAACAAACTTACAAGAACAAGAGCTTGCTTTCTCTCTCGCTCTCTCTCTCTCTCTCTCTCTCTCTCAATCCCCCTATCCCTCCCCCCCCTCTCTCTCTCTCTCTCTCTCTCAAACCCCCTCTCCCTCCCTCTCTCTCTCTCTCTCTCTCTCTCTCTCTCTCTCTCTCTCTCTCTCTCTCTCTCTCTCCCTCTCCATCTCTCTCTCTCTCTCTCTCCCTCACTCACTCACTCACTCACTCTCTCTCGTCCACTTCCCCCACAAAAGGAAGGCTCAGAGCTTACAAAGTGCCAATTAATACTGAATGTTTGCCCCTCGCACCTCCCTCTCTGAGCCGATGACAGCTATGGTGTTTGGGTTAATACCAAAGGCCTGCAAAGAATTATAATTCTCCTCCTTGCCCCATCCCCCCTCTCCCTCCCTCTCCTATCCTTTTATTTTGTTTCCAATGGGGTGCTTTTACAGTTCAATGCATGTTCAAAGGGTGATATAAAATGACTTTCCAAAGAATTTCATTTGGGGAGAGAAGAGGGGCAGGGTTAGGGTGGGATGAGGGAGGGAAGGAGGGGAGAGAAACAACGAGAAGAGAGGGGGAAAAGCTGAGACAGACAAGGGAGTCTTCCTCTGGCCCGTCTGCCTGTGTTGCTGCATGGGTTATTATTAATGTACCATTTTAGAAGCCCAGACAACAGGGCTTTCTCACCCTGCTGTAAACACACAAACAGGCATTCAGGCACTGCACGTGCACACATGTATACACACAGGCACACACACATACACCGAACAACCTGTAGATTAAGTTTCAAAAATGCAATTCAATGTTCCTCTCTATTACCGTTTAAAAATCCCGTTGTTCATGCCATGATATTGTCTATAACCACAGCAGAATTGTTTGTTATTTTTTATTAATAACTGGGTCATGAATTTAGACTCTGCTTCTGAGTTTACAAGAAATGCAGACTCACATTTTCTCTCTCTCTCTCTCTCTTTCTCTCTCTCCATCAAACACACTTACACATATTGTATGCAAAACAACAACACGCACAAGAGCCCAATTTACACACAGTGGCCAACACAAAGACCACAGTAGGCCCACTAACACACTCCCAAACCCACACTCTCCCGCAGTCACCACACACCTTCCTCCCTGGTGGAACCTGGGGTCTCTTCTGAGATGAAGATAGATGCTTGGGTCATTTATTAAAAGGATGGCTATGGCACCAGTGTTTTTCTTCCCTCCGTACAGCCATAAATCAGCCAATAAAAGAGTGGCGAATGAGGAGGGGTGAGAGGGGTTAAACCCTGGGAGAAATGGAGACCCTCAGACTCTATAAGGAGAGAGAGCTTCTGCCTGGCCCTCTTCATGCTCTCCATTCCCCAGCTCTGCACTGGCTTGCCTGCCTCAATACAATTTATAGCCGCTGGAGACTTAGGTTTCCCGAATCCCCTCAGAAAAGACGACTCCAGTCTTTAACATGCTTGGTTATGGAATATGGATGCATGACATGGATGGTCATGGATTTTAACGTACCTTTACCTTGGAAAGTAAAATGGTATACCATTTGCATACAGTACAAATACATGTAAGCTTGTTTTAAGATGAAGGAGGAATCCCTACCATGGTGACATTGTGTCCACTCTGTGGAAAAATAATGAGATGATGGTAGAGACCCGTCTTGGTTCCCTTTATTTACCTTTAAATAAGAGGTGGAGGGTAGACGTGACATGCTCTGACATGATTCTGCTGGTTCCATCACACAGGCCCAGGCTCAGGCCACGTCCCTTCTCAGGGGTCTCAATGCTCTGCAGACTCACTGGAATGAGGGATCAGGGATGGAGGGAGACATGTGACTGTGTGGACTCCATTTTAGAAAATGAACTCACACTGCAAAAGAAAAAGGGAAAATACTATATAGGACCTTTCCATACCCCAATGTTAAACAAAACACAAACTTTCTGATTTCAAGGTATAGCAAAGCATTCCATATCTAAAGATTTATTTGCAAACAGGTGCTGCTCTTCCCATTGTGTTGCTATGCACTCAAGGAGCACTCATTGCTGCAACATCTGAATCACAGAAACTATTGTTTGTGCTCAGGACAAGAAGAAAGTGCACCACAAGGTCAGTGATGTGGCTCTGTCAACTTGGGGTCGTGAGAAAGCAGGGAGGTGCACGTGCCTGGAATAAGATGAATGTCAAAAAGCCCCGAAATGGACCCTAGTGAGATGAGTCACTCCAGCCAAACTGCACAGGTCTCTCTCTCTCTCTCTCTCTCTCTCTCTCTCTTGCTCTCTCTCTCCCACCAGGCTGATAGGAATTTCCCCAGGCTTCGGAGCGGTGCAGAGGGTAGGGTGATGTGATCGGTGTGTGTCTGGAGCCGGGGAGACCTCGGCAGAGCAGCCATAGGGAGACTCGGCGGCTCACAGGATCCCTGAGCTGTAACTCACCGCCGGTTTGGGACGGTGTGGAGGTAGGGGTGAAACGGAGGTCAGCCAGAGAAGGCTTGCCTTGTCTCTGTCCATGACGGGAAGGGGTGGGGGATGGAGGGAGGGTATCTCAGAATCCCTGATTGCTTCGAATAACCTCCTCCCCTTCTCTCCCTCTCCTCCTCCCTCTCTCTTTCTCTTTCTCCTCCTCCCCTCCCCCTTCCAGGGGTTATCGCCACAAATCCTCCCATGAGAGACAGGTTCACCAATAGGCCTACATGTTTATACCATTTGTACCATGTAGCTGGGCTATAGGCGGCTACTGGAGGATTGAAGTGGACAATCAGAACCAGTCATATTGAATCAACATCATAAAAGTTATGCAGCTGGAAGATACAGGGCTAGATTAAATCATGTCAGTTTTGTTTAGATTGGATGTACTGTACCGTTGGTAATATCAACAGGTCAAAGGTCAGACAATTCTCATGTCAATGAATGTGCGACCTGTATATTGGGGATTTTTACAGTCTTTTTCACACTGCAAGGGCTATGTAAAACCTTCATGAAATGCAAATGACCAGAAAAGGCTAAATACTGTAACCCGATCTGTCCGGCCTTTGAGTTTGTCAAATGTGATGATTTCTCACAAGTTGTCGAGTAAGAGTGGAGAAGTGGAGCATTGTGTAGTTGTGTGATTGATGAGGCTAAGATAATTGGCTATTGTGAAGAGCTGTCAGATGGAGACACCATGTCACCTCACAGCCCAAGGTAGAGAGCAGGGAAATGGAAGTGATTACATCTAATATTGAACATCTGGGAGCGATTGGCTCAGAAGACAAGTTTCAAAGAGAATAGAAAAAAAGAAAGAAGCAACAGTAATTTGCACAGGATTTACAAATCCCTGAATCGAATTTTGGGAATCTCTTTCACATCTTGTTCCATTCCCTCAAGAGCCTTGCTCATAACATGCACGCACACGCACACGCACACGTGCATAAACAACCCTCACCACACGTATACAGTACATACATGCATGCACACACACACACAGTTACGCATGCATACACACACAAACACACAGACACACTTTCAACTCTGTTAAGTTGAGAGGGGGAAAAGTACATTAAAGCATATATTAAAGTTGTATTAACCACAAAAAAATTGAAGGCTGACAGTCCATTTAAAGTATCAACTCAACTTTCAACTCCATGGCGGTGCAACTCCTTGTCTTCTCTGTGCAATCACAAGCCACCCAAGAAACGATTCACTGTCAATGTTGAGCCTAAGCCAGGTCAAAAGTGATCAAAGGCGGTGGAGGAGAGAGGGTTATCTGGTCCCAATTACATTAAATCATGGGAAATTGGCAAATTGCACAGAGAGATCTGCATGACGAGAACATGAGCCCAGATGAGCAGTTGTGGTCCATGGGGATTTTACAGACTTCAGAGGAAAGAGGGAGGATGATGACTCTAAATTGTAATCCCCTCCTTCTTTTCATTTGTTGTATTTGTTTGTCTGTCTGTCGGTGTAATGCTTCACAATAGTTTTATAGATTTTGAACCTTTGATAATTGTGGACACATATATTGACAGCTAGGAAAATCTTAAAAGTATATTATAATGTAACAAAAGGTTTACACACTATTAATTTAGTTAACAATGTTTATCAGATTACATTTTCCACTAAATGAGTGCAGATAAAATAAAGAAGATAACCAAACAGGCATAACAAAGGGGATTTCTCTCTTTGGGATTCCACTGTGCTTTGTGAAACGGCCTCAGTGGTTTGTCCTCTCTTCTGATTGGATGAAAGAGCTCACCAATGAATGCCAACAAAGTGACTCTCCATCGTGCCTGACTATCCCCTCATCCCCAACCTCCCCAACCCTATCCCCCTCTGTCTCTGCCTGCCTCACCCATCCCCCTCTCCCCCTCTCTCCCTGCTACCTCACGGCTTGCTGTGACCCATCTTGCACCTCCCTGAGCCCACAACAGACGTTTCATGTGTGAAGAAGGTCAGGAGTTCAGGGCTGGCTCCATCTCTCCGTCTGCTGTGAAGAGGCCTGTGCGTTTATAATTATCTGGCCGTTGGCATTCAGCGCAGGTTCAAGCACAGTGCAAGCACTGGCACTGGTGAGGGGGGGTTGCGCTTGGCTAAACACTTAGTGATTAGTTGTCCCTAATTGTCAGGCCATTTTTCCTTTTCCTTCCAATCCTCTCCCCCTGTTTGAAGAATCACACAAACCTAGGAGCCGGGTGAATTGTCCAGTCCATGGTCTCTGCCCTGGTTTTTGCACTTTGTTATGTCAGTTATCTGCTGCTACATGACCATCCTCCAGCACCTCTCCTGGTCCCCCTAGTCGGAACAAAGAGAAAGACCACCATCATCTGGACCGACACATAGCAGATTCAACCATCAACTGGCTCACATGTTCTGTACTGTAGACACGTCCTGTACTGTAGACATGTCCTGTACTGTAGACACCAGTGGAGGACCATCCTCCTCAGTGAAATGTCTTTCTTTTTTTTATAGTGAAACATTAAAAAAGTTATCCTTCTTAAATAAAACTATACTAAATATATGTCATCAAATAATTGATTAAAACACACTGTTTTGCAATGAAAGGTCTATAGTAACTTAAACAGCACTCTCTGTGGTAGCACCATGGTATAGCCGGAGGACAGCTAGCTTACGTTTTCCTCTGGCTACATTGACTTCAATACAAAACCTAGGAGGCTCGTAGGCCTCCTCCCCTTCCATAGACCTACATGGTAATTATGACCACTTCCGGAGGATGACCTCCAACCAATCAAAGCTTTTGCAGTATGAACTGACATGTTGTCTATCCAATCATAGGATTAGGATCAGAGAATGAACCTAGTGTGTTGTATTGGGATTGTGCCGCAGAGCACTGAAAATGTTGTGGACTTTTTGTTGAAGAACCCCTTTCATTCACTGGGGTACACGGAAAAGGTGCGAATTAAAACCGAGGGTCGACCTCTGCCTGAGATCAGTTTCATGAAGAAGGATGAAAAGGTGAGGGCGTTCAATACCAACTGGTATCAAAAGTATAGCTGGTTAACAGTTAGCCTTTCATTAAGCCACCTGTATTGGAACTTTTTGGAAAGTCTGAGCCTTGGGTTAAAGAGGGGTACAGTGACCTGAAGAACATTGATTGTTCAGCTAAACGGCATAACAAAAGCAGGGAGCATATAAATGCCCACATAAGATTCAAGCTTCTGTTCCGCTAACAAGGGCAACTACAAGGAGCTTGCAGAGGTAATTGCAAATTACGATGCTTTACTTGCTGAACATATGGAACTTTCTACTGTCTTTTCTGGGATGTCGAAATCAATTCAGAATGATTTGATAGCTTCCATCGCATCATCCATTAAAAGTGAGATTAAAGAGAGAGGTTGACGCAGCGCATTTTTTCATGCGTGCTCAAGTAGGCTTTCCACTTTCCTTCTGTATTTATTTAGCAAAGGTGATAACACAAAATCACTCTGGACAGACAAAAACCCATTACATAAATGTTGCATCAGCCTAGGCTACACCTAAATATTAGAGATCAGACATGCTGTAGGGATGAAAACAATACTATTTTTCAGTATGATCAACTGTAGGCTACTAATAATAGCAGATGCATACAGCCTATGAGCCCTGTTCATCTGGTCAGGGTAAACAAATTGGTAAAGTTCTGTATTTATAGTCCATTTGTGTGTCAGGAGAAAATGTGAATGTGATCAAATTTGGTTTATATTTAAACCTTAGTAATGCTTGTATAATAAGCCTAGTTGTTTAGGCATTAAGGTTGATATTGTTAAAGAAACTAGAATCATATGAGATGGAATTGGGTGAGCATTAATTATAGGCCTGTTTTAGCTGTTGTGTGTGTAGCAAATCAAATTCTATTGGTCACATACACATGTTTAGCAGATGTTATTGCGGGTGTAGCGAAATGCTTGCGCTTCTAGCTCCGACAGTGCAGTAATATCTAACAAGTAATATCTAACAATTTCACAACATATACCCAATACACACAAATCTAAGTAAGGAATGGAATTAAGAATATATACATACAGTGGGGAAAAAAAGTATTTAGTCAGCCACCAATTGTGCAAGTTCTCCCACTTAAAAAGATGAGAGAGGCCTGTCATTTTCATCATAGGTACACGTCAACTATGACAGACAAATTGAGAAAAAAAAATCCAGAAAATCACATTGTAGGATTTTTAATGAATTTATTTGCAAATTATGGTGGAAAATAAGTATTTGGTCACCTACAAACAAGCAAGATTTCTGGCTCTCACAGACCTGTAACTTCTTCTTTAAGAGGCTCCTCTGTCCTCCACTCGTTACCTGTATTAATGGCACCTGTTTGAACTTGTTATCAGTATAAAAGACACCTGTCCACAACCTCAAACAGTCACACTCCAAACTCCACTATGGTCAAGACCAAAGAGCTGTCAAAGGACACCAGAAACAAAATTGTAGACCTGCACCAGGCTGGGAAGACTGCATCTGCAATAGGTAAGCAGCTTGGTTTGAAGAAATCAACTGTGGGAGCAATTATTAGGAAATGGAAGACATACAAGACCACTGATAATCTCCCTCGATCTGGGGCTCCACGCAAGATCTCACCCCGTGGGGTCAAAATGATCACAAGAATGGTGAGCAAAAATCCCAGAACCACACGGGGGGACCTAGTGAATGACCTGCAGAGAGCTGGGACCAAAGTAACAAAGCCTAACATCAGTAACACACTACTCCGCCAGGGACTCAAATCCTGCATTGCCAGACGTGTCCCCCTGCTTAAGCCAGTACATGTCCAGGCCCGTCTGAAATTTGCTAGAGTGCATTTGGATGATCCAGAAGAGGATTGGGAGAATGTCATATGGTCAGATGAAACCAAAATATAACTTTTTGGTAAAAACTCAACTCATCGTGTTTGGAGGACAAAGAATGCTGAGTTGCATCCAAAGAACACCATACCTACTGTGAAGCATGGGGGTGGAAACTTCATGCTTTGGGGCTGTTTTTCTGCAAAGGGACCAGGACGACTGATCCATGTAAAGGAAAGAATGAATGGGGCCATGTATCGTGAGATTTTGAGTGAAAACCTCCTTCCATCAGCAAGGGCATTGAAGATTAAACGTGGCTGGGTCTTTTAGCATGACAATGATCCCAAACACACCCCCGGGCAACGAAGGAGTGGCTTCGTAAGAAGCATTTCAAGGTCCTGGAGTGGCCTAGCCAGTCTCCAGATCTCAACCCCATAGAAAATCTTTGGAGGGAGTTGAAAGTCCATGTTGCCCAGCGACAGCCCCAAAACATCACTGCTCTAGAGGAGATCTGCATGGAGGAATGGGCCAAAATACCAGCAACAGTGTGTGAAAACCTTGTGAAGACTTACAGAAAACGTTTGACCTGTGTCATTGCCAACAAGGGGTATATAACAAAGTATTGAGAAACTTTTGTTATTGACCAAATACTTATTTTCCACCATAATTTGCAAATAAATTCATAAAAAATCCTACAATGTGATTTTCTGGAATTTTTTTTCTCATTATGTCTGTCATAGTTGACATGTACCTATGATGAAAATTACAGGCCTCTCTCATCCTTTTAAGTGGGAGAACTTGCACAATTGGTGGCTGACTAAATACTTTTTTGCCCCACTGTATATGGACGAGCAATGACAGAGCGGCATGGACTAAGATACCGTAGAATATTATAGAATACAGTGTATACATATGAGATGAGTAATGCAAGATATGTAAACATTATTAAAGTGACTAGTGTTCCATTTCTTAAAGTGGCCAGTGATTTCAATAGGCAGCAGCAGCCTCTAATGTACTAGTGATGGCTATTTAACAGTCTGATGGCCTTGAGATAGAAGCAGTTTTTCAGTCTCTCGGTCCCAGCTTGATGCACCTGCACTGACCTCACCTTCTGGATGATAGCGGGGTGAACAGGCAGTGGCTTGGGTGGTTGATGTTCTTGATGATCTTTTTGGCCTTCCTGTGACATTGGGTGCTGTTGGTGTCCTGGAGGGCGGGTAGTTTGCCCCCGGTAATGCGTTCGGCAGACCGCACCACCCTCTGGAGAGCCCTGCGGTTGCGGCCGGTGCAGTTGCCATACCAGGCGGTGATACAGCCCAACAGGATGCTCTCAATTGTGAATCTGTAAAAGTTTGTGAGGGTTTTAGGTGCCAAGCCAAATTTCTTCAGCCTCCTGAGGTTGAAGAGGCTCTGTTGCACCTTCTTCACCACACTGTCTGCGTGTGTGGACCATTTCAGTTTGTCAGTGATGTGTACACCAAGGAACTTGAAACTTTCCACCTTCTCCACTGCGGTCCCTCTGCTGTTTCCTGAAGTCCACGATCATCTCCTTTGTTTTGTTGACGTTGAGTGAGAGGTCATTTTCCTGGCACCACCTTCTCCCTGTAGGCTGTCTCATCATTGTTGGTAATCAAGCCTACTACTGTTGTGTCGTCTGCAAACTTGATGATTGAGTTGGAGGCATGCTTGGCCACGCAGTCATGGGTGAACAGGGAGTACAGGAGGGGGCTGAGCACGCACCTTTGAGGGGCCCCAGTGTTGAGGATCAGCAAAGTGGAGATATTGTTTCCTACCTTCACCACCTGGGGGCGGCCCGTCATGAATTCCAGGACCCAGTTGCACAGGGCGGGGCTCAGACCCAGGGCCTCGAGCTTAATGATGAGCTTGGAGGGTATTATGGTGTTGAATGTTGAGCTATAGTCAATGAACAGCATTCTTACATAGGTATTCCTCTTGTCCAGATGGGATAGGGCAGTGTGCAGTGTGATGGCGATTGCATCGTCTGTGGATCTATTGGGGCGGTAAGCAAATTTAAGTGGGTCTAGGGTGACAGGTAAGGTAGAGGTGATATGATCCTTTACTAGTCTTTCAAAGCACTTCATGATGACAGAGGTGAGTGCTAAAGGCGATAGTCATTTAGTTCAGTTACCTTTGCTTTCTTGGGTACAGGAACAATGGTGGCCATCTTGAAGCATGTCGGGACAGAAGACTGGGATAGGGAGAGATTGAATATATCCGTAAACACACCAGTCAGCTGGTCTGCGCATGCTCTGAGGACGCAGCTAGGGATGCCGTCTGGGCCGGCAGCCTTGCGGGGGTTAACATGCTTAAATGTCTTACTCATGTCGGCCACGGAGAAGGAGAGCCCACAGTCCTTGGTAGTGGGCCGCGTTGGTGGCACTGTGTTATCCTCAAAGCGGGCGAAGAAGGTGTATAGCTTGTCCGGAAGCAAGACGTCGGTGTCCGCGACGTGGCTGGTTTTCCTTTTGTAGTCCGTGATTGTCTGTAGACCCTGCCAAATACGTCTCATGTCTGAGCCGTTGAATTGCAACTCCACTTTGTCTCTGTACTGATGTTTTGCCTGTTTAATTGCCTTGCAGAGTGAGTAGCTACACTGTTTGTATTCTGCCATATTCCCAGTCACCTTGCCATGGTTAAATGCGGTGGTTTGCGTTTTCAGTTTTGCGCGAATGCTGCCATCTCTCCACAGTTTCTGGTTAGGGTAGGTTTTAATAGTCACAGTGGGCACAACATCTCCTATACACTTCCTGATAAACTCAGTCACCATTTCAGTGTATTCGTCAACATTATTTTCGCAAACTACCCGGAACATATCCCAGTCCGCGTGATCAAAACAATCTTGACGCGTGGATTCCGATTGGTCAGACCAGCGTTGAATAGTCCTTAGCACGGGTACTTCCTGTTTGAGTTTCTGCCTATAGGAAGGGAGGAGCAAAATGGAGTTGTGGTCAGATTTGCCGAAAGGAGGGCGGGGGAGGGCCTTATAACCATCCCGGAAGTTCAAATAGCAATTGTTGAGAATTTTAGCAGCCCGTGTACAACAGTCGATATGTTGATAGAATTTCGACAGCCTAGTCCTCAAATTTGCTTTGTTAAAATCCCCGGCTACAATAAATGCAACCTCAGGATATGTGGTTTCCAGTTTGCATAAAGTCCAGTGAAGTTCTTTGAGGGCCGTTGTGGTATCGGCTTGAGGGGAGATATACATGGCCGTGACTATAACCGAAGAATATTCTCTTGGGAGAAAATACGCTCGGCAATTGATTGTGAGATATTCTAGGTCGGGTGAACAAAAGGACTTAACTTCCTGTATGTTACTACAATTACACCATGAGTCGTTAATCATGAAACACACACCTCCGCCCTTCTGCTTCCCGGAGAGATATTTATTTCTGTCTGCGCGATGAACTGAGAACCCATCTGGCTGGACCGATTTCAACAGAATATCCCGAGATGTCTCTCTCTGGAAAGAAATCCTTGCCCTGAGCTCGTCGACTTTGTTATCCAAAGAATGAACATTAGCGAGTAATATACTTGGAAGCGGTGGGTGGTGTGCGCGCCTACTAAGTCGAACCAGCAGGCCGCTCCGAGTGCCTCTCCTCCGCCGGCGATGTTTTGGGTCAGCCGCTTGAATCAGTTCAATTGCCCTGGGGAGAGCAAACAAAGGATCTGCTTAGGGAAAGTCGTATTCCTGGCCATAATGCTGGTGAGTTACCGCCGCTCTGATATCCAATAGTTTTTCCCAGCTGTATGTAATGATACAAAACACTTTCTGAGCTATTAATGTAAAAAATAATACGTGAAAAAACTAAATACCGCAAAGTTTCCTAAGAGCTAGTCGCGAGGCCACCATCTTCGTCGGCGCCAGAAAACATAAGAACCTATTTAGGGGAAGTATGTCCCATGATGTTCTTGGGACACAGAAAGAGCTGACAGGCGAGACTTCCTGGTAGTCAGAAGGGAAAGAACTGGTTCTTTTTAATCTACTGAAGACATAGCAAAGTGTAAAATCCTGCGCATCAGTGATAAAGTTGTTGTCCTGGCTAGGGCCTGTTGCTGGCCGAAAAGTTCATGCTTGGTATCCAGGCAGACAGTGAAAGGCGCCTGCTTGCTCAATTCAGGGAACCAATGATTTATAGAGAGGAACTGTGTCTGGAGAGATTTCCTGTTGCTCTGACATTCTATTGTCTTCACTAGAATACTAGAATAACCAGCAGTTGCTGCAGAATGAGACAACCTTTTTCACAGTTAGTCTGTACCCTGTACCCCAGTTTCATCTCATTGTCCACACGTGTTTTTTGTACATGCTTGCATAAGACGGCTTCACTATATAAGCCTTCTGTACTCCTTGTCATTCGAGCTCTCAGCGACCACCTACGTGTGGTCGTTGACCAGCTCCATTATTGCAATAATTAATAGAACAATAAAGTATGATTGTTTGAAGAAATAACTAAGTCTCTCCTCATTGGTTAGAATTTCCACGACACTAGGCTGCCCATATGTTTTCAAATGAAAATTATTAACTGGAATTAATCAATCAACATAATAGTGATGACAGATGTGAGTTAAAGTTTTATTAGGCCTACAGTTGCATAGGCCTGCATGATGCAAACCGGCATAAAGCAAGCTCAGCCCTCTGAGTGCTATTGTCTATCAGTTGTTGTCTCTGTGTCTAGGTAGAGGAAATCCCCCTCTTAATCTAGTCTAAATATAATTCATATGAACAAGTATAAGGTAGCTGCAGTTTGACAGGGTTTTCATCCCCCACAGGGCCAGGAGTCTTTTTCAGGATTTTTTTTTAAAACCATGTGACCTGTTAAACTGGTCCCATCATAGCCCATATAAAATCATTTTACAACTGATTAATCACTGTTATACCTTATAGGGTCCAGAGTTTTCCTGGTTAGGTTAACAGATAAGGAAAAACTCTGGGCCCCAGGGGGAAACAATTGCCCCACCTCTCTGGGACCTATGGTGCCACCAGTCTGCTTGCAGTTGTCAGTTATCGTCAGGTATGTGGATGATCAGGGATTTATTTAGGAACGTTTCTTGGGCTACTTTGATGTGTCAAGTGGGCGAGATGCATAGTTTGTGTTTGACTTTGTGAATTCTGAGATGTCTGAGTTTAACTTCATGGAGAATCTCATTGCCCAAACCTACGATGGCGCAGCTGTAATGGAACGTATCTGCTATTTGTATTTACAGCTAAGTCCCCTCCTGTTCCCTGATTAAGAGGAGATGACCACTCCACTCCACTACCATTGTCAACTCTCTCCTGACATGAACTGAAGCCACATCTCATGTGCCCGCTCATCCACTGGCACATTGAATGTTTCCTCTCCAAGCGCTGTGAGTACCCCTATCAATTTTCTCTCATTACTGTATGTAGAGTCAATCACACACACAAACATAATCACATTATTACACATCAATGATTTTACTCCTTGCTTGGACTAACTCATTCTTAGCTCTTTTAGCTAACTGTGTAGTGTATTGTGTTATTGTTTTTTGTCTTCCCAGTCAAATCCTGTTCTGCCCTCTGTGGAAGAGTTGAGCTCTTCTCCAACACCATCCATCCATGATGAGCCTGTCCTGCACTGAAGCCTATGAACACCTCAACCCCTGTCCTGCACTGAAGTCAAACATCTGAACACCTCAACTCATGCCTCATACTCTCATTCAATCACTGCTGTTATCCCTTCTCAACACTGTGTAAGTAGCCCTCTCATTCCCATTCCCCATAATATTGTACTATAAATGTCTTTATTAAATGCTTTAGGTTAAAATAATTCGTCTTTGATGATTTTTGAAACACGCTTTGTCGTCTCCGTGCGTTCCGCGCCTATACTGTGGGTCTCCCATCCTCCTAAATGTTTCAAGTCACCAGCCTCCACTGGTAGACATGTCCTGTACAGTAGGCATCATCTCACTGTTAGGTAACTAAGGCATGTAAAGACATGCTTTGCTCAACGTGGGCAATGCTTCATCCCATGTGCTACAGTCACTAAGCATTTTTTTGTGGTCAAATGCAGGTATGCAGACGTTCCATGTTACTGCATCATGGCAAAATAGTGGAATTGTTTTGACAAGAATGTATGGAGTGAGTTTCAGCCTGATGCGCACACCAGACAGCTTTGAGTTTAGGGGTAATCATAATAAGGTGTGATAACTTTACAATGTCTTTGTACCGTAAACATACCAGCGTCTGTGTGGGTGAAGAGTTTTGACTGAGATTCTCTCTGGAAATGCATCAGGGTTCATTCCTCAATGGAAGTATTTCTATCAAAGACCAAAGGAACAAGATGAGGACCACAAGGCCCTAAAGGTTTATGGCCCTCACAAATAGTCTGCTGGGTCAAAGTCACTGACATTTGGAGAGCATGTGGCCATGACATTATTGCTTGTGTTTATATATCATTGAATAATCATTCAATTAATTATTATAAAATAGGGGAATCTGTCAGAAATCTAAATTACGAAAAGGTATTAGGGATAGAAGATACTACTAAGAAGAACGATCACTGACATTTTAAGAACTATTCCAGAACTGATGATCTACCACAGATATGCACCATAATATTGTGCAGCAAGATTACATTGGCCCTGACAGACCTTTGATGAATGATGCTCGATTAATCTATTGCTCAATGTGATAGATTAATGTCTTCATGTCTTCATATTACTCACCCACACACCAGATCTCTGCAAGAGTCCATCACCATCACTGCTCTGAGAAATGCATCTACAGACCTCAGAGAGCCAGAGAAGGACCAGCAACTGAACAAATACTGTAGGGGACAGAGAGAGCATCAGAACAACAGCAGTGGGTTAAATGTGGAGGCTGGACAGCAGCCAATACAAGCCTACTGTCCTGTCCTATAAGTCTCTTCATCTCCACACAGCCAAACAGGGAGAGAGGGAGAGAGCTGGGGAGAGACCAAAATGGATAGAGGGATCAGGTAGATAGGGGTAGAGCGAGAGAGAGAGAGAGAGAGAGAGAGGGAGAGGGAGAGGAAGAGGAAGAGAAAAGAGGGGAGGGATAGAGGGATCAGAGAGGGTAGAGGGAGAGAGAGGGAGGAGAGAGAGAGAGAGAAAGTGAGAGGGGTTACTAAAGATTCCCTGACTGTTCTTCATCTCAGAACATCCTCCTAAGCTCTCAGTTTCATGCAGTTGTGACTGCTTATTCACAGATCAGTCCATAATACTACAACCAATGCTGAAAAAGTTATATTCTATTGTACACACATCTTTCTTCAAGAATGTACCACCTTGAATGGACTATTATCTTTTGACATTTTAGTGGAAACAAGAACATGCTCTTCAAACCTTCAATAACAATCTATATTTAACAAACACGCAGATGGTTGGAATAAGATCCAGCTTGAGGATCCTTTTTTTCTGTGTGAGGAAGAAGTGGAGATGTGCCAATTTCCAAGAGTTCCATGTGAGATGAGACATTGACTTTTGACAGGTGTTTGTTTGAATATCAAACAGACCGATGGAGGCCTGCAGATGGCCAACAGATTGCATTCCAGACAGGGCCTTCAGTCTAGGACTGGACAGCGGGGGAGCAGAGGGAGTAGTCTCGCCTCGATGGCTCTCTGGGGCTCTCGACGTAAAAACCGCTCATCATCACCATCATCCTCAGGCACCAGAGACCTTGTTTTTCCATCAGCACTGAGCAGGAATCAGGTCAGTGTCCATCATACGGTACATACTTTACCTCCTCCTCCTCTAGCACTGCTCTGCTGGACGTCCTGCTGCAAAGGGTTGCCTGGAAACCTGGAAACTGTTGATGACCGCTGATTGTTTTCATATGGAAACAAGGCATTGCGAAAATGTGTAGTTTATTTCCTTAGGAAATAGATGGATTGTGTCATAAGGATGGAATATTACCTAAACGTATAATCAAGAAGGCCTATATGTGACGTTGGAGTATAACTGACTACCATCATGACAGCAGACAAGACATAATAAACCAAACAGACTTCAGAAACAATTCAGTCCGACAATGACTTGTCCTATAATGCCACATAACAGAACAGAGATAAGATGTATTAAGTACTGTTGTTATTTCTTTAATGAGGGACTATCATAAAGAGTATAGCTTTCCTTTGAATGATGCTAACCTGACTCCGACCCAGCTTGACCTCTGACCTGTGGCTTTGAGCTTTATCTGACCACATTATCTGACCAGTTGGTCCAGAGAAAGTGCCCTCAGCTCCAGATGCTTATCTGTTTTATCTCTGTTATTGTGTGGTATTAGATAACCAAACCCTAAATCACCACCTTGTTAGCATTTGATAACAACAAAGCTAAAGAAGGGTTTTTGTTTCAGGGGTTTGGTATTGCAGATTATTATTAAGTGGGACTGTTATGGGTAAATGTCAAAGACTTACAGTCAAGTAAATGCATCTATGCATTATTTCTAGGATATTCAAATAAAGAAACAAAACATTCTAGGGGACCATGATCTAGGTATCATGATGATGTGGCCGGTGACACTTAGATTTTTGAAAATCCAATATCTTGAAAACTTGACTACTGACATGCAAAACATTTTTGGACTTTATCAACAGTGGACTAATGAAAAAAAATACCAAAATATAGTTTTTGAGTGAAATGTACCTTTAACACCTGGGCAGAGGAGAGATATAATGCTCCTATATGTGTCTAAATGTTCCAGAGCCCAGGCTCTGGCCGGCTGGCTGGTTGGCTGGATGTCTGTCTGGAGAGGTGCAGCCCAGTCCGGTGAGTCATTGGGTAGGTGGCGCAGGCTGCCAGCAGGTCCATGTGGCGTGATAGTGTGGCAGGCAGTGGACCTAGGGAGTGGGTGGCCTGAACACACATCCAGACACAGGCCAGCACAGCAGACGGCCCATGAGAGAGCACAGCCAATATCAACAGGCCCAGGCCACAGGCCACAACCTCAAGCCCCTGGGCCCTAGCCCACGCTCCCCTCATCTCAGCCCAAGACAGGTACAGCCAACACGGGGAGTGAGCTCTGCACAGTGGGGTCTGTATGGAGGAAGCAACAGAGGCAAGGTGCATGCTGCTTCTGTGGGGAGGCAGAGAAAACACTGGGCAGAACACTAACTCTCATGGGTCTCTGAATAAGAGTAGTCTTGAAAGCCAGAATCTTTCAAACACAAAAGCTTTAAGAGAAGTTGAAACTGAATTTGCATGCATAGCTTAAGCTAAGCATAGTACATGTCCTCTGTGTCAGAAACTCTTTGAGAAACTGAACAAGCAGAATAAATACGAGAAGGGAAAATACATTCCCCCTCGGTTCCATTTTTCGTAAGATGGAGAGAAGTTTTTGAAAGGCAATCCAAAAGCATCTGCACTCTTAAAAGTTGACACAACTTACACCAGATGTGCGTTTGGCTCCAGGGCCAAGTCTTCACCGGCAGCCAGGCTTCTCCCTTTCCCTGGGGGTGGCAGCACGCATAATGGCATAACTGTTTCATGCAACAGGTAGCCCCATAGCCTTTTCCCATCGCTCCACTGGGAGGGCCAGAGGGAGGTAAGAGCAAGTCAGTCTGCGGGAATACTCTCCCTGTGAAGAACAAACCCAGAGAGAAAGAAAGAGAGGAGAAAGAGAGGAGCTTTAACCCTGCGAGCTCCATTGTGACTGTCCCCTCATGCTGTCTTACAGTAACAATGACCTGCAGATTACACTATGGACTACACCTCTCCTCCCCCGCCCCCACCCTGTGCTCGACCCCAACTCCAGCTGAGGTAGGATGGAAGGTTATTTTTCTTAACCCCGTTACAAGACAAATAGAACTCCCAGGGAAAAGATAGGGGGCCAAATGTGTATTTTAATTCAGAAAAGATTGCCAAAGGGGATAGCTGGGCTAGGAATGCTTGACTCCCATCCCTCAAAGACCAAGGGGGGTCTTGAGGTAGTCAAGCAGAACTGTAAGGATTACTGGATTTTTACAAGGAGGCTTCTCATTTTTTTCAGGAGAAGCTAAAGAAGCTTCCATAAGGTTTCCAGACTTTTTACCAGCCATGAATTGTTGTGACCTCTCACTTTACAAGGAATTAACTTTCAACATGCTGAAATGATGACTGAAATCTGAGAAACTGTTTAAATGCAACATGGAGGGGAAATCATTTTGATCCCCTGATGCTTCAATCTAGGGTCATGTCAGACATTGGCAAAGTACTATCAAAATGTGTATTTGTATTTGTTTTTATTATGGATCCCCATTAGCTGCTGCAAAGGCAGCATGTCACACCCTGGCTCTGGGGACTCTAGTATGTTGAGCCAGGGTGTGAGTTTTCATTTGTTTATGTTCTAGTTGTTGTAATTCTATGTTGGCCAGGGTGGCTCCCAATCAGAGACGGCTGTAGCTCGTTGTCTCTGATTGGGAGTCATACTTAGGTAGCCGTTAGGCATGCATTATTTGTGGTTTCTTGTTCTTATTTGGTTTGTGTTCAACCGTAGACTTCACGTTTTCGTCTGTTGTTTTGATCGTGTGATCATTCTCGAAATAAATATGTTCACCTTCAACGCTGCGCATTGGTCCTCCTCCTTAGACGATCGTGACAGAAGAAACCACCAGAACTGGACCAAACAGCCTAGTGAGGAGCAGAGTGGGTGGACTTGGCAACAGTGGAGGAAGAGCTTCGACTGGGTCAAGCCGAATGAGGAGCTGAATGGCGGAGATTGGAAGCAGAAGAGCGAGAGTTGGGCGAGAATTATCGAGGCCTGGCCCACGGGGAAGAGAGACTCCCAGAAAATGTTTAGGGGGGGGCTCACGACGTCGGACCAGCAGGAGGCCGCGATAGAGCGGCCCAGCGGGTTGCCAGAGGAGGCCGCCAGGTTACGGGGGCCACTGGTCGAAGAGGGGATGGAGGATGTAGAGGCACGGCGAGAGGTACTGGCGTGTGTTGCCAGTCCGGTCCGGCCTCTTCCAGATCCCATGTGTAGGGCCAGTGGTGTGTGTCCCCAGTACGGTCCGGTCTGTTCCTGCTCCCCGCACCAAGTCTGTGGTGCGCGTCGCCAGCCCAGTCCGGCCCATTCCTGCTCCCCGCACCAAGTCAGTGGTGCGCTTCGTCAGCCCGGCTCGGCCCGTTCCTGCTCTCCGCACCAAGTCTGTGGTGCGCGTCGCCAGCCCAGTCCGGCCCATTCCTGCTCCCCGCACCAAGTCTGTGGTGCGTTTCGTCAGCCCTGTCCGGCCCGTTCCTGCTCTCCGCACCAAGTCTGTGGTGCGCGTCGCCAGCCCAGTCCGGCCCATCCAAGCTCCCCGCACCAAGTCAGTGGTGCGCTTCGTCAGCCCGGTCCGGCCCGCTCCTGCTCCCCGCACCAAGTCAGTGGTGCGTTTCGTCAGCCCGGCTCGGTCCGCTCCTGCTCCCCACACCAAGCCAGTGGTGTGCGTCGTCAGTCCGGCACGGCCCGTGCCTGTTCCACCGGTGGCGGGTCCGGCACCGGTCAGGTGCTGCGTCACGCCGGAGCTAGAGCAATCCGCTCCACCAGTGTTCAGTTCAGCTCTGGTCAGCAGGGCCAGACCGGACCAGGGGTACTTTGGGGGGTTAGAGAAGGAGTGGGGGTCATGTCCGGAGCCGGATCCGCCGCCGAGGCGGAGTGCCCACCCGTTCCCTCCCCTGTTGTATTTGGTTGGCGCGGTCGGAGTCCGCGCCTTTAGGGGGGGGGTACTGTCACGCCCTGGCTCTGGGGACTCTAGTATGTTGAGCCAGGGTGTGAGTTTTCATTTGTTTATGTTCTAGTTGTTGTAATTCTATGTTGGCCAGGGTGGCTCCCAATCAGAGACGGCTGTAGCTCGTTGTCTCTGATTGGGAGTCATACTTAGGTAGCCGTTAGGCATGCATTATTTGTGGTTTCTTGTTCTTATTTGGTTTGTGTTCAACCGTAGACATCACGTTTTCGTCTGTTGTTTTGATCGTGTGATCATTCTCGAAATAAATATGTTCACCTTCAACGCTGCGCATTGGTCCTCCTCCTTAGACGATCGTGACACAGCAGCTACTCTTCCTGGGGTCCAGCAAAATTAAGGCAGTTATATATTTTAAAAACATTACAATGCATTCATAACAGATTTCACAACATATTAAGTGTGTGCCCTCAGGCTTCTACTCTACTACCACATATCTATAACACAAAATCCATGTGTACATGTGTGTATAGTGCTTATGTTATCGTGTGTTTGTATGCATGTGTCTATGATTGTGTTGCTTCACAATCCCTGCTGTTCCATAAGGTGTAATTTTATCTGTTTTTTAAATCTAACTTTATTGCAGGCATGAGTTACTTGATGTGGAATAGAGTTCCATGTAGTCATGGCTCTATGTAGTACTGTGTGCCTCCCATAGTCTGTTCCTGTCTTGGGGACTGTGAAGAGACCTCTGGTGGCATGTCTTGTGGGGTATGCATGGGTGTCCGAGCTGTGTGCCAGTAGTTCAAACAGACAGCTCGGTTCATTCAACATGTCAATACCTCTCACAAATACAAGTAGTGATGAAGTCAATCTATTCTCCACTTTGATTGACATGAAAATTATTAATGTTAGCTCTCTGTGCACATCCAAGGGCTAGCCATGCTGTCCTGTTCTGAGCCAATTGCAATCCCTCTTTGTGGCACCAGACCACACGACTGAACAGTAGTCCAGGTGCGACAAAACTAGGGCCTGTAGGACCTACCTTGTTGATAGTGCTGTTAAGAATGCAGAGCAGCGCTTTATTATAGACAGACTTCTCCCCATCCTAGCTACTGTTGTATCAATATGCTTTGACCATTACAGTTTACAATCCAGGGTTACTCCAAGCAATTTGGTGGTCCTCTGTAGCTCAATTGGTAGAGCATGGCGCTTGTAACGCCAGGGTAGTGGGTTTGATCCCCGGGACCACCCATACGTAAAAATGTATGCACACATGACTGTAAGTCGCTTTGGATAAAAGCGTCTGCTAAATGGCATATTATATTATTAATTTAGTCTCCTCAACTTGCTCAATTTCCACATTATTCATTACAAGATTTAGCTGAGGTTTAGGGTTTAGTCAATTATTTATCCCAAATACAATGCTTTTAGTTTTTTGAAATATATAGGACTAACTTATTCCTTGCCACCCATTCTGAAACGAACTGCAGCTCTTTGTTAAGTGTTTCTGTCATTTCAGTCACTGTGGTAGCTGACGTGTATAGTGTTGAGACATCCGCATACATAGACACATTGGCTTTACTCAAAAAGTAAGGAGGCTAGACAGCTACCCTGGGGAATTCCTGATTCTACCTGAATTTTGTTGGAGAGGCTTCCATTAAAGAACACCCTCTGCTTTCTGTTAGACAGGTAACTCTTTATCCACAATATAGCAGGGGGTGTAAAGCCATAACACATACGTTTTTCCAGCAAAAGACTATGATCAATAATGTCAAAAGCCGCACTGAAATCTAACAAAACAGCCCCCACAATATTTTTATCATCAATTTCTCTCAGCCAATCATCAGTCATTTGTGTAAGTGCTGTGCTTGTTGAATGTCCTTCCCTATAAGCGTGCTGAAAGTCTGTTGTCAATTTGTTTACTGTAAAATATCATTTTATCTGGTCAAACACCATTTTTTCCAAAAGTTTACTAAGGGTTGGTAACAGACTGATTGGTCAGCTATTTGAGCCAGTTAAGGGGGCTTTACTATTCTTAGGTAGGGGAATAACTTTTGCTTCCCTCCAGGCCTGAGGGCACACACTTTCTAGTAGGCTTAAATTGAAGATATGGCAAAAAGGAGTGGCAATATCGTCCTCTATTATCCTCAGTAATTTTCCATCCAAGTTGTCAAGTTGGCTTGTCATTGTTGATCGACAATAATACTTTTTACACCTCTTCCACATTTACTTTACGGAATTCAAAATTAAAATGCTTGTCTTTCATAATTTGGTCAGATATACTTGGATGTGTAGTGTCAGCGTTTGTTGCTGGCATGTCATGCCTAAGTTTGCTAATCTTTCCAATGAAAAAAATCATTAAAGTAGTTGGCAATATCAGTGGGTTTTGTCATCTGATTCAATGAGTAATGAAGTTTGCCTTTTTGCCTTTTTGCCTTTTTGTTTTTTTGCCTTTTTGCCCAAGTTTGTCATTTAAGGTGCTCTAAAGCTTTTTACTATCATTCTTTATGTTATTTATCTTTGTTTCATAGTGTAGTTTCTTCTTCTTTTTATTCAGTTTAGTCACATGATTTCTTAATTTGCAGTACGTTTGCCAATCGGTTGTACAGCCAGACCTATTTGCCATCTCTTTTGCCTAATCTCTCTTAACCGTACAATCTTTCAATTCTTCATAAATCAATGGGGATTTGACCGTTTTTACAGTCATTTTCTTAATGGGTGCATGCTTATTAGTAACTGGGATAAGCAATTTCATAAATGTGTCAAGTGAAGCGTCTGGTTACTCGTCATTACACACCACAGACCAACGAATATTCTTCACATCAACAACATAGGAATCACTACAGAACTTATTGTATGACCTCTTATACACAATATTAGGCCCAACCTTTGGAACTTTGGTTTTCCTAGATATGGCTACTATATCGTGATCACTACATACGATGGATTTGGATACTGCTTTCAAACACATTTTTACAGCATTAGTAAAGATATGATCAATACGTGTTGATGATTTAATTCCAGTACTGTTTCTAACTACCCTTGTAGGTTGATTGATAACCTGAACCAGGTTGCAGGCACTAGTTACAGATTGAAGCTTTCTCTTGAGTGGGTAGCCTGATGAAAGCCAGTCAATATTTAAATCACCCAGAAAGTATACCTCTCTATTGATATCACATATAATTTATTATCAAGCATTTCACACATGTTATCCAGATACTGACTGTTAGCACTTGGTGTCTATAGCAGCTTCCCACCAGAATGGGCTTTAGGTGAGGCAAGTGAACCTGTAGCCATATTACTTCAACACCGCCCCCATTGGCATTTCTGTAAATGTTATAACCTTGTATTGCTACCACTGTATTATCAAAGGTATTATCTAAGTGAGTTTCAGAGATTGTCAGAATATGAATGTCATCTGTTACTAGCAAATTATTGATTTCATGAACCTTGTTTCTTAAGCTACATATGTTAATGTGGGCTATTTTAAACACTTTTCTGGGATGCATGATTATCTTTCTTGCTTTACTGGGAAGCTTAGCAGAGGTAGACATACTCTGGTTATTTTTATTAGTGCAGGGTGAGCTAGACACAGTGGACTTCCTACTAGGGCACACCACCTCAGTGCTAACAGTATTACTGTGGTTCATAAGCATATGATTACTGCATACAATAGCTGTAGGATCAGCAGAGGCATTCCGGGCAGTAAGAGGGGCATAAATTAGGTTATTTACATTGAGTCTTCCAACGCCCCTAGGATAATGTACATTTGCTGAATCATTATGACAGAGCTGGACTTGGGTCATTGATAAGTCATTGTCTCAACGCAGCCTTATAATGCTGTGAAAGGATCCAGGAACCCAAATGATTTGGGTGGATCCCATCCTCCTTATAATACGAGCTTTGTTTCCAGAAGGTATCAAAATTGTCAATAAATGTTACACCCACAGAGCTGCAATAGTCTCATAGACAGTTATGGAGGGCTATAAGTCTGCTGAACCGTTCAATGCCACGATTTAGGGAGGGCAGAGGGCCATATATTATGGGTCTGTCACATCTGCTCCTGCAACGCCCTCTACAGCTCATGCTGTGTCTCCTTGACCTGCCGCCACTCCCCCAGTACTCTCTCCCTCTACCTCTCTCTCTGTATGTGTGTGATTGTGTAGGCAGAGACAGGTGTGCTGGAGTCAAAGTAGATCCCCACCAGCTGCAACCTGTTCCATAATCAAGACCTCTACAAATACTCAGTCCTGCCACTTCCACACTGCCAGATCGTAATCTCTGCTCAGTCAGTCTACGTTTCTAGCCGTTTGTTACTATTCAGATCATGTTATCCTGTTGTGCATGTTTTCCTTGCCTGACGCTGTTTTCCTCTCCACTACAGTTCTGCCCACTCCGACTCTGGTCCCTGTCTCCAGTCCCACGCCTCGTCATCCTGCTACTGTGTCCTGGATTCCCCACTCTACTACTTCCTTGGATTCCCCTCCGGACCTGCTCACCCTGTCTCAACCACCCCTCGCTCCAGCCTCAGCCTCCGCACCTGGTTTCCAGCAGTTTCCCCTGACCTGCACTCAATCTTCCCCCTGTGTTTCAATAAATATCTTGGTTACTTCATCCCAGTCTCCTCGTCTGAGTCTGCTCTTGGGTTCCCCTGTTCCACTCCACGAAACAGTACGATCTGGCCAAAGAGATGAACCCAGCAGACTCTGCTACTCTCCACCAAACCCTCGTCGGCCAAGGCGCCCTGCTCGAGCAACATGACCAAGCCCTGACGACCCTTCTGGAGCACATCAAGGAATTTTCACAGAGCCTGTCTGACCTACAGGGCCGACCCTTCACCCAGAGCTCACAACCAGTTCCAAGTCCTTCTCCACCGCTCCAGGAGTCGTTTGTTCCAACTCCCGACTGTTACGATGGCAACCTCGGAGCTTGCAGAGCCTTTTTGGTACAATGTTCACTGGTATTTGAGCAACAGCCCTACTCTTATGCTAGCGATCGGGCCAAGATTTTCTTTCTGATTGGATGCCTCCGTGGAGCAGCACTTTCCTGGGCCACGGCAGTGTGGGAGAGGCTGTCCCCCATCTGCTTCTCCTACTCCAGATTCACGGAGGAGATGAAGAAAGTATTCGACCACCCAGTCTGCGGTAGGGATGCTGCTGAACGACTCCTGTCCCTCTGTCAAGGCCCCAATAGTGTTGCTGAGATGGCATGTGAGTTCCGCACCCTCGCCGCTGAGAGCGGCTGGAATGAGGAGGCCCTTCAGGGAGCATTCCGGGACGCACTCACTGAGACCCTCAAGGACGAGTTGGTGTCCAGGGATGAGCCTGATGGACTTGATGAACTAATCTCTCTCGCTATCTTCATCGACAACCGTCTCCGTGAGCATCGGACGGAGAGGGTAGGTAGGGTTGCATGTCCCATAACATCGGCTTCAGTGCCTTGTCCTCCTTCTCCGACTGCATCCCATCCCCAGGCTCGTCCAGATCCTGAACCCATGCAGCTTGGCCGGGGAAATCTCTCTCCAGAGGAGAGGCAACGACGAATCAGCGCTAGGAGCTGCCTATACTGTGGCCAGGTTGGTCACTTTGTCTCCATTTGTTCCCTGCGTCCAGCAAAAGAGGGGGCTCAGCAATAGTGGGGGATATACTGTTGAGCCAAATCGCCTGCCCATCTTCCCCCAGACCCCTGCTTGAAGGCAACCTTGTGTGTCAGAGCCAGGCTTTTCCTCTGTCTGCTCTCATCGATTCGGGCGCCGACGAGAGCTTCCTGGACCGAGGTGTCGTTACCCAGTTGGGCCTGGACACTGTCCCACTCGATTCACCCCTCAATGCCAACGCTCTAAATGGACAGCTTCTCACCCGTGTCTGTGAGAGAACCGTCCCTGTCATCCTGCGTCTCTCTGGAAATCACCAGGAAAAGATCAGTTTCCACATAATCGACTGTCCTTCCTCTCCCCTGGTTCTTGGTCATCCATGGTTAAAGCTACACAACCCACAGATTGACTGGACTGCCGGAAAGGTAACCACTTGGAGTTCATTTTGTCACTCTAATTGTTTACATTCTGGCCTTCCCCCTGCCTTGTCTGTGTCCCAGTTCATTCCAGAACCTCCGGACCTGTCATCAGTTCCTCCCGAGTATCACGATCTAGCTCCCGTGTTCAGCAAGCACCACGCCCTGTCGCTGCCACCTCATCGGTCGTACGACTGCGCCATTGACCTCCAGCCTGGAGCTCCTCTCCCCAGTACATTTTAGTCATTTAGCAGACGCTCTTATCCAGAGCGACTTACAGTTAGTGCATACATAAAAAAATTCATACCCCCTGTGGGAATCGAACCCACAACCCTGGCGTTGCAAACGCCATGCTCTATCAACTGCGCTACATCCCTGCCGGCCATTCCCTACCCTGGACGACGCTGGGCCAATTGTGCGCCGCCCCATGGGTCTCCCGGTCGCGGACGGCTACGACAGAGCCAGGATCTCTAGTGGCACAGCTAGCACTGCAATGCAGTGCCTTAGACCACTGCGCCACTCAGTAGCCGATTGTTTAACCTCTCTCATCCCGAGCAAGAGGCTATGAAGAGGTACATCCAGGATTCTCTGGCTGCAGGACTTATCAAGCCATCTTCCTCCCTGGTGGGTGCTGGGATTTTCTTTGTGAAGAAGGATGGGTCACTGAGGCTGTGCATAGACTTCCGTGGTCTGAATAATATCACTGTTAAGAACATGTACCCCTTGCCACTCATCAACTCTGCTTTTGTCCCCCTCCATTGTGCCACGGTGTTTACCAAACTCAACCTCCGGAATGCCTACCACCTAGTCCGCATAAGAGAGGGGGACGAGTGGAAGACTGCGTTCAACGCACCACTTGGTCACTTTGAATATAAAAGGTCATGCCTTTTGGTCTTACTAATGCCCCTGCTGTTTTACAGAACATAGTCAATGACGTGCTGAGGGATGTGATTCATGCTTCGTTTTTGTCTGTTTAGATGACATCCTGATTTTTTCCAAAGACCCTGAGGCTCACCAGCAACACGTTTGCCAAGTTCTTCAACGGCTGTTGGAGAATAAGCTTTTTGTTAAAGCTGAAAAATATGAGTTCCATGCTGCCACAGTGGCTTTCCTGGGTTATATTATTACACAGGGACAGTTACATATGGACCCCGCCAAGGTCATGGCAGTCACAGAGTGGCCTGCGCCCTCCAACCTGAAGCAGCTACAGCGTTTCCTGGGGTTTGCAAATTTTTACAGACGTTTCATCTGCAGCTACAGCAGTCTGGCAGCACCTCTCACCACCAGTGGCGGCTCCTGAAAAAATTCTCAGGAGGGGCAATTTTTCTGATGATTTAGGTGACCTACACACATTAAAAAAAATATATGTCCAGCAACAACATGAAGACAGGGGCAGCATATAAGTCAATACCAGAAGCATTTATTGACTGATCTCAAAAGTGTTGGCTTACCAGGGTTGGTGGAGCCCTCAGTTTCATCTTTGCCTCGCAAAGCTAACTCAAACACTCCGCAAAACTTCACACACTGGATTAGCCGGCTGAGGATGTGGCGGTTCTTGCTAATGTCGTAGTAAATATATTTGTTATAGTGAATATGGAATATGATATGTTGAGTAAAATGTTGTGCTAAGATCTATTTAGGTCAGGAGCTGGTTATAAGTTATGTTCCTATCCAATAACAATGGACAAAAGGGTCCTATCTTGTCAGCCTTGTCAGCAGGTGGCCAAGGACAACACCCACGCCATAGGCCTCTCAGTTCTTCCAACTCACGAGTTCTTGCTCTGAGGACACACACACACACAAACACACACACACACACACTCATCACTGTTAAACACACACACACACACACATCATCACTGTTAAACACACACACACACACACACACACAAAAATCCCCTCTCTTAGGCTGAACATTTGAAGACAGAGAACCCGACTCAGAGCCAATGCAACAGTGACAGTAGCCTGGAGGGGACCTCGCCCAACTCATCAGGACCAATCAGAAGATCAGAACTACTAGATTGAACCTACTTCATTTATTGCATAAAATGTCTGCACACAATGTTTCGGGGCTCTCTTCAGATAATAAATAATAATAATAATAATATGCCATTTAGCAGACGCTTTTATCCAAAGCGACTTACAGTCATGCGTGCATACATTTTTGTGTATGGGTGGTCCCGGGGATCAAACCCACTACCTTGGCGTTACAAGCACCATGCTCTACCAGCTGAGCTACAGAAAGTGGATACTCATGGATGCGCATTGCAATTGTAAAATGTCAACACAATTGGAGACACCACGTCATTTTTGGAGACATGTTATTGACAGTAAACTATTGTAGATGCGACTGCTAACTAAATAAAACATTTTAGCTGGCTAGCTAATCATCTTAGCTAAATGTGGGGCAAACAATTCAGTTATTTACCGTTAATTTGAGGGATTGGGGTGAAAGAAATCGAGTTACATAGTGATACTTTACGATATACTGTATTGACAATATCGCAATATTTTAGCGCTAGTTGGCTGTACCTGCACCAAAACACCATTATTGTTCCTTCATAGCTTGTTCTCAATCTTTTCACATTGGGAGCCAATTTGTTTTCAGCACTTTTATTTCCATGACTGATCAAAACTCGTTCTCATGGCTTTCTGATCCCTCTGCAACAGACATATGGTGCGCAATAAAATCACAGTATCGAATCGCAATACGTATAGAATCATGAGACTCGCAATGCTGATGCATATATCTTATCGTGAGGTTCCTGGCAATTCCCAGCCCAAGTTCATTTGCCACAACAAATCTCTTCGCTAGCAAACGCAATGTGTCTCCAGCAATGTTTACTTTTTTGACGTTCTATGGCATCTCCACTTTCCAAGCATATATGACCACATGTAATATTTTGGTAAGTGATGCAAATAGTGAACTATGTAGGGCCAGGATGTAAAATATATGTAGCTGCAGCAATTTCTCTTATCTGATATGGTAAGTAATGGGGCTTGATTTATAGCTCCCTAAGAGTTTGGCGAACGGGTCCGTGAACGCGATTGCAGATATCTTTACCTCTGAATAAACTGCCTTATATTATACAATTATCCACCTTGTCCAAAAGTCTCTACTTTTTCTCCGTTCTCCAGTAAACTTGTTTTATCAACAATAGTAAGGTTCAATGACACAGAAAGCAGTTCAATGTCGGGGTACAGAGTCGCTCTCTTACCAGGATCGCGGTCCGCTCTGACCAGGGTGAAGGTGGCCGGCTCCACCTCTCTGCCAGCAGCGTTTTCATTATTTAGTCCGTTCGTAGCGGGTATGTACCACGATCAACAAGATCAGTCCAAAACCGAAGATCAGTCCAAAGCAGAATGTTTGCAGAATGTTTGTAAACTAAGTCTACAAATTAAAAACATAAAATAACGCCACACTGCAGGTCGCAACATAGACGCTGATAGCCGCCATTGTCTTAGTTACGTTTCAACGTTACGTCACGTATGACGAAAGCGCGTAAGTGCAAGCCCACAGACACCCATAGAGAATGTATTGAAAGCTTTGAAATGTGAAAAAAATAGATTTTACATGACAGGCTATGAGAGACTTCTGGGCGATTTTCAACCTGACTGAAATCGCCCAAAAAACGGGCGGGGCCATTTGAAGCACGACTTTAGCCTGATTTGACATTTAGTGGCTGGCAGATCAGACGTGAACACTGATAACTGCTGTTGCCGTGATATAATTTTTTATAAATTTATTTTAAAAAAAAATATTTTTTATTTTTTTTATTTTTTATAATTGATTAGAAAAAAAATCCCTTCCTTTTCCCGTTTGGCAGTGCGTCGCCCATATCGCCCTATTGAACAAGCCGTCCCTGCTCACCACTCTCACCTCCACCTCCACTCCGTTCCACTGGACTCCTGAGGCTGAGGCAGCATTCCTGGAACTCAAGCATCGCTTCACCTCCGCTCTGGTCCTTACTCAGCCCGACCCAGTACTCCAGTTCATCGTGGAGGTGGATGCCTCTGACACCGGGGTAGGTGTTGTTATGTCTCAACGTTCCCCCTCTGATCAGAAGGTCCACCCATGTGCATTCTTTTCCCGTAACCTCTCACCAGCAGAAAGGAATTTTGACATCGGAAACCGGGAACTCCTGGCAGTTAAGCTGGCTCTGGAGGAATGGCGTCACTGAATGGAGGGCTCTGTAACCCCCTTCATCGTGTGGACTGACCATAAAAACCTGTCCTACATCTAGACCGCCAAACATCTGAACTTCCGGCAAGTCAGGTGGGCCTTGTTCTTTGGTAGATTCAATTTCACACTCACTTATCGCCCCGGTTCGAAGAATACCAAGCCTGATGCCCTCTCGCGCCAGTTCACCACCGACAACACGGGTACCGAGCCAGAAGCCATTGTGCCATCCACCTGCATCGTTGCCGCCGTCACCTGAGAGATCGAGTCCCGTATCCGCCAGGCTCAGCAGAACCAGCCTGATCTGGGTAACGGTCCTAGTAATGCTCTGTTTGTCCCAGATTGTGTTTGCTCTGATCTTCAGTGGGGCCATTCTACCCACCTCACCTGTCACCCTGGTATGAACCGGACCCTCGCCTTCCTGCATCAGCGCTTTTGGTGGCCCACCATGGAGAGAGATATCCGGGAGTTTGTCTCAGCCTGTTCGGTTTGTGCCCGAAACAAAACCTCCACTAAACCCACTTCCGGTCTGCTCCACCCTCTTCCCATACCCAGTTGCCCCTGGTCACACATAGCTTTGGACTTCATCACTGGCCTTCCCCCATCTAACGGTAACTCCGTCATCCTCACCATTATTGACAGGTTTTCCAAAATGGCTCACTTCATTCCCCTCTCCAAGCTCCCGTCCTTCAGGGAGACTGCGGACCTGTTAGTATCCCATGTGTTTCGTCTGCATGGCATCCCCACTGACATCGTTTCCAACAGAGGACCCCAGTTTACGTCCCAGGTATGGAGATCCTTCTGTCCAGCTCTTGGTATCAATGTCAGTCTTTCTTCTGGATATCACCCCCAGACCAACGGCCAGACCGAACGGGCCAACCAAGAGATGGAGACTGCCCTACGCTGCGTGACTTCTGCTAACCCTTCCTCCTGGAGCGCTCAGCTACCCTGGGTTGAATATGCCCACAACACCCTCACCAACGCCTCGTCAGGTATGTCACCCTTCGAGTGTGCTCTGGGTTACCAACCCCCCCTTGTTCCCCGCCCAAGAGGTTGTGGTTGCAGTTCCCTCTGTCCAGGACCATCTGCGCCGTTGTCACCGTACCTGGAGGAAGGCCGAAGGACCTGCCATTGAAGGTGGCATCGAAGAAACTTTCCCTCCGATTCATTGGTCCCTTTGAAATTAACTGTGCCATTAACCCCTCTGCGGTGCGCCTGAAACTCCCAGCCTCTCTCAGGATCCATCCTACCTTCTACGTATCCCTGATTAAACCTGTGTGCTCCAGTCCCCTGTCTCCTCCTGCAGCAGCTCCTCCACCCCCTCGGCTCATCGATGACCAACTTGCCTATACCGTCCAGCGGCTTCTGGACGGGCCTGAGGAGCGCTGCTGGGTGCCCTGCCATCACATTCTGGACCCCTCCCTCTTACGGGATTTCTATACCTCACACCCAGATAAGCCTGGTGGGGCGCCAGGCTTATCTCTGTGTGTGTGGGCGGAGACAGGTGTGCTGGAGTCAGCAGATCCCCCACCAGCTGCAACCTGTTCCATAATCAAGAGCTCTACAAACACTCAGTCCTGCCACTTCCACATTGCCAGATCATAATCTCTGCTCAGTCAGTCTACGGTTCTAGCGGTTTGTTACTATTCAGATCCTGTTGTGCATGTTTTCCTTGCCTGACGCTGTTTTCCGCTACAGTTCTGCCTGCTCCGACTCTGGTCCCTGTCTCCAGTCCCACGCCTCGTCATCCTGCTACTCTGTCCTGGATTCCCCACTCTACTACTTCCTTGGATTCCCCTCCGGACCTGCTCACCCTGTCTCAACCCCCCTCGCTCCAGCCTCAGCCTCCGCACCTGGTTTCCAGCAGTTTCCCCTGACCTACACTCCATCTTCCCCCTGTGTTTCAATAAATACCTTGGTTACTTCATCCCAGTCTCCTCGTCTGAGTCTGCTCTTGGGTTTCCCTGTTCCACTCCACGTAACAGCGGTGTTTGTTGGTGTCAAGTAGAGACCCAATCAGTTCTTTAAAATCCATCTTCAGCTGTTCTGAGCTCCCCTTCAAAATCTCATTTGACCCCACATGAACCATGACAGTATCAGCCCCCGGTGACTGACTCACAGCCTCGGGAAGCAACCTGGTGATATCCTGAACTTTTGCCCCAGGAAAACACAAGGTCTTTGCCCCAGGTACAGATATATGCCTCAACATTTCCTGGTTGTAATCAAACCACTATCCAGAATTTATAGCGATTTCAGGACGTAGTACCGCTCCGTGGAGGTGTATCCAATTGATGTGAGAAATATAAAAATGTCTGTGTTTGTAGCTAGCACTTTCAGCTAGAGGATTTCGAAACGGAACTCAAGTCTCAACTGTTGGGGTTGCCATGTAGTTGAGCATTGAAAAGTGATGCTATTCCATAGATTTTTTCCTTCACTTCAAAGAGGAAGGCATCCGATCAGCCAATATCAGCGCAGCAGAAAATAAGTCAAGCTGAGTTAAAGTAGCTAATGTTACCTAGCTAACTAGCTAGATAGCGAGCTACATTTGTTTAACTAAACCAACATCTAGCTAGCTAGCTTTCATAATGCGCTGGCTAGACATTCCAAAGCATATCAATGTAATTAGCCAGCTGTTATCTGGCGATGTGATTTGTAACTTTGCAAGCTAAATGTAGCTAACTACCGCAGAGGCTAATGTGACTAACGTTATGTGTTCTATTTAGAGTTCGATCCCATCAACATCAAGCTCAGCACCAGGAACTAGTGTAAGTCACCTTCTAAAATCTTACTAAAATCTACTAAATCATTCCATGACTCCATGATGAGCAAATAAATATACTGTAGCTAGGCATAAACATGGTCTGTGTCTTGTTGTCATAGTTGGTGTGTTTACAGGTAGGCTACAACTTCTACTGTAGTTTTCTCTGTATTATGGAGCTTAGTTGATTGTTCATGCATGGCTTGAAGTCTAAATTGGAGAAAAATAGGTATTAGTAATGAGAGGATGGTGTGGGTGACTGACTGGGTGGATATAGTACTTTGTTTAAGTGTGTATTGATGGGGACAAAGTAGTAAAATGTTGGCTAATAACTGACTACTGTGTGTCCTGCAGACTAATCCTGCTGCTGCTGATGACGGTGACCTTGACACCAGCTTTAGTAGTACAGAGCCTGCATACCCATTGAATAAAAGCTTTCAGCATGAAATAAGCCCAAGCTCAACATCATCTGACTTTGAAACAAGCCAAGACAGCCAAATGTATTTATTAAAGCACAATACCATCTTGAGAAAACATAATCACCAATACACTAAACTGTCTACAAGACAAGTGCTCCTCCAACCTTTCACACCCTTGCAGCCTTGTACCCTTGGTATGGGGAGAGAGGCTGTTAGTATACTCTTCTAGCCTGTTCACTCTATTTTTGGCAGTGCTTGTCTACTCAACAGCTCAACTGTAGGTGCTCATACACAATACACAAGTAGACCATCTACAAGTTAAGCCCCCCTCAAACGTTTAACATTTTTGCTAACAGACCATCTCAATGCCCCATTTTTGACTCTGAGTGTAACAAAATACATACTAGTCTACTGTACCCTTTTTTGTTTACAGATGAACATGGTTTATTGTATGGTTACACATCCTCATGTTCAGTCTTCATGTTCTTCCAGGAGACTTGCAGTACATACAAATCTTCTGCAAGAGATTGTTGAAGCAGTGGGTGGTGAAGAACATCGCCAAAGCCTGCTAAACCAGCTGCCATTACCCAACAAAAGAAGAGGATCACCAGCTGAAGAACATTCTGGAACCTGCCTGGAACATTCAACCAACACAACATCCATATTCAGACTGATGTTGTAGTATAATGTAGAATGCCTAGTATGCTCACAACTGCACTGTGGTATAGATATTTATATCTGTTGTACGAATGTACAGTGCCTTCAGAAAGTATTCACACCCCTTGATTTTTCCCACATTGTGTTGTGTTTCAGCCTGAATTCTAAATTAATTGTTTTTTGTTTTTATTGTCACCCATCTACACACAATACCTCGTAGTGACAAAGTGAAAACATGTTTTTAGAAATGTGTGCCAATGTATTGAAAATGAAATACAGAAATATCTCATTTACATAAGTACTCACACCCTGTCAATACATGTTAGAATCACCTTTGGCAGCGATTACAGATGTGAGTCTTTCTGGGTAAGTCTCTTTGCACACCTGGATTGTACAATATTTGCACATTATTCTTTGAAATATTATTCAACCTCTGTCAAGTTGGTTGTTGATCATTGCTAGACAGCCATTTTCAAGTCTTGCCATAGATTTTCAAGCCGAATTAAGTCCAAATTGTAACTAGGCCACTCAGGAACATTCAATGTCATCTTGGTAAGCAACTCAAGTATATATTTGGCGGTGTGTTTTAGGTTATTGTCCTGCTGAAAGGGGAATGTGTCTCCCAGTTTCTGTTGGAAAGCAGACTGAACCAGGTTTTCCTCTAGGATTTTGCCTGTGCTTAACTCTATTCCGTTTCTTTTTATCATAAAAAAAAGTCCCTAGTCCTTGCCGATGACAAGCTTACCCATAACATGATGCAGCCACCACCAAGCTTGAAAATATGAAGATTAGTACTCAGTGATGTGTTGTGTAGTATTTGCCCCAGACATAACGCTTTTGTATTCAGGACATAAAGGTAATTTCTTTGCCACATTTTCTGCAGTTTTACTTTAGTGCCTTATTGCAAACAGGATGCATGTTTTGGAATATTTTTATTCTGTACAGGCTTCCTTCTTTTACATTTTAGTCATTTAGCAGACGCTCTTATCCAGAGCGACTTACAGTTAGTGAATACATTTTTTTTTTTTTTTTCATACTATTTTTCATACCCCCGTGGGAATCGAACCCACAACCCTGGCGTTGCAAACGCCATGCTCTACCAACTGAGCTACATCCCTGCCGGCCATTCCCTCCCCTACCCTAGACGACGCTGGGCCAATTGTGCGCCGCCCCATGGGTTTCCCGGTCACGGCCGGCTACGACAGAGCCTGCATTCGAACCAGGATCTCTAGTGGCACAGCTAGCACTGCGATGCAGTGCCTTAGACCACTGCGCCACTCGGGAGCTTTTCACTCTGTCATTTAGGTTAGTATTGTGGAGTAACTACAATGTTGTTGATCCATTCACAGCCATTAAACTCTAACTATTTTAAAGTGACCATTGGTGAAATCCCTAAGCGGTTTCCTTCCTCTCCAGCAACTGAGTTAGGAAGGATGCCTGTACATTTGTAGTGACTGGTGTGTATTGATACACCATCCCAAGTGTAATTAATAACTTTACCATGCTCAAAGGGATATGTCAGCTTTTTATTTTATTTTTATTTTTATTTTTTTACTAATCTACCAATAGGTGCTCTTCTTTGTGAGGCATTGGAAAACCTCCCTGGTCATTATGGTTGAATCTGTGTTGTAAATTCACTGCTCGACTGAGGGACCATACAGATAATTGTATATGTGGGGAACAGAGATGAGGTAGTCATTTTAAAAAATCATGTTAACACTATTATTTCACACAGAGTGAGTCCATGCAACATATTATGTGATTTTTTAAGCACATTTTTACTCATGAACTTATTTAGGCTTGCCATAACAAAAGGTTTGAATACTTATTGACTGAAGACATTTCAGCTTTTCATTTTAAATTAATTTGTAAACATTTCAAAAACAAAATTCCACTTTGATATTATGGGGTATTGTGTATAGGCCAGTGATAAAACAATTCTCAATTTCATCCATTTTAAATTCAGGCTGTAACACAACAAATGTGGAAAAAGTTGAGGGGTGTGAATACTTTCTGAAGGCACTGTATATAATGGTGTTTTATATCATATTTCTTACAAATGTACTGACAAGTGGCTAACTTACTCCAGCTGCATCAGAAACCAATAAAGTGTGTTGACTTCAACTTCTGGATCAATTCATTGTGATATTCATGAAATGTATTTGGATAAACTAGCTTCAGTCTTACTGCTAAAACAAATGATGCAGGCAGTTGGTGTATCATTTAAACTTGAATTTGTGGGCAAGTAAACATGATTGTATAAAACAGTATATTAGTCTGTCAATATAGCAAATAAATAGACAAGTGTTTTTGCTCTGGAGACCGAGCTGAGTTTACACAGCAGTATGCAGGAACAGTTATGGCAATATATGACATACAGTGCATTCGGAAAGTATTCAGACCCCTTGACTTTTTCCACATTTCTTTACGTTACAGTCTTATTCTAAAATTGATTAAATCGTTTTTCCCCTCATCAATCTACACACAATACCTCATAATGACAAAGCAAAGAAATACTTAAATATCACATTTACTTAAGTATTCAGCACCTTTACTCAGTACTTTGTTGAAGCACCTTTGGCAGCGATTACAGCCTCGAGTCTTCTTGGGTATGACGCTACAAGCTTGGCACACCTGTATTTGGGGGGTTTCTCCCATTCTTCTCTGCAGATCCTCTCAAGCTCTGTCAGGTTGGATGGGGAGCATCGCTGCATAGCTATTTTCAAGTCTCTCCAGAGATGTTCGATCGAGTTCAAGTCCGGGCTCTAGCTGGGCCACTCAAGGACATTCAGAGACTTGTCCCGAAGCCACTCCTGTGTTGTCTTGGCTGTGTGCTTAGGGTCGTTGTCCTATTGGAAGGTGAACCTTCGCCTCAGTCTGAGGTCCTGAGCACTCTGGAGCAGGTTTTCATCAAAGATCTCACTGTACTTTACTCCGTTCATCTATGCCTCGATCCTGACTAGTCTCCCAATCCCTGCCGCTGAAAAACATCCCCACAGCATGATGCTGCCACTACCATGCTTCACCGTAGTAATGGTGCCAGGTTTCCTCCAGATGTGACACTTGGCATTCAGGCCAACGAGTTCAATCTTGGTTTCATCAGACCAGAGAATCTTGTTTCTCATGGTCTGAGAGTCCTTTAGGTGCCTTTTGGCAAACTCCAAGCGGGCTGCCTTTTACTGAGGAGTGGCATCCGTCTGGCCACCCTACCATAAAGGCCTGATTGGTGGAGCACTGCAGAGATGGTTGTCCTTCTGGAAGGTTCTCCCATCTCCACAGAGGAACTCTGGAGCTCTGTCAGAGTGACCATCGGGTTCTTGGTCACCTCCCTGACCAAGTCCCTTCTCCCCCGATTGCTCAGTTTGGCCAGGCGGAAGAGTCTTTTTGGTTCCAAACTTCTTCCATCTAAGAATGATGGAGGCCACTGTATTCTTGGGGACCTTCAATGCTACAGAAAATGTTTGGTACCCTTCCCCAGATCTGTGCCGCAACACAATCCTGTTTCGGAGCTCTACGGACAATTCCTTCGACCTCATGGCTTGGTTTTTGCTCTGACATACACTGTCAACTGTGGGACCTTATATAGAGAGGTGTGTGCCTTTCCAAATAATGTCCAATCAATTGAATTTACCACAGGTGGAGTCCAATCAAGTTGTAGAAACATCTCAAGGATGATCAATGGGAACATGATGCACCTGAGCTCAGTTTCGAGTCTCATAGCAAAGGGTCTGAATACTTATGTAAATAATTATAAATATGCAAACATTTCTAAAAACCTGTTTTCGCTTTGTCATTATGGGGTATTGTGTGTAGATTGATGAGGGAAAACAATTATTTAATCAATTTTAGAATAAGGCTGTAACATAACAAAATGTGGAAAAATTCAAAGGGTCTGAATACTTTCCGAATGCACTAGAAGAAAAATATACTACTAACTCTTATAATAAATACTACAGTTTTACAAAGGGAATACTTGCATATGGTGTATTTGGGTGGTGCAGTGAGGTGTTCGGAGTCACTTTGATACAAGAGGAGATTGTTGTTATGGGACCTTTCACATCTCATCTTGAGAGTCATCAACTTCCTTGTATCCAAGCGGTATTGTCTGTGAGAGAAAGACGAAAACGCTATTAGATGGGCAATCGTTGTGTACTATCTGTATTCTTACGTAATGGTACAGAATATGAGACATCCCACAGACACACGTTAGCTACCAAGCTACAGCACACATGTATAGTTACTAGACTAATATGAGTCATAAAGCCAACATCATTCCTTTACTGTCCACCATCATCATCAAAACATTTCTCCAGTTTTGCTCCTCATGAGAGGCACTGAGGCTAGCTAGGTTAGTTATAACGTTAGACTACAGTACATTTTAGGTCTATCAAACACAGCTAGCTAGCAAGCTAAACTTGGCTAGTAGTGGTACTAGCAAGCCCCGTTATGGTGGAATCAATCACCAAATTGTACTGTACTGAACAACACTGCCTTGTGTAAAAATAAAGGTTATATTGCTAGCTAGCTACCGACAGCAAAACAACTTACTTGTTTGTCATTTGCCCTGCTGAGTCCTGGTCCAGCTGGTCTAAGCTGACACCGCTGCTTGCTGGTCTCGCAATTATTTTTCTTGCTGTCTCAACTCCTCTTCAGTGTATTCCGGCTCAAATAAATAGGGCTGTATGTTCCTATGTAGAAGAATATCATAAAATGTTTTGTTGTTCAGCTCTTCTTGGAAAGAGGAATCATCAGAAGCAGCCATTGTAGCTAATTATTTAGCAATCTCGGATAGACAGTGCACGGTAATATAGCTCCAGTGAACCTGTAAACTAGTACCGCCCCCGTTTTGAAAAGCATGTCTTCGCTGCTATTGTGATCTTGCAATCTGCGAAACACAAAGGCCACAATAATGGCTACAAAACATGACTCCATTCATTTTTAGATCAGACAGCAGGCTCAATCAGCCAATGACGTCATTGGTTGAACTCTCCCAGTGCAAAAATTCTGATTCCATTATGCAGCTATAGTGCATAATTATGTCTGAAACACCCTCTCATCAATCAGAATTATGTAGGGAGACTGGAAAATCACCCCAAATAGTGTGTAGCGGTGAAGTTTCCCTTTAAGTCACAGGTTTGTAGGTGTATTAATTTTGTTGTCTTTTAACAGGAATTCAAGGTGAGGAAATACCCTTAAATACACATAAACGTGGAACAAAGGAGGGATGGGGGAACTGTGCTAAAAGAATGTGGCTCTTCTTTCAACTGCTAGCGTGCTCACGGCACCTCCTGTCAGGGAAGAAAAAACCCAGGAAGAAAGAAACTGGGGAAATGCAAAACAAAGGCATCCTCCCCTAGTCTCCCCTGGTCTGGTGAGTGATTGATTATGACCTGTCTGCTTCTCTGCTCTTTACTATTTACTGACTGTCTTTTAACAAAGATCTACTAAGATTGACTTTATATGTGCTATTGGAGTTGAAGGATAGGAGTTATGCACAAGTGGATAAAAGTATTTTTTCCTATATTGCCTAATTGTAGACTAAGAAATGAAGTGTTTCATTCCGAAACTCTATATATAAATTTTCTGAAATGTTGGTAAATTAGCTTTTATTGTTTAAAGAAGTTATGAAAGAGATTGGTGTGTTTTTCACTATCTAATCATGGCATGGGGTTGTTCAATGACAGACATATTATTTGTTTAAAATATATTACTTAATGGTTTTATTTAGCAAAATACTATATATCCGCCTCACTCTCAGAGAAATAAGTAGTACTGCTAGGCTTTACACAGTCAAATGTAACAAATAACTTGCATTTGTGACATCTATATATAAAAGAGAGATCTGTACGTAAAACATTTACACTTGACATTTTAGTCATTTAGCACATGCTCTTATCCAGAGAATTGGATATATAGTGCTTTGTCCCCCCCCCCTCTCCCCCCAAAATATGATTTTCATACACATCTAAAACGTATGAATAAAAAATCTGAGAACAGTAATATTTCTGATGAAAAAACACATGTGAAAAATTTGTGGAAATAGCATTTTGGAAATAAACTTTTCAAATGCACAGTGTCGATGATGTAGAGAAGATCTTTACCAAAGTCTCCAGAGAGAGCCCTTCCTCAGCTGTGTGGATGTTCATGAATATATATAGATTTGATTTATGGGTAATTTTCCATCCTCCACGAACCCCATTGTTTAATTGGCGGGCTTCATAAAGAAAATACATTTTTTTACTCTTTCTTCTTTTAGACCACAGAGAGGGCGGTTTGTAAGATCTTTGTTTGTTCTTTTCCTTTTTTTGTTTTGCTTTCCTTTCCTCAAGCTGCAAGTCTTTAGTCAGAGCTTTGCTTTGACAGGTGAAGATCAACTAGAGCCATCGCTATTGGCAACCATGTGGGATTGGAAGGAAAGGTGCCACTGGGGTCAGTGGCAGAGTAGTTATTCTATACCTATGCAATAACACGCCCAGCCCCTAAGGGGTTAAAGTTCACCTACAACATTCAGTACCTTCACCAAATTTCTACAAACAGAGCTCTATTAAATCCGAATAGGTCTAAATCCACTCAATTGGGTTTATCTGCAGGGGATTTTTTGAATTTCAAAAGACAACTAACCTCTACACAGATTGCTGTATTTATATAATTTCATCAACAGAAAATCCTGAAGTAAAGTAAATCCTCACAGGATAGCGTAAACTGTTTCAGCAGAATTTTTAAACATAATTCCAGGCGTTCTTACCCCCAAAACGTGAAACAAATTGTGTCCGGTGTCCTGATGGATTGTCTATGAACAGTGAAACTCTGTTGACTTCCGTTGAAGTACTTAAAAACATGAAATAGTGGGAGGCGATTAAGCAATCACATTTTTAATTATGATAATGTCAATTGAGCTTGTCAAGAATTAATCATTTCAGTGGAGACAGTAAAATATACCTAACAAGGCGTTTCTCAGTGGTAAACACACAGCTTTTAAAACTGTAATTAGCCTGTAATACCTAACACATGGTTCACAAGCCATCTCCTAGCCCATACTCCCTCCTCTCCTCCACTTTCTCCTCTCTCTATAGGACACACTTCTCCACCAGTCTGAAATCTAACCACGCTAATAGGAAGTCAAATCTGTGTGGGCGATTTGGAGGCCCACAAGTAGTTAAGTACTGTTCGGTCTGTGTTTGAACACATTTTAAAGGCCCAATCTGTCGTTTCAACAGCCTGACTCAAGTAATGGTGTTTCTACTGATTTTGAGTCTCTTACTGACGCCATATGATGATCAATGCCCACTTCTGGAGTTCAAAAAAAGTCCATCCACTCCACCAAGGACGCAATGTGTCATATTCTCACCGTAATGGGTCTTCCTCTGTTATTTGTGGGCCATAGAGGACAGCGGTTAAAAACCAACAAATACCATCTTACATGTCCCTCCCTCCCTACCCCCCCCAACAACTGCCCCCCCTTCCCCTTCCCCACCCAACCCAACCCAACCACCCACCCACCTACCCACCCAAAGTGTTGAAGAATTCCCCTTGAGAGACAGACACAGATAATTGGTCACAGATTTTTGTTGGCAGGACACAAAGGGACCTCCTATTCACCCCTGTGCAGCTGTCCCATTCACATTCTCCCATCCTTGCTCCCTACAACCAGCATCCCACAACCACCACCGCTTCCCCCTGCAAGCCCTCTTTGCCGGCCCGGCAGGGCTGCCCCTGTCCAAACACACAGCCCCTTTCACTGGCACAATAGAGCCATCGGGACACATCCCTCTCATGACCCTGACCCAAACCCCCTTCCTACCCCCCGAGGCTCTATTGGCTTCAATGGGACACTTGAAGCCATTATTAGTTCCCTTTGATATGGGTAGCACTACCAATTAGGGATCCATTTGCCTTGAGAATTGCACCTGTAGGATGTATAGGAACTCAATACGTTGTCAGTGCTATCAGCACCCATATATGATGGCCCACAGCAGTCCCACACAGATATGGTGTTATCTTGCTGGTGTTTGTAACAAGTGACTGTAGAGAGTACTAAGTGGTAATAACAGAGATAGGTTGAGATAGGTTTGAGTTCAATGCAATTCAAACCTTCAATAGAATGTGGACCTCATATACTGTTAATGTTAATCAAAGCAACATGGGACAAGGAATATTCATCTATTTATTTTTTTCAGCATGATTTGCTCTCGCTGTTTGCAATTCAGGGGTTTATTTGTAAAATAAACATGGTCAATCAGCCATGAAATGCATGGATAAACATTTCGTAATTTGTTTTCAGGTAGGGTTACGGTACTTTTATTGTAACAGTTTCACTTCTAGTTCTGAAATGTCATGCAATTTTAATACAATTTTCCAGTTACAAAGCAATTGCTACACCTCCACAGTAGCTTCCTTAGAATTATCAGAATTCATCTAGAATGGTGATATCACATTTAGGAAAACCTCAGACTCAAGATCTCTGGTCACAGGAAACAGAAGTACGTAGACCAACAAATTTCAGTGAGTTCCTGTACTTTCTCGCTGCTCTACCTTATTTAATGCATCACATGTGTGTCGAGATGGTGTGTCTTACCAAGATGAAGGAATAGACTAAAACAGAGACAAGATAAGAAAAAAAAGTAAGAGAGAGAGAAGAAGGAATTCTACAACAGTGGGGGGATATAGAAAGAAAATAAAAAAGGAAGAAAAGAAAGAGAGAGAAAGACTCAGGTTTTAGGAGAAAAGAGGGAGAGAGTGATTACAATTCCAGTCACAACTTCCATCCATAGCTGTGTGCAGTGATCCTAGATTTCTTGAGCAGCCAAGCTCAGCCGTCCCGAGAGACTCCTGGGAAGCCACAGGTCAACCAGCCCTTTCCTGACGCACCATATGTTAAAGGAATTCTGCACTGCATTGTGGGATATGACACCACCAACCCCCACAGCTTGGTTTCCAAATTACTAACACATACATCCTAAAACCTTCCCTGCAGTTTCTGCTGTGGAGAACTTTCTACCATCAGGACTTAATGTTTTTAGAGTGATATGAAAAGGGTGGATTTTCCCTACAAAGATATACTATGGTTTAATCACAGAAGGTGGTAAAACTTTCCATAATAATCTTATATACTGACTAGACCGGGCACGCGCGTGCATCTATGTTCGCCATCGCGCGCATGTTGCTTTTATCCATCCACACCAGACGCGATCAGGACACGCAGGTTGAAATATAAAAATGAACTCTGAACCAACTATATTAATTTGGGGTCGAAACACATGAAACATTCATGGACTTTTAGCTAGCTAGCTTGCTGTTGCTAGCTAATTTGTTCTGGCATATAAACATTGGGTTGTTATTTTACCTGAAAAGCACAAGGTCCTTTTTTCTAGATCTTTGTAGAATTTTGACCCATTTTGAGTCACACAAAATCGTGTTACAATTAATCCACAGATTAAGGGGAAACCTAGTTTGTTTCTAGTAATCGCTCCTCCTTCAGTCTTCTTCTTCTTCTGTGGACTTTATATGGATGTTGGCAACCAACTCTAAGGTGCATTACTGCCATCAACTGGACTGGAGTGTGGACCTCAGTTAATCTTTCAATCACCCAGGTGGACATATGCCCCTAAAAATCAATGAGGAGATGGGAGAGGCGGGACTTGCAGCACGTCACACGTCCAAAATAGAATCAAGTTCATGGATACAGCTGGATGTTGTGGGCATGTTGTTGTTCCTACACTTATTGAGCCACTTCTTGTTATACCAACACCTGTTATACCAACTATACTTGCTGTGTTTCTTCATCTTGTTTCAATATTAATTGTCACAAAGCTTTGAACCTGTAAACCACAAGGTTAAAAAAGTGCTTTACAACAAGGACAAGAACGCAGATTGTACTGCAGCAGAAGTAAATGTATTAGCTGGCCAATGGTCTGTGGACAGAGGGAAGATTCCTCCCCATTGTAAGCCTTTTGTATCGCTACATGTCCTCTTCCAACTTTCCTGTTTTCAGAGAAACTCTCATTAGGAAGGCTAATTAAATGTTATTAGTAATCATACTAGAGGTCTTCACGGGTCTGAGTGGACCTGATTTACCC